>NC_136852.1:45515800-45763300 GCF_951799975.1 Gobius niger | reverse complement strand
CCAGGTTTAAATTTGTGTTTTTTTATTTTGTGACACATTGGTGACACATTATTTTAGATATCTTGATTTAAAATAAGCAGCTCGTGGACAAATCGGTCCTTGTTTCTTTTTAAATTTGGAAATGAGGTTAGAATCCGATTACTTTATGAATCCACATGGGGAATTCATCAGTTGCCAATTAAGTATAATAAAAAAAAAAGTATAATAAACAACTGAATCAGAATCAGACTTGGTTTTCTTCGGGTCAATCACGCAAGTTAAACAAAACATAACTTCGATAAATAATAAACTGTTAAAAACTTTAAAACTATAAAACTATAAGGGCATGCATGAAGTAGATTCAAATGAAAATTGTGAATGTGAATAGTTCAGGGTATCTCAGAGAGGAGTCTTATAGCTGTTGGGAGGAAAGAGTTCCTGTAATGCTCTTTAGTCAGTTAGGGATTAGATATTATAAATTACTTCTGAAAAAAAACCTTCAAAATATTGTTCTATCCGAGGCTGGAAATCTTGAAGTTTGTAGGAGCTGCTGACTAGGAGTTATTGTTGCACCAATGTGAGAAAAATGCATTTTGATTTCGATATGACTGATGACATTGAATTAGTGCAATAATTAAACATGTCATTGTGAAGATTAGGTGAAAGTTTATATGTTCAGAGACCAATTCGACCTCAACCTTAACGTCTGTAGAAAAGTTGAACTGTTGTACATGTTTGCCATTTCTCTGGTTCCCTTCTTTCAAAGTGATTGCGGTGTCTTTTCTCGTGACCCTGATGCTCGCAACTTTTGTCCCTCTCTCTATTTCGGCTTTGACAGTCAATTTCTCAAGTTTATCCTTCCCCGGTGTTGCAGAAGCTCTATCGCTTTACTGTGCAATCATATCTAAAGCCAGAGCTGCTCTTTTAAGGCACTATGTTGTTATATTTGTGCATTTTGGATTCGAGAAAGCTGTATTACCCTGCATACAAGTAAGAAAAATGACATTTTTTCTTCTCCACTTCTCTAAACTTTCCCTCGTTTTGGCTTCAAACTTTGTATTTTCACATTTTTTGTTGTATGTGCCCAGCTCTTATTGTTATTTTCTCATTTCTCCCCCTTCATAAGCCAAATGGTGCCGTGCCTCAAGGTTTCTTTTTGTCCCGTCCAATTTAAAAAGCTGCAAATGTTAACGCCAATAAGATGCTACAGCGTTGTTGGATTGGGAATTGAGATTGAGATATAACATTACTCTATAACAACTAGCAAAAGACTCGCTGCTTGTGCAAATAGATTTCTTGCTTTTTGCTCGGAGGTATATCTGTATCTGAGTTTTTTTTTACGTTGGGAGAATCGCATAAAAGAGCGGTATTTGTTCAACTTATGTTTGCCTTTCTGAGGTCTCAGCGCTTCTACTAACTGACTCGCTGTGATGTTTCCTCTCATCGCAGCAGCTTAATCCATGAAGGAAGTACAGGGGGGGGGGGGGGCGTTTCATGTCTTGGCATTAAGAGGATTCGACCCAGATCTGGAGACATTAAAGACGCAGCGCGGGATGTTTGGGTCTCATGCAATATTGATACTGTCATGTTTACCCATCAGCCCACTTTCTCCTGCGGCCGATCGGTGTGTCAGGGGGAACGATCAGTCCAATATCCCCCGTCTTTTGAAATATCGAGAGCTGTCAGTTTCATATTTGTCCTGGTTCTGTCTTGATCCAGTCCCGGTTATGGTTTTAGGCCAGCCTTGATCCTGTTTTTTGCCATCTTGACGTACTTTTCAGCGATGGGATTTACGGCTCTTTACTGGAGGCTTTGGGATCCGTTCATTTCAAAGAGCCGCTCAAAGGACTGGCTCTTTTTGATAGAGAATTTTAATAACTCCAGCCAGATAAGTCACAATATCTAAGACGCGATCAACACAATCAATACTTCCAGAAAGTTAGTGCGATTCTACATGTATTGGTATGAATCTGTTAATTTCCTTTATGGGTATTGGAACATGAGGAACCCGGATAAAGCAGCAGAAAATGGATGGATGGATGGAACATCAGAAACAAAGCATAGGAAAAAACAGGCAAATTTGACATTATTTCACTCAAAAATGAAATAATCAATAATCAAACAGGAGAGAAGTTTGCTCAGTCTTTGTATTGTGTGTCTGTGCATGGAAAACACACAGAGGAAGTGTCAGAGAACCCGAACTGTGGCAAAACATCAACAGCATCAAGGTTTCAGGTCTATCTCCAGAGATCTTAACGTTCCTTTGTCCACAGTGGGCAACATATTGTCCCACGGTATCACAGCGAACCTCCCTGGAACTGGACAGAAGAGAAACACTGATGAAAGGTCACAGTACAGGACAGTCCTCGAACAACTTCTAACAAAATTCAAGCTGTCCTGCAGAGATTTAGTGGACTTTAATGTCAGAGGTGCTGACACTTTCATCCAATACGGTGTATACAGGGTAATGTTCTGCCCAATCCTGGATCTTCTGATCACATTCTCTGTCTCAATTTCTTTTTTTCTCATCAAGTTTTTTCATTGTTTGTTTTAGATACAGACAATAACGCTTCATGCAAGGGGGAGTCACACTTGTCACTCTTTTTAGCCGTTTTCTGGCAGATTATAAACATAGTTATGACACACAAATAAAGTCACGCCAAAATCGGCTCCAATATGGATGTATTTTTGGAACAAATCATTCAGTAGGAGCAAAAAAACAACACTTGTTGCTAATGTTAGCATATGTAGCATGAAGCTAATGTAGCTTCCTGGTTAGCATTGTCCACTTTTTAAAGTATTTATTGGATGTTGAACCGCTTTTCCCCTCTCCATGTCTCTGTATCTTCTTTTAGTCGAAAAATATATTCATAGTTGTCAAAGTAATGGTGGAGAAATGTGAAAAAGGCTGCTTCAAACATGACCATATATGGGCATTTCCAAAGATGCCGTCTGTATCTACTGTTTGTCCTGGTTGAGGTCCAGATTTAGTCCTAGTTAAGGGTCACACTTCCATATATACATTGAAAGAAAGAAGCCATGATGATGCTGTCCAAAGTAAAAAAAAGTTTGAAAAAGAACAGAACGTAAGCCCAGTTGAATAGTTTGATCCTACATAATACAAAGACCACTGCCGCTCTCAGTCTGCCCCGTTTATAGCTTTATTTGGTCCTATAAAATTCCCTGACATGCCTTCACACCAGAGCAGGAGAATTTGATGGTAATTGGCCATTGATTTCTTGGGCGTCTCAATCAATGGGCCATAAACAGCACAATGTCATTTGAACTGTGGAGGTGGAGATGTATTGTTTTGTACCAGCGTGTCCAAATCTTCCATTCTCTCCACGGGAAGAGCTGATTGAAAGGGTAAACATTTATTGGAAACGTAGCCTTGACTTTAACCCTGCTTCTGAAGGCTGATGACTATTGCTTATGGACTTAGAGCGTTTCTTGTTCGAAGTTTCCCCTTTGGACTGTCTTCTAGTTTGACACGACAAATCACCTCTGTCTTTTGCTTTTTGAGACTCTCCTTCCCTCATTCATTCTGCTGTGTTTTAGACGTTCATTTTGCTGATAAAATTTGGCTGAAAGTAAATAAAAAGTAGTGAATGATGATTAAAATGATGATTAAAAGTTCCAGATATTTCTGTCGCAGAATCAAAATGAACAGGGACTAAATCAGGCCATTATTTTTCTTCGTTAATAGGTAGATGGGATGAACCTCTTCATGGTGACCAAAACTCAAGGACCACTTTGGATTAAAGGGAGGTCTGGGGTTTCTCTAGCGGGGAACTTTCTGGGAGAGTACTTTAACAGGAATCTGATTACCTTTGTGTGCAATTGTAGGTGCGGCAGCTTGTTGTTTCGTAGTAGTGAGACTCCGATAAGGAACTACAGTGAAAAGCTCAAAAAGAAAACTTCTCTTCCCCCCCCCCTTATGTTTTGATATGGCGCTTGTGCTTAGATTCCGCCTATCCCTCCTCGGCTCTCCCGCTTTCTTTCGCCATTCACGGATCGGCGTATTGGCGAATTGATAAATCGCCCGTAGCGACGACCGCAAAAGTCGATGACAGACAGTATCCTTTTCCCTATGGAGCCCCTTAATCGAGCATTGATCTGCCCGTGCACAATATAGTAATGTCAAGAGTGAAGGCGATAGGAGGGAGCTCATAGAAATTCATGGCACGCGTCGGGGTGACAGAGAGAGTCCCAGTCCATATGTGCCCGTGAAATGAAAAAAAGAGTATCATTCCGATCTGACCTATTTCTTGGCTGTAGTAAGACGGGGACAGAGGAGCTGCGTGTTTAAGCATTCAAAGTCAAGCCAAAGATGAAGAGAGGACGGCGGCGATTGAGTTTAAAAATAACAAATGAGGATATTTTTCTGATCTTTGCTCCAGAAAGAGTTTTAATGAGCGCCGCGCTGGATCGAGGGGAGCCGCCTGTAGTGACTTTGGTCAAGCTTCAGTTCCCAAAGATTCTTGCAACCACCATCAGTGAGAGCGAACATTGTACGTTTCAGACGCGAGAAAAGATTGACGAATGTGATTGGACGTCATGTGCTAGCAGGGGTATAACCGTAATTGGCAATTAAACGCTCTGACTACTGTATACTGTTGTAGAGCTCCCGGGCAAGACGTCTCATCCCTCTTGCCTGTGGGTGGGTGTTTGTGAAGGCTCTCAGTCGTACAGGGGTCTTCCATTGTGAGAAAAAAGGCTCTCAAGGTGACATGTTGGGACGCTGCTGCCTCGCACCACAAGAGGGTTCGTCGGCAACTACTGATCTCTTACTGGGAAGGCTGGACTGTTGTAAAAAGTAGTAGAAACTCAATCGCTAAACAATAGAAGCTGTGTTGAACAAGTAGAATTAAGATGGATGGACTCAATAGCAGTCCTTCCTTCGAGGACGATAAGAAATTTTCAGTTGTCGACGGAACCAAGAGTCAAGACTGAAAACAATCAAGTAGAGATGACGCATTGGGATCCTTTCATGTCTCTCTTGTGTGAAAGAGCAATTGGTAAGTGTTGGAGAGGCTCTCAGCTCAGATTGGCAGCCACAACCCAGTCCTTAAGCCCCAAGGCAGGGTCTATAGAAGGATGCACTGATGGCTTCTCGAACTAGACAAGCTTCTCAAAGCATGTCTAGTTCGGGAACTGTAACATAAATACAAGCTTTCATCAAAAGTTCACTGTTTTCATCCAGTTTCCGTTTTACTGTTAATTGTATACAATAACTGACAAAAGGTCTGCCACGATAACAACATTTGAAGTTCGATATATTGAAGCGGGAAAATATCAAACGATCACTTGATTCCACTCAAACAAATTTGAACGTACGCACATGCTGGTGTTTTGATCATGTTTCTAAAAGCGTGGACTCTGCCCTGTGCTCTTTAGCGCTAGACATGGACAGTGTTTAACTCACAGTGGGAGAAATAGTTAATAGCTTGTCTTGTAAAAGCTAAATAACATGCACGAGGATGTTAATGTAAGAGGAGATCGAGCGAAGGGAGTGCAGCAAGAGCTTGTTGAAGTTGTGTGTGTGTCAGATAGCAGCCTTGCCTCAACCAACGCTGTCCTTGCGCCAGGCGGAAGATCAGGCTCTTAATGTGTTTGTCCCCAAGAGAGTGTGTATGTGAGTGCAAACGTTGGACAACAAATGCAATCCAGAAAGCGTCTCATGTGTGTTCAGAAACATGCAATGACCTGAACAAATGAACAAAACTATAGCTTTGCAAACAACTACCACCACTACTGCTAAAAATAGCAATAGTATTGCATATTTATGAAAGAAACAACTTGCTTTAGGTGCATATTAGTGCCTATTGTGAAGCTATATCATTTTGGATGCGCATGACTTCAACATCAAGCCTGCATACCTTTCTTTAATGAACCATTTTGCCTTTTATTAAACTTTTGGAAACCTTACTCTTAGCAGATAAATTGAATTTGGCAGATAGTAGCCCACTATTTAGCCGCTTTAGGGCGTTTCACAGCTTTTCTTTTTGGCACCAGCGATTTCTTATTCTTTTTTTTTTTAAACTTTAATTTAATTCAGCTCACACACGCTCCATCTTTTTCCAGGCAGCGCCGCTTATCTCCCCTGCGCCAATAAGTGCCTGTAAAATCGAAATGTCAGGAGGTGAAATTGATTCGCGGTGTGTTTTGGCAGGCTGAGGTGCGCAGGTATGTCTCGGATTGAGCGGGGCAATCTGATGGAGAGCGGCAGAGTGATGCCGATGCTTTTGGTTTTTGGAGAGATCCTTCGGCGACAAAAGGCCGGCGGGGTATTGGGAAAGTTAGATAAGCTGTTGTCAGGAGCGTGGTAATGTTGTGAGAAGAAAACTTAGATGCAGAGTTTCAGGTTTTTCGTTGTGATATGGGAGGGATGTTGCCAAGCTCTTACGTCGGTGCATTTGTGACTCGACTGCGTTTACAGTAAGTCGCCCTAATGACGTCTTCCGTCCTATCACTGCACAGAGTTGAATTTTAAAATAGCAGACGTATGATTTAAAATAATAGCTCACACATAGATTATTTTACTCTTGTATAACAATATAAATAAACTATTACCAGCAGTTCAAGGAGCATGAGACATCGTTTTCACACTTGCATTGTCCACCACAGTCCAGATCTTAAACCCGTTGAGAATCTTGACGCCATATCGCCTTTGCTCTGCCCGATCCCGTCAGACAATGAAGAGTGCAATGTAGAGCGTCTCTGAGTGTCGATAAAAGCACTGTATAAAACCAACGCATTATTATGACACTGGATCTTTTGGCATTGCAGAAGTTAATTGAAACAAATTGTGTGCTGTAAAAAAAAGCTAAAGACGCTACAGCCAATATTATATTAAAGCAGGGGTTCCCAAAATGTGGTTTATTAAAAGCAGTATATTTTAGTGGAATTTAGCCAAAGATAAAAACACACTATCAAAACAAACATTTATAAATCAGATTTCAAAGATAGAATTTATTATAAATGCTAATAGGATTTTACAGTGGGGGGTTCTGAATTGTTGATCTTGGGGGTAGAAGCAAATACGTCCTCAACTCAATTAACCCAGTCTAGTCGATCGCTGTGATAGAATGACATTTATGCTTTTTAACAGTACATCCGTATCATTAGATTATATGGGAATTATACCTCCCACAACGCCACTCAGATAATAAAAAAAATTAATTAAAAGTTTGATATTTTTTCATATGAACAGTATATCTAGTTTAGTTTCAACCATTTCAAAGGAAGTTAACGAGACATGAAAGGGCTTTAAGGAGAGGGAAGGTATTTTTTTGTCTGTAATTTTCAAATAGACATCTTGGCCAAATATGAGCAACTCAACTTTTGGAATGACCAAATGAAAGAGGAAAAAAAAAGAAAGAAATACTGTTATAAGCCCCACAAAGAGGGCCCAATACCATTAACTACTTAGAGTACAGTAAAAACTGGTATCAGGTTACACTTAAACCCACTTTTCGACACATTTGTACAGATCTGTCTAAAATCAATAACAGCGCTGCGTGCCTTACACAGCACCTTGACACAAAAACGCTGCCCCAAGTGTCTTGTTTGGGCTGATCCCGGTGGGGGCTTAGGGGCGAGGGGTGCGGGGTGAGCCTGTCTGGGGACAGGATTAGGGGGCGTCCTGGAGGTGACGGCTGGGACGCAGATCAGCGGCTGGGCCTGAGTGCACACACGCAAACAGGGGCTTTATGAGAGGCCTAATTTACAACACGCGCCCGTCCCACACGTGTCGGTGAAGAGCGGCGACATGTCCCACCCAGGTTCGGAGATTTACATTCAGTGCCCTGTTCAGACGGCTTTGCATCTCCGTTCACCATCTGCATTGACCTTTTGGATCACCATTACAGAGAAACAGCTGTAAAATCAAATACAATAATGCTTAACTGTCCTCTCGAAAACAAATCACAGCAATCTGACTTCACTTGAAGGCCCTTTTCCACATAACGCTACCACATTACTCCCTCAGATGCTATGAACCTTCTACAAAGTCCCTCAGATGCTGTTGAAAGCCAATGGGAAATTACATTTTTCCGTCACTTTCTGGACAGTGTCACTGAGAGGAAACCAAAACTATCTGTGGGATGTGGAAACTTCACCGAACCCCTTGTTGTTTTAAAAGGAGAATGTTGCCTCTGGAAATGAATGGACATTATGCATTGCTCCCAGGGTACATGGTGGAAACGCAACATTACCATGAAAACAGCCCTTTTCAAGAAATATATTATTTTATTGACAGTTAATAAATGTTCCTTTTATATGATAATTCTTAATACGTTTTTAATCTGTTGTTTTTATGTGTGACCATATGCAGCTGATAAGCATGTTTTCCTTCGGGATTCATAAAGTATATCATAGAAGGGGAAATACATGTGTTTTTTTCCCCCTTTGCACTCATTGGTGGGATTAGAGCAGGAAGTGGCAATATTTGGAAGAAATATGTACAGTATGGCTTTATGGCGAATGATCACCCCTTTCTAATGGGGAGTCCAAACTTCTTTTCATGGAGAGCCGTGAAGCGTGCATGGGAGAAAGGGCCACAGATCGGTGGTCAGTGCCGTGAAACGTTGGACTGGAAGTATTGAACAGAGGTTTAACCCGCGCCCTAAACCGTTATTTACACTTAGAACCAACTGCCAGCGCTGTCTCTCAAGAAAATGTTTAAGTTGTTGAGGTTAGAATTACTTGGAAAGAAAAAGGACCATCTCTGGTGATGTGTGCCAATTCAGCAAGAAGCCTTAGGGCCACCAACAATTGGTCTGTGTACCGCATTTGGCCCCCGGGCACTCCTGTCCTAATGCCACATCCTGAAATGTTTTATTTAATTTTTTAAATCTTGCATGAGAAATGGAAACCTGTCATTATCTCTTTAGTCTTAATTTATTATCTCTTCAGTAAAGCAACACAATAGAATGAATATAGGTTAGGATAGTTTCTGGAATGGGGTTTAAAGGCCTCAATGTTAAGAGGTTAGATAAACAAATAAGTGAAGGAAAGTTGGAAAATATTACACCACTTCCAGCAACAGAACCATGTTGGCCAAAGAATGACAAAAACTTAAGAAGATTATGAATATTGTCAGCAATTTGAAACATGTGGGATTACTGAGTCCATCTAAAAACGATCCCTTTACACATAAACGCAGACATGGGATAAAACGATCTTCTCTCCCTTTAGTTAATGGCAAATACAGAACGGGGCGTTTTAATCCACTAGACTTTTACCATATGGCGCGGTGTAAAACAGTGCGTTACTGTATATTGCCCCTTAGAGGAAGTCCATTACATTAGCATTCAGTGGGTTTAAATGCCCGGATTATAGTTTATCCTCCTGTTTAGAAACCCAAATAAGATGGCCAGGATGCGGTGCGATTATGTAGATGGGATACCGGAGACGCCCGGGTCTTATCCAATTGCAGACAGGGCTTTGGCAGAGTTTTTTAATGGACTTGCAGTATCGGAGAGGACACAGTGATAAAGGTTTAGCTAATTAGTGTTTCATTAAGTGATTAGTTTCAATTATCTGTGTAGGCAGCATGGGCGGTTGTGTAAACATTACGTGGCGCTTAAGCTGTATGTTAGCCTTGATGTGCGTTACTCAACTTCCTCAGTCGGTTTCAGCCACAACTTTTTTTCCCCTCCTCAAATGCTTAACAAACATTTATGATATTTGCGATTCGAGTGATGCTCCTGTGGCAGCATAGTCCATCAAGAAAGTCGCCGCCGCCACTCACATCCGGCTCGCCCACCGGCTCACCTCGCAAGCATCCATCCCGCTCCTGTGGCTGCTTTGAAATGTGATTTCTCCGTGTCCCCGTCCTTGCAAACACGGGGCATGAAAGGACAGGCCGTGATTTGTCATTTCCCATTGACTAGCTTCATGTTTGATCACGTGACTTCTTTCGGGGTCTCCCACGTGACAGTAAACTTAACAGAAAATGGACTGCATGTGGGTTTTCACACTGTAACATATGTTGCATTTATCGGAATTGTTTAATCTGTGGCCTCGCACAAATGAGAGATTATTAAAGGAACAGGCCACCGCTTTTTCATACTGTGATATGTTATTACCTGAGCTTAGACGAGTTGATGCGTATCTGTCTGGTCCATGTGAGTGTGCTCAGTCAGGTACAATGATCAAAGATGTTGTTAGCATTTGGCCTTTCCCAGTGTATTCCTATAGCTCCAAATGGGGGTAAAGTTGGAAGTTACCAAGCTCTTCCACAGGCACACACAAAGACCAGGCAGGTACGTATCAACTCGTCTAAGCTCAGGTAAGAACGTATCACAGTATGGAAGAACTGTGTGCCCTCAGTCACGCAAAAAGACCTAAGATGTTGTTTGCATTTGGCCTCTCCCAGTATATTCCTATAGCTCCAAACGGGGTGAAGTTAGAAGCGACCGAGCTCTTCCATGGGCACGCACAAAGACCAGACAGGTACACATCAACTTGTCTAAGCTCAGGTAAGAACATATCTCAGTATGGAAAAACGGTGACCTGTTCCTTTAATTTGGGAAAACGTTTCCTCATGCCCTCATATCCTCTTATCCTAGACCTCAGATGTGGGACATATCTGAAATGTTCTTCTTTACTTATGCCAAAACAAAATTCATATTTATTTTATATTGTGTACGATAAAAAAAGATGCCATTGGATCTAGCAGTTTCATGTTTTATACGTGGCTTGCCTTGATTCTATTGATTCTGCTTTGCTTGTGTGAATGTGAGCAACAGACTGACGGAGAATTTCCTAAGTCTTATCTCTCCTAAACTTTCCGAAACATGAGATAAAGGACAAGCTCATCTTTCAACATGATTTGTGTCCATATTGTTGGTTTGCATGTTCACAAACCGTTGGGCAATATCTGACCCTTTGCCTTTAGGGGCTTAACCTTTGACATGTGTGCGATCAGTTACCTCCATCTGTCTCCTCATGTGCAGGTCACACAAGCACTTTGAGGAAGCTGCCAGTGTTATATAAGACCACACTCAGCCATTTCAAACTGATTCAAGCCACAGGCAAAGCACAGGTTGTTCCTTTTCTCACAATAACATATTCTCTGCCAGCGCATTGTGTAGAGTTTGCATGTTCATGGTTGGACAGGTGAAAGCGACCCATTGTTTCAGGTTTCAGACCTACTGCTCTTGTGGGTCTTTGAATCTTTAGCGAAATAATGGCTTGGTTAAGGTGGTTTAGTCCTAGTTTGGAGATGCGTCAGACCTGGTCTAATCTGCTGTTATTACTCGTTTGGACCCACTGATTTAGCCCTCATTTTTTTTTACAGTAAACACATTAAACGCACAACTTCATAAATCCAAAGTTTGAATTTTCATGGAGAATCAGCTCTTTGAAAGGCTGCAGTCCCCTGGCCAAGGAGAAGAGACGATTTGAGAGAAGTGTGAAGCAATTTTTGTGAGAAAACAAAAACAACCATCTCTCAACAGGCATGAAGGTCTTATGCCTCGTGTACATTGCACGATTATTTTTGTCTTATAACATTTTCAAAGGAACAGGCCACCGTTTGTCCATACTGAGATATGTTCTTACCTGAGCTTAGACGAGTTTATACGTACCTGTCTGGTCTTTGTGCATGCCCGTGGAAGAACTTGGTCACTTCTAACTTCACCCCGTTTGGAGCTATAGGAATATACTGGGAGAGGTTAAGTGCTAACAACATCATTGGTCTTTTTGCGTGACTGAGAGCACACAGTTCTTCCAAACTGTGTGATATGTTCTTGCCTGAGCTTAGACGAGTTGATACGTACCTGTCTGGTCTTTTATGCGTGCCTGTGGAAGAGCATGGTAGCTTCCAACTTCACCCCCGTTTGGAGCTATAGGAATATGCTGGGAGAGACCCATTGCTAACAACATCTATGGTCGTTGTGCGTGACTGAGCGCATGCACAAAGACCAGACAGGTACGCATCAACTCGTCTAAGCTCAGGTAAGAGCATATCTCAGTATGAAAAACGGTGGCCTGTTCCTTTAGATGTCACATTGCAAGACGTGAGGATTGTGAAATCGTTGACCCTGCACTCGCCTCCACTCGCCTCCACTCGCCTCCACTCGCCTCCACTCGCCTCCACTCGCCTCCACTCGCCTCCACTCGCCTCCACTGTGCGATAGTTCAAAGAGACGATCGTAGCTACGACTAAAGCTTTGTCGCAGCAGTTTCAGAATCAGAAGGCATGTTTTTAGCTGAGGCGAGTGTCACATTCTAGGTGGGGCTATTTCCGTGGAAAAGTGCAAGGAAAGTAAAATGCACTCCCATGCCTGGCCTGTGCTGCTTGTGACTCTGGTGGAGGTGCGGCGTACGCTGATGAGAAATCTTTGTCCCCGTCTCACGATACGACCTAAGACACCCATTAAAATCACAGTAGGTTACTCGCACTAAGACTTTGATACAGCTTGTTACAATCCTGAGCTTTATTTACCAACTAACCATTTGTCTCGTTGGCACTGACTGCTGACCTTCAACACTGACACTAGATGTGTCTCCTGTCAACAAATCTTCGTTTAGTAGCCTAAGAAAACCCATGGACCTCCAGCGCTCGTGTGGGGGGAGGATATGAGGGAGTGAAGGGTAAACGCTGGGTAAAACTGACTGTCAGCCGTCCCTTAAGCTTTCTGTAGATTTAGTCGCGCTTTTGAAAAACGCAATGAGTCGAGTGAAATGAGGTGCCAAGTGGGTGATTCCAGGATTATCTGTCACCAAAGATAACGGAAAGAACAAAGATGCAGAGAGGAAGCTGCAGGCGAAGGAAGCTACAACAAGCCTCGCGGATATTTGATTGGAAATTTGTATCCCCCCACGTTTAATTTGGAGCGTTGATATACTACAGAAGGAGGCTGGCTTTAGGGAGGGTTTGGCTTAAGAGGAGAAGAATCAGCCGTGTTGTGTTGCCATAAAGGATTGTGAGGGACTAAATATATGAGCTTGGATTGAAACGGACGTCGTGGGAGTTTGGAAAAGCTGCTGTGGAGGACGTCACCATTTTTATGGGGGTCGGATAATGGTCTAGTGTGTGGTCTCAGCATAATTTAGATTTGTTTCAAAAATGTCCAAATCAAGCAACGTCAACTACAACTTTCAGGTATTCTTGATCAGTATCTTGGCAGGAGATTTGGAGATGCGATGAAATCTTGTCCACTGCTCCTGGGGTTGCCCTGAGACACTAATGTTGAAAGAATGGGTCGAATGCTGAAGTTAAATCTCTCTACTTGTAAAGTCTTTGCACCAAGCATCACGTGACTCCAAGTCGATCCTCAGGAGACAGGACCTCTTCCTGTCCTGTTATTTCCCTATGAGTGAGTAGTGTTGTCTTGTCCAAAAAAGTGAATAGCTCAGATTAAATGGCAGTGAGTTACTGGTGGACAGTTAAAGCATCATGTTAAAAACATTGCGTCAGGACCAAAGATTTCCCTGGAGGAAACTTTATGCTCATCACTATGTTTTTGTCTTGAAGCTGACGGATCTTTCTTTTTTTTAAGTTGACTTAATAATAATGACTGGCCAATGACAAGCACTGGGTTCTTCGAGATATTCCAATAATCAGAAAAAGTGGAGAAAAAAACTGTATGTGCTTGGATTCTGAAAAGGTTTTAACAACTTTCAGGAATCAATAATGTATAAAGTGTTCTCAAATTCTGTTACTTGGGGCTGACTCACCTCATGTCTTTATTGTGAAGAAACACAAAAGTTTCTATAAAAGTTGAAAATGAATTTGTATGAGTGTTGTATTTCTCACAATAACACTGTCTTATAAAGAAGCCAACCGCGCTGCGAGTTGTAAAAGTTTATGTGTATATCACCTATGGAGACATATTTCTTTGCCATAGCCCGATACATTCATCGTAAATATTTTATAGTCCTCCATCTTTAAATTCAGTCAGCTCAGGACAGACATTGATCTTGAGTTATTCTACAAGAAACACAGGAACAGCGAGTATGAAAGTATGAAATGACCTTGACCAGTGGATGCATCGAACTAATGTATTTTCATGTTTATGCGGAGGCACTGCAGGTAAAACCTGATTCTTTCAATTTCCATATTTTGGGTAAGTTTGTTCCCTTCGCATAAAGTTTCTCTTGGAAACAAATACGTGCTAAATGTTCACATGGTAGGTTTGTCCCAGGTTAAGGTCCTATGTCATCGGCCTGGAGTCCAGTTGCAGACTTGATCTTGCTGCTGGTCACGGAGATGTCTCCGATACGTCCCCTGGAGATGAGGCGAGTCTCCAGGTACTCTCGGTGAAAACGAACAGGCTCGATTTCAGTGGAGTCTCCGCATGGTCTCAGAGAGGTCTCCCTGGTCTCAAACAGTTGTGTTGTGAATACTATTTGTTGTCCTCATCCTGTGAGATGTTTCTGTGATGTCTGCAAAGTTTCCGAGACCTGTCGAACACTAAGCAGATCTCAAAGAGACTACGTACAGTACTCTTTGAGATCCTTGGTATCTGACAATATTGCAGACATTGCAGGGATGTCACAGAAACGTCTCACAGGATGAGGAAAACAAATGTAACCAGTGGCCACTCTTGTCTTCAACTAGTCTCTAGGTCGGTGAGATAGGTCCTTTGTTTGCGCGCAATCAGTACGAGTTGTAAAGAAGTTGTGGAGAGTGCCAGTCATAGCAACTCTCTCTGGTGAGATAGGCCCTTTTGTGACAGAATTGCTCACTAGATGTAATATGTCATTTCTATGCATAACCTAAACTCTGGATTATTACCAATTAAACGAACAGATGAAACAGACATTGCTGAACATGTTTGTGAAGGTTATTAGGTTGTTGGAGACAGGATATTCTTTCTTTGGCTACACAAACCGCGATTAAAATTGCTATGTACTGAAATGCATATGTTCTCGAACATGTCCTTGCACTTGGGGGTAATTTCAAAGCTGAACGGCTGTGCAGGTGCCCAGACGTTGCACATGTTTACCTTGCATATCTGGGGAGAAAAGGCGACTGCTGGAGAACTCATCGAGACAGGCTTTAACACATAAGAGCAGCTTATTTCGGGTGATTCAAGGATTTTTCTTTCAGTGCCGTCAATGCCTGAGTAGATTTAAGTGCAGAGTATTGGCGTGTGCAAGGCGTAGAGCAGGAGGTTGTGTGAAAATGGTGGGTTTTGTGCCAGGAGTGGTATTGCGAGAGCTGAGAACACAGATAATTGTGGGAGAAAGTGGGAGAAAAGATGCCATAAGTATTGCTCAAAATAGTATGTAAGATCTAAGAACTTTATGTAAACCGATAGTTCCAACGCTAAGGATGTAGATGAATCAAAAGAAATATTCCCATTTTGACAACTCTTGTTACCAGGAACATTACGTGTATCCTGCATGGATACAAAATGCTAGTTCTTTGAGAGGGAAACATTGTCATAAAGTGAAGAATGTAAATAATCAGAGGGACTCTAGTTTTCCTGGTGCTTCATTTTCACTTTGTCAGTCTTTGTCAATGTGTTGGTGAAAGTTACCCAGGTGCGTGTCTACAGACAAGATCATGTGGCCAGTAGATCGTATGACAAAGAGACTATTACACTACTGAACAGAATACAACGCAAACGTCAAAGAGAAATATCAGTTCACAAAGCTTATTTCCCTTGAAAGTTGATTTTGGCTGAATTCTTTAGTCTTGTGAAGCTTTCTGTGTGTGTCGTCTTTACCACCATTTATCCTTCTCACTCTCCCCGACACATTTCGATTTGTGTTTGTTGAAAGCGCCGATGTCTTTAGCAGATCTCCAGCGGAGGGTGAGGGGGAGTTGAAACAATCCGTCTCCTGCTGGACCTGAGTAACACACTGACCTAGTTAACGGCAAATCTCCGCGCCTTCTCCACCTCCGTGAGGATAGACGCTGCTGGCTTTTATTTGACATCGTAACATCCACTGGCCACGCTTGTAGAGAGTTGATTTTTTTAAATGTGAACTTCATGTAAATGGTTTTCAAATTCGAGAATGTTATGACCTCCCAAAAATGCTGATGAATAAACATGCCAGGCAAACTGAACTTATTCTTTGCTGTCTGGAGTCAAAGAAAAGCAGCAACATCTCCATGAAGATGATCTGATGTGATGTGATATTCCTCTCCCAGAAAAGTTCTAACTCAGGTCTGAGGAGAAGTTGACCGTAATCAAACAGATGTGTGTACTCGGTTCTATTTCGTGGGTGAAAAGTCAAGCAGCATGGCTACAGAAATCCATTATACAAAGCAAACATCTGAAAATATTGAACCTTGTCATCATTTTTAGTGAATAGGTAATTTTCTCCGTTTTGTTTATCTATCCACGCCATAAAATCCAGATACTACGTCACCAAATATGACTATCTGAAAAGAACCAGTAAAGAATCTTTGGAAAGAGAGAGGAGTGGGATTAAGCTCGCTCTTGTGTGGCGTATAACAGTTGTCTAATCGCGCTCAATGCAAATGATACAGCTCCCCGGCGGTTTGGCGTGGGGATTTGGCACGGCCTCTCTGTCGGTCTGGCTCTGGTCTGACTCTGGACTGGGGCTAAAGACCGGTTCAGAGGAGGATTCAAGTCGCTACAGTCAAGTGCTGCTGGCAACTCATTAACGATAGCAGAGGGGAAAGGAGGTTACAGTCGTAGAGACACGACTGCACTTCATCAGGGTTTGAGCTCGGATGGTAAATGGGGTATTTTTTCTGGATACTTTGAAGAATCTTAAGCTGATGCCGTCTCATTCTGAACAGATGAAACAAACTGAAAACTAAAAGTGAAGTGCACGAACCACATTCAAAATTGTCTTTAGAAAAATCCCACAGAATAACGAATATTCAGATGAGTCAGAAATGTATGTGGTTGCAAAAATGGCCGCCGCCTTTGTCATTCTGTCGTTCCTATGGAGAGAGAAACACATTACTTACTCAGAAATGTGTGCCGCTCTGTAGGAAAATTAGTTCAATCAAACTAAACAAAAAAGTCAATCAGACCTATGCTTTATCATGTACAGGGTTGCGGGTTCAAAGCCACATAGCTCCCATTTGATTGCAATGGAGCGACTGCCATTGCCCTTTACGTTCTTTGGATATTTCTTTGTCAAAGAAAGAGCAAACATTTGGTCAATGCCATCCATGTTCAATCATTTTTTTTATGACTTGGACAGGGGAACTTTATGCTAATGAAGCTTTTCACTATCAACTGTATCTGAAAAAAAACCAACACTTTATTTATCTTACATTAGAGACATTCTCTCTCTTGCCTCTGTGCCAGAAGGCCTCAGTATCGTTGATGGACAGGTCAAATGGTTCCCTATGGGTCTAGTTTTAAATGGGTGATTCTGCGGTCAACAGGTATGAAGTGGGTGGATGGCACTGCAGGTGATATCATACATCAGAGCGAGTCATAGAGGTTTTCTTCGCTCTCCAGGTTGTGTCAAATAAAGAGGACAAATGGACTACCAGAAATGAACCAATAGGTACAAATTAGGTCAGCTGCACACGGGAATGCTCATGTACAACGCACTGTTTTCCGCGTTCCGTTTGATTCCGAATTTCTCTGCAGTGTGTGGACGGACACCTAACCATCTATTCCTTATAATTATTTCAAAAGCCCCTTGTGAGTCGACGCTGCCTCCCCATGTCTGATCCCTCTCCCCGACGCCTTGCATTCGTATGAAGAGTTTGTGAGAGTCTGTGCACAGTGAATGCGAGAGAGGGCGGCACTGCGGATCATCTGCCAAACCCGGGCTCAACCGGTGCCAACTCCGGCTCATTCAAACCCAACAAACGCTGCATTATTTAGGCTGCCATCTCGACTAGAAAGGATCTCCTATCGCTCTGCCAGACTGCCCGGCTACTCGCTTGAAAAAAAGATATGTTTACTGTTTTGAAGATATGTTTTGAGGGCTACTTAGCTGAGCAAACTCCAAAGCATGTCCCTGACTGTTTGCCAGGGATCAGCTTTCGAAGGCCCAGTGAGCGTGGGAGGTTTTCTGCAGCATTATTAGACTCTGGTGATGCTTGAAGAGCGCGGTAAAGTGTCCACATGCCGCTAAAGAAGATTTGTCTCACACTTAAACAGCATACATTTGTTTACATAGTAGCGCGCTGGTGTTAAGTGGTTGGTAAAGTAGGCCTCTTTGGTCAAGTCCACTCGGCTAATGGCCAAGTGATGATGTATTGAAGCTCATGGGGGGCAAGTGTCTGAGGGGACGTTTGCTCAGGAATTCAACAACACGGAAGGTGAATGCATTTACATGGAGTTTAATTGAGGCTTTTATAGGCCCTAAATTGCCATTATTTGGCTTTTTTACAATGTGTTAGTGTGGTGATGTGAGTAATTTGTGGTAGTGGTGTTCCTGTGCGCGCCACTAGGGGCGCACTATAAAAGGCCTCAGGTTAGTGTTGCTTACCCTCTGACCTTGTGTATCTCCTGCTGCCTGTTGTACCCGGTGCTGGCGCTGGTGTGCTCTGTCCGACAGTGTTGCCGTGGGTCCCTTCACGGGAGCGCGTCATGGCGCAACGCTGTAGCATCGCAGTAGATTGGGTGTGCGGTTCCCCGATGGTCCTGTGGATGAGCGTGTTCCCTTGTACAGCGCACGAAAGGTTGCGCTAACTGGCACAGGCAGTAGCACCAGCACTGCCCATCGCTGTCTTGTCTTCACTCTAAATGTCCGTGTGTGATTTGGGTCTGTCCAGCGGTGGGCGGGGACTTGTTGGAGGACTCTTATCCTAAATGTGAAATCTGTATCTCATGGACTAAACATATGTGCTAAAGGTTTTAAATCAAGCATACTTATGAAATGCAATGAAAGAAAAACATTTTGTAACAAATAAATTCTATTTAACCAATGGAACACTTGTGCCCTTTTTCAATGGAACTTATCTGTGTGTCTTAAAGCTAAGGTTAAAAACAAAAACCTCGCTCTGCTACATTTTGGCGTTGTCTCGGCGGATCATTGAATAAATTAAAGGCAGCGTTCCACTTAGTTCTGATTTATGACGTGCAGCTGTAAGTCTGTTTAAATGGCATTTAGCATTTTTTTTGTGTAGGCTGTGAAACCTGCCTTGACATCTTGTTTTTGTTATATTTAAGCGTGTACTGCTTGCATGTATTTTGATTTCATGTGTGCTTCCTATTTTACTACATGTTTTGTGCTTTGTCAATTATTTGGCATGGTGTCAAAGGAAAGCGTTCGATTCACATTTAAGAGTGCTAATGCTAAAAGTCAAGTGTGCGTTGCCGTTATACTGTCGATTGCAATGAAAAGTAATGTGTGTTCCTTTTCTGTACAGACAAAGCAGCAGTGGTTGGAGAAGTTTTGCAGTGTGAGAAGCTATTACCGGGAGAACATGAGGCCACAGCAAACCAGTGCTTGCAATCACCCTGCCTGCCATTGCTGCCTATGGTTGGGGACAGTGTGTTGCAGCACTTGGGTAATTTTTAATAGTCTTTGAGGATGTTCCTAGTAGGCCTCTAGGGCACCTTTTTATCAGAGTTTCTAGGTTTTAGTACGGGGGTTTTGTATGATCGTGTATCGTCGGGCCGCCGATAAAATTTCCGGGGAAGAATGTAACAGTGCGAGCTGTCGATATTACTCCGCCCGTCAGCTGGGGGGCGCTGTATAAAAGGGCACAGTCTACCTGCGTTCGACCTCTGACCTCTTGTTCTTCCGTCTGCTTGGTGTGGAGGTGGTGTAGCTCGGGCTCTCGTGAGCAGGTAAAAACAAACAATACTTTAGCGTGACTTTCCTCAAAAATGTTAGCCCTAATCCGAGCCCTGTGTTTGGTGCAGCTATGGGTCTGGGGTGCGCTTCAGGCGCAGTGCGAGATGGCGGTGCTGTAGGTGGGAGGTGTGGTTCCCCACGGGCCAGTACGCGAAGCATGACGTCCCCGCGTGAATGATGGATCCAAAAGCGGTATGTGCGCTGCGCATGTAACATAGACCGGCGTAAGTTTAGAGGCTAACACTATTCATCTTTAGGAACAATTCGCCTGCATAACAACAACCACCACTGCTGCTTTGTGGACCCGGACGTGATGCCGAAGAGTGTCTCTGTGAACTGTGAACAAACGGATGTTTGCCATCCCTTTTTTGTTTTTGTTAAAGAAACGAACTGAACTGGAACTGAACAAGTGACGACTGAAACTTAACTTAATTCGAACTAGAAAATAAATTGGATAAAACTATTGGAACGACTTGCCTCTTCAATGAACGAACCTGTGGTCCTTTTCTTTTAATGTGGTACATATGTGTTAAGCTAAAGCCTTCCACTCTGTCACATTAGGGCAATATATATTAGTTATGTGCATCAACACGCACCAGGGTGAAGTCATTTTGACACGGGCCGTAGAGATGTTCAGATCGACTGGATTGATCGAGTTTTGCTTCAGGAGCTTGTTCTTGCTCTTGTAGTCAGAATGTAATGCTAGCACACAAGCTATTAAAGTCTGGCCACTCAAGGAGATGCCACATTTTTATCAATATGATCGTTGTTTTATACATTCAGCAGCAGTATTGTGAAATGGTCTCTCTGTTACACGTTTGGACCAGATCTCCTATATTGTGATATCTTTTTTCACCCTCGTTGGATGATGCATTTTTTGGTTTAGAAAAGTCTAATGTCAGTGAGATGGACTGATAAATAAAGAGGTGATTGAATTTTGAGCAATTTATTTGGTTCAGTCACTCTGAAAAGGTTGTTGTTGACCTACACAGGACCAAAAGGTTGAATTAAAGCTGCTTTGGGCGTGATACAGGCGACACACACAACAGTGATCCGCTAGGACATGGGACAGAGGGCTCAAAACTGGGTCTGTCTCAAGTATAAGATCTTTTTTTCCCCCCAGTGCTTCAACCCTAGATCACCTGGGAGACCTGGTTATTCATGGCAATCCATGATATGGCAACCGTCCGTATTTTAAACCAGCAACCCATGGATAGAAAGTTGGTTTCGTGGATTGTTTCAACAATAATTTGCGTCCCTGTGTCTATTCCTAAAACTGGATGCATTACATTAGTTCAGCTTCCACTTTAGTAAGTCATCAGCTCTGTGAGGCCAAACCCGGGCTCCTGAGTCTGTTTTACCTTTGGCAGGCGCTCCTTGATGAGGTCATCGTGCTCTCAGGCTGTTTAATTGCTGTGACAGGTCATGCCGTATGCTAACGCGATTTAGCCTGTTAGCCGCGGGGCCCAGACACAAAGTCACTTGGCAGAAAGTCATTAAACACTGTGTAAGCTAAAGTTAGCCCTCGGTGAGATCAGGTCTGCCCCTGAGTGAGACAATAGTGTGGTTTATTCAGATTAGATACAGATGTGATACAGACTGCCTCTTAATCGACTCTCAGGTCGTAAAAACTGCCACTAAATCTTATGAGGTCAGAAAAGGGAGGGCAGTAGAATGCTGTCTCTTGAGTCATAATAAATGAACTGAGTATGGCTCAAGTATTCTTTTCTAATACTATTCTTGCATGAATTGAAAGGAAGGAAATCTGAAGTTGCTAATGCTGGTAGAGAAGCTCTGCCAACTGTCACCTGGCGAGTCTGTGCTTTTGGCATTCAAGGTTGTGCAAAGCCACCCATGTGGGGATTTGTGTCGTGACTGTGGTTTTGTGACTGATAGATAGAGGTGAAGTGCCACTATTAAAGGTCCATCAATGTTAATGATAAATACAAAATCCCACCACCGACAATGAAAGTTGTTTGAGGTTTGTTGGCAGATTCTCAACTAATGAAGTTCTTTTGACTATTATTATATTTGAATTATTATATGAACATCAATTAAATCCATGAATGTTCAAGACCAAAGTCATGCTAGATATTGTTTCAAATGATACTGTCCACTTAGTCGTTCAGGAGCTTTCCATCATAGAAAAATGGTCATCTGTCCTGGGTTGTTTTAGAGTGAGAGGTGAAACCTCTTCAACATGACAGCAACCCAGGCCAGATGACAGATTTGATCCTTTATCTTCAAATGTTTTGTTGTTCTACTGTAATGATTTGCATTTACAACTCTTAATATTGGACCTGTTCATAAATAAGACTTCATCCTCGATCTGAAATCATCATTTACAACCACTTTATTGCGAGATTGTTGAATATGCACATTTTCTTGTTCATGGAATTCCCATTAAGTCCAGAGGATTGCGTCATGGTAGTAAAACATGATGTAATGGTTCAGTGACTGCTTCTGTGCATTGCTCCAACATGTCATCAGCATCAGCACAGAGTAACTTACTGCAGCTGTCATGGAGAGCCCTGTAATCCCGTTTGTTTTATGGACTGTGTGTCATACCGTCTGATGATTCTGCCGTAAGGAGGACATTGTGAGCAGCCCTCAGCCAAATGTCTCCTGGGGCCAAATCTATTTAACAGTTTTACAGAGGTACAAATGTGTAATTTAGGGCCGGCTCATTCATTACTAACAGTTACAGAGTAAAGAAGGACTTTCACAAAAGTATTGAGTTAGGAGCTAAAAGAGGATGCAACTGCCAGTCAAAATAGTGCACGTAGTTTATTGGAGGTGGACTTTCAACTGCCTTGAAGTACCAAGATCAAAATCTTTGTTCATCAATTCATTGGACACTACACTACTGAAAGGACAATAAATAAAAGGACAAATAATATGAATATATATACAGTACAATTTACATGGCAAGATGTGCCACTGCACTACGACACATGTTTAACATGAGCCTGCTGTATTTAGTTTCCCCTCGGCAAAAGTGGTGCTCTCGTAACAATCCAGGTCTCTGTCTTTGCTGTAAAAGACAAAGTGAGGTCAAATTTAGAGTTTTAAAAGTGCCCCGGAGCATCTCATAGCTCCTTCTCTGGCTGTGTTTCTCTAAAATCAGGCAGACTACATAGCAAAAAGCCACGCATGGATAACTCTTGTCACATTCTGTTGTTACTCAAGCAGGCTGCGCGGTGCGCTGCCATCTAGTTGGTGGGAGTAAAAGTGCAGGACCAAAGAGAGACGCTACAATGAATATTCCCCCAAAAAACAGATAGAAAATAGATAATTAATATTAACTTGCATCTTTCAGAAAAATAATACATAAAACAATGTCGGATTTAATTCAGAAACAAGTCCTCCAAATCCATACGACACAAGTGGTCGTTTGTCTAATCTCTGAATTACAACCATATAAGACGTTTGCTAAAACAGCGCCCCCAAGCTCCCATTGAGGGTATGTACATTACATTTAACCCAATTCTGAAACAACTTTATTTTACGTAGTGTTTTTGACCACTTGCGATGACGATTCCAAAACTCAAACGCAAAGAAATAAATCACAAACTTGCAAAATCAGCCCCACATGCAATAAGTAAAGCAGTCCCAGATCTTCACCCCGCCACACCTGTGTAAGTAATGCTTTGGTGTCGCTGTTGTTGTGAGTAAAATGGCGATAACCGAGCGTACACATATAACATAATAAATGATGAGAGTGGTGAATGGTAGCCGCTGCTGCGGTTGGGGAGGTGTGGTGCGTAATAGCTCAGAGCGCGCTTGGAGAGCCTTTGGCACAGCTGGACGTTCAGTTCCTCCACAGGTGTGACAGGGCTAGACCTGGGGCTGCTTTACTTATTGCACGTGGGGCTAATTTTGCAAGTTTGTGATTTATTTCTTTGCGTTTGAGTTTTGGAATCGTCCTTGCAAGTGGTCAAAAAACACTACGTAAAATAAAGTTGTTTCTGAATCGGGTTAAATGTAATGCACATACCCTCAATGGGAGCTTGGGGGCGGTGTTTTAGCCACTTGTGTCGTTTTCTGTTGGAGGACAGTCTATGTGAAACTGAATTGTACTTTTTGGAAATTGAGGAACCCGGATCACTTGGAACAAACATACACCAAACACACTTCACGCTGAAAGTTTGATCTAGTCTAATTAGGTTCATTAGGTTCATCATTTGTGTGTTATACCTGACAGGTTTGGCTACTACTGCGGCCTTCCTCAGAGGTGTCACATGATGTTTGCACCTCTGAGGAAGACCACAGCAGTAAACTGTCAGGGCTGACACAACACAGAGGTCTGGCTATAAGAACGTACTGTCATAGGATGATAAGCCAAGAGTCGGTCAATGTGTTGTGGGTTTTTCATTCTGATTAATCCATTAGAGAGGTGCAACACTTCGTTTTCTGTTGCGAGTTTGCGTCTTCATAATCCCTATGCACAGTCCATGGCTCCGCTCAAACCAGTCCTAAGTAAAGCAGCATTTACGTGGCTTTACACCAACTCTGTCCCCATACCCCAAAGAGAGGAACGGTCCTCCTCCTGTCTGTCGTCCCGTACAAAGGGACCACTGTTTGCGTGTGGAGGTGCAGAAAGCCCAGGCAGCTGTGTACAGTAGCTTTCTGTGAGAGCCCGACAGGAGCAGGTGACAGGATGAAGGATTTTGGAGGAGATTTGGAGATCGCTGTTACAGAGGCCAGAGTTGGAGGATTTAGCAAAAGCAGCACTTGATGATGGGCTCCATTATGTAACACTGTATCCCGGGACAACCTCCATGTCATGCTTATGATACAATGAGGCTTATTCAGGTATATTTCCATTCACGAGTTAAATAAAAATAAAAAAAAATCTAAGACATACAAGTGGGCTCACAGTTCAAATCAATTTCTGGCACCAAAATTTAGAGTTTTCAGCTGTTTTTCTTTTCATTCACGCAGCTTTGAGCAATCCTGTTTAATTTGGTCATTTCACCGCTGAAGTGCTCTGATCTGTATGTAACTTTTTTTTGTGTGTGTGTTTTAAAGCTAAACACATTTTTATTGAACACTAAAATATTAGAACCAATAAGCCAGTTTGATGTAACATGATATTTTATTGTGTGACATTTAGGTGACCTATAGGAGCACGGAGCCTGGAACTCCAGCTGGGTCTGACTCGGAAATGGGGGCCGTTTTCTTGAGGCCACGGTGATGACATGCAACAATGGTCTTATTTTAAAGAAAAATGAAAGCCCTGTTTGATTAAATTCACTTCTGTCAACATGCTCCTTTCTTCTTTATCCAACAAGCCCTCTGATTGGCTGAGGACAAAGACAGTGAAGATGCTGTAGAATGAAACGAAAATCCTATGGCCAAAACATTTTTTGTGTTAATGCATGAATGACAGATAAAGTACTATGTTATTTAGGCAGGTAAAAAAAAACATATTTTCCATGTGATGATAAATTTTGAGATTTTTGGCTACTTTTCTCCATAGACATAATATTAATAGACTTGTTCTCCTCACTCCCCGTTTGCCAAAATAACTACGTTCGAGGGGGAAATCATGGCGGATTTACAGACTCCTCCTACCCTGCTGTGACGGAGCATGTTCCTAAAAAGGGCATAAGGGCGGGATCTTCACTGTAGACTTGACCCTTGCGTGACGTGTACTTCGGTCGTAGCCGCGCCGTTAGCTCTAATGCTAACGGCCTGTCAATCTAATTCCGGCCCTCATTAGTGTACGAAATTTCAAAACGTTTACCTTTTACAAAAAACCAGCCTGGTGTTTTTAATTGTTAACCCAGTGTTATCACAGGAGCAATATCTAGCTGTAAACAGTTTTGGAAAATTAGAAACCAGGCTTAAAGTTGTTTTTAACGTGTCTAAGGTGCAATGCTTTCCAATGGGAGACTAGCAGCTATATGGCAGTACTACAACAATAGCGTTACCCCCAGCGTCGTCGTCGTGAATCTCTGCTATTGAACCCCGGCCATTGCTTTTCTCCCTCAAAATCGTAATTGTGGTGTCGAAGAATGTAAAAAAAAAAAGACTAAGCTCAACCGTTTCAATGCTTTTTTTTTTCTTGCTTTTACCAACATTCACAAATACTTACATGTTTGGCATCCACATGGTGCATGGAATCTCACCGATAAGACTCTCTTATCCAAACATGGTCATTTCCTTTGTGGAAGATATTGTACCAACCGGAAAAAAGCCTACATATTGCAGAACTTTAGACGACCGACTCTAACACAACTCTCCAAAGCATCAACATATACCAACTTTCCCAAACGTCACAATAAAGTGGAAAGGGGATTTTTCAGCATCTAACTTCTTGCCTGATTTATTGAGTCCACACCCCGAAAAGCACACTTTCAAGGGGAAATTAGAATTTCTACAGACTTCTTTTGTTTTGTTGGATTGATCATTTTCTTACCTCTCTGTCTCCTGGCTGTGGTCCTGACAGTGCAGTGATGGAGGAGCGGCTCACTGCGCACATCCACATTGTACATCCCTAAAGCTGTTATTGTCTGTGCCCTCATACAGCCGGGGGGTAAACAGACAGACGAGCTACTTATCTCGACCTGTCACTGCATAAAACGAATGACCGCCTGAATTCAAATGCCTGACACAGGAGGCAAAGTGCATGACAACTGTGTCCTTAGATCCGTCAATGAGAATGTGCAAACAAACAAAAACAGATTCATTTCCTGAATCTGTTTTTCAGCATCTCCCGGTGTTTCTTGCAAGTTTTTCCCAATCCCCTCAAATCCCCCCAAAAGTCAGTGCAAAACTTAGTTCGGAATGTTATGTGTCGAAGGAAATATGTCTTTCAATTACACAAGTTTTCGGCTCCTAACTTCATCTGTGGCCCAGTGGGGTGAGATCCCACTGTGAGCCTCCAAAGTCCCTCACCAAAACCCAATGTTTGTATCTGGCATTTGATGATACACGATGATCTACTGCAGTTTTGGAGTTTTGAAGTTGTAAATACCCACAGGCTCAGCATCAGCAGCAAAGACGTGTTTTTAATGCAGAGTGCAAACGTGGGTCATAGATTCGGATTTTTTGTGCTTGCCCGGGATTAGTCTGGAAAGCGCACTCATTTTGTAAATAAAGACAAACAAATGGGGACGGTTCACATTTCCACTACATCAGTCGAAATCCTGGTTGTAAAATGCTTGTATTGAATTGATTGGAGCGCAATGTGACGTGGCTGTAGATGCGATGGGGTTACAGCTCAGACAGAGGTTATGGAGCTGATGGGCTGCTCCTCTCAAAGGGTTCACTCGGTTTCTTCAGTAAATGAGCACCCGAGAGGCTCCCCAGGTGTGATGGTGGAGCAGCATTTCGCCCTCATTAGATACTCATAGACACATAAACACGATCTTCCGATTAGTGGAGCAGTCATCAAACAGAGAGAGTGTGGTTCCGTCAGAAATGGTACTAGCCACAAAATATGGTAAACTGTAAAGCATCAAGTCTGCTTTCTGGATAATGTTTGAAATGTTGACATGGCATAGCTTGTATCTCAAGTTCTGGTGTCACATGTTGACCAGATAAACTCCAATGAGGGCATTTGAGCCAGAACCATAACCATAACGGTGAGGTTCAGCCCTGTCACACCAGAGCCACTGCAAAGTCACTGCTGACCTAAGACTATGCTTTCAGGGATCATTTTTATAGTTTGTGATTTGAGAAATGTGTTTCTGATCTCACTTACCGAGGTGAAGAATCAGTGAGACTTCTTCCAGACACGAAACAGAGACTTGGTTTGTTCAAGGTTTCTGCTCCTTCTCCCTAGTGAGAGAAGGAGTGTGGTCTGAGTGGTAATGCTCTATGTGCGAATGTGAAAGTGAACAAAAATTCAGAACATGGCCTTGAAGGATTGGGGGCGTCAGTGGTTCATTTTGTTTTGCTGCTTTTAATTACATTTCTATGTGAATTGGTTGAACTGTACTTTATCATATTACTTCAACATCTGGTTATTTCAGGTGTGATCAAAATGCACCAAACAGCATCAAACATTCAGTTTGGAAAAAAAACGATGGGATTTTGGCAAACTGGTTTTAGCAACAAATTCTGGCAACCTATAAGTCTCTGCTTTCTGTATTTGATTTGAACATTTTAAGGTCATATCTAAGGCCAGAGATCACGTTTTCAAGAAAATATAAACCATTCCTTAATGTCTCTCCGTAAAACCCCACATGACATAGCTTTGTGCATCTCAGGTTTTGGAGTCATATTGTGGGGATAAACTGGGCTCATTCAAAATATACTGTAAGTTTTATTGAGGGCACTTTTCTCCTTTGAATATTGTCTCCTTGGTTCTTTGATCCAGGACCACAACGCAGAGTTACAGCCTTGTCACACTAGAGCCACTGCAGAGACGCAGCAGAGTTAAGATTATACTCTTAGGGATCATTTCTGTAGTTTGAGACTCGGGAAATGTGTTTCTAAAGTTCATGGTCTCGCTGACCACGATGAAGAGTTTACGGTGCTGCTTCCTGAACACGAAACCTAGAGAGACTTGCTCCTGATGTTTGTTTACTGTTTCATCTGGAGACAGTGAGGGAAGGAGTGTGATCTGAGTGGTCAGTGCTGGTCTACTGCTTCGAGCGCTGTTGTTGATACTTTTGGGTTTGAGGGTAAAGAACTTTTTTCCTCCTTTGAACAAAGTATTGGGCCATCCAACTGTGTATATTTGTCCAGTTGATTCCATTCACAACACCACAGCTGTTGGAGATGAGAAACATTCTTGAAGAAAACAAGAAAAACATCTATTTGTCATTTTTACTATTTCACTTCTGGAATAATGAAATGAAGTTATAATATATTGTACACCTCAGCAAACAAATACAACCCAAAGTGAATGCTATTATATTAAAGTCACTGCTGAACTAAGACTATACTTTCAGGGATCACTTCTATGGTTTGTGACTTGAGGAATGTGTTTCTAAAGTGTATGGTCTCGCTGAACACGATGAAGAGTTGTTGATGCTCCTTCCTGAACATGAAACTGGCCTTGATGTTGTTCTTGTTCTCTGCTACTGATGACTGTTCATTGTTTCACATGGAGACAGTGAGGGAAGGAGTATGAGCTGAGTGGGCTTGCACTTTGAGGAAAGGAAATGGACCACCAATGGGAGAATATTAATCAAATTGCATTATATACAGACAGGTACAAGTTTTGGGACCGAGATGAAATCTGACTGGCCAGAGAGGAAGACAGCCCTCAATAAAACAAGCAGGTCATACGAGAACTAATATTTTGCAACTTTGTACGGCTATTGACCGGAGGCGATTTTGTCGATGATAGCATTTAGCCGATGTTAGCAAAACTTTAGCTGGCCTTAGCATAACATTAACACCCAGCTTACCTTCATAGTTTAGCTGCTTCTTTCCCTAGTGTTTGCCTTGGCACTTCTGAATAATTCCATTCCAGGCGCATTGAGTTGCCCTATGTGTGAAATGCGCGACCACAAAAGTTTAATCGCAGTTCATTTGTTCCTCCAGAAGAATGAAACCGGGTGAAAGCGTGTACTGCGGCCAAACAGTGCTGGGTTTAAGCGAGCTATGTGGCAAAACCCTATAAGTCCCCAAAGCAAGCGGGGCAGATTGATTTCACCAGCAGAAGGCCTATTGCAAATGCTGAGACACAACGCAATGTGCGGCACATATATTGGAAATCAAAGGAATGTTTCTTATGAATCATCAATCATTTTTATTCAGTTTGAAATCCCAGTCTGTGTTCTTGTATTTACATGTCTCCTATAGAGTACATGACCTCTTTAGCAGCAGAAGAATCCTCTGGTGGGAACTCTTCAACGTGACCTATTTTATCGCAGACGCTCTTGCGGTCTACCAACACTCTGCTACACTTGCAGTCTGGTATAAAAGGCTAGTTTATGATAAGATATTTTCATTTTTGAACAACTCAAAATATATAACAAGTCCAGGAGAGTATTGAAACACGCCGTAGCAATTTTTTGGCCGAATTATGGTAATTCCATGCTTCTAGATGTTTCTCAGAAGTTTTTTTTTTATATTTGTGTGGTGTTATAATATGTCGTTTTGGACTGGAGAGCACTTCAATTGATCTCAAAGTGGTCTGTTGGAAAACGAAGGACAGTAAACTGCACAAAGTGTCTATCTGTTGGGTCAAAGCTGATTCATAACCCCTCCGGTGCACCTTCAAAATTGATATTTTTTGCTTGGATGTTGGAATGTCCTGATTCAAAACATAACAAATGTACTTTTATACTTTGTATCTACACCAGAAATCAATACGAAAAGCATTGCGACTCCTGTAGATTCAGCATGATACACTGAGCTAGTTTCCAGCAGCTCCTTGAACTGGTGAACACCACACACAGGCTATTAGCTGAGTTTTCTCCTACAGATGAAAGAGGTCAAGAGAAAATCCATTCTCTGTAGGCTGCACACAGCGGTGGAACTGGGGCAGATATTCGCACTGTACCAGGTTGTTTATAGATGCTCATTTTGTCTCCACGCTCTCCAATAAACATGTTTGTTTGCATGATGCGAACATGCTGACCCATATTTTAATGCAGTAATGCACAGAGACTGCTCTCTTTTTAACCTTGATGCCCCAGTGTGATCTCATTATAATGCAAACTAGTCTAGACTATTTGCGCGTCATTATTGTCTCCCCAAATTATTATGCAGAGGAATTTTTACCCCAGTGTAAGCAGGGTAAATTGAATTCGAGGTATACTTTAAGTGTCTTCTGTAGATCGTGGAAGCTAAACAGGGTTGGACCTGGACGCCTGGTTAGTACCATGTAGCTTGGGAGAATGGTGTGTGAGGTAAAGGCTGTTGGTGTTCGGAGGTTCCAAATTTTGGAATGGCTTCCTACGGGGCTTTGAATGCTGGATAGTGTGGCTTGAACTATTACCATGACAAGATGGTTTCTGAGAGGGCAGCAATTGATCAAATAATATTTTGAGGCTATAATCTGTTGGAGATAATGACTGATTGACTGTGGAATCCATTCCCTAACCTTAAATAGGGATTTTTATCATAAAAGCACTAAAATGGAACTAAATTGGGGTTTTCACAATAAAAGCAGTGTAATACAACTAAATGGGGATTTTCATGATAAAAGCACTATAATACAACTAAATAGAGATCACTATACAAGCACTATACAGGTTAAGGAATTATGTCAGAAAAGCAATAAAAGCACTAAAATACAAAAAAAAAAAATTCACAATAAAAGCGCAATAGATACAGATGGCAATGCGTCATACAAGCCTTATTTCCCCCCCTTTTTTTGTTGCAGTTTTCTGAAAACTGGCAAAATTGGTAGCACAAATGTGCTAATGTAGCACATTGCTAGCGTTAGAATTATGGTTAGCATTCTCCGTAACATATGTTTTTATGGGCTGCTGAACCAATTGCTCCTCTATATGTTTCTGTTTCTTTATTATGTTCAAAATATATTCATTATTCATCATTTGTTAACGTACTTTTGGAATTAAAGGACACAGTTTCTTGTTAATATTAAGTTTGCATCTTTTCCCTGAGTTAGTATACGTTTTCTTTGATGGTTTTGAAATTACTACAAAAGGGTATTGTGCTGTTGCTTATTTGTTTCAATTTCCCCGCCAAGTATAGACTTCTCTAATGCACAAATTATGAGCACATTGCCATTCTGCCGAAGCTGTCATGGCAGCAACCATTAAGTGCATGTGTTCGTTGAACAGGTATTATTTTCTGCCACTTAGACGCAATCACCGTGTGTTTCTAACCTGGTCTGTATAAAGGCTTAGGCCCATCCACTGGAATAAGTGCTGGACTTCCTCTCGACTCTTAGTGCTGATTACGAAGCAGAGCCGGACGGTGCACTATAGAGCTGGAGGTAATTATAGTCTGAGGCTCTGACGCTCAAACAGGAACATGTAAGGAAGAGAGACTCTGGCAGAACCTGATGCAACTTTAGAGCGTATGCAGGTAATTGAAATCATTTCAGTAATTGATGATCATTCACTGTCTTGATTCGATGATGGTGCTCTTGCAAAATGTGTTACAGCAAGGTAAACGTTAAGGTGACAAAACAATGCAAGTTAAAAATAATGACTTTACTTAGGGTGGCTGGGTGAACCCTTAGAGATATAGGGGGAGGAGCTCAGTCACCCGGGAGGAGCTTGGAGTAGAGCAGCTGCTGTGTCTCTGAGCTGGCCTGTTGTCGCCTCCGGGTCCCCCCCAGAACAGCTGGAGGAGGCGTGCGTAGATAGGTAAGTCTGGGCATCTCTGCTCAGACTGCTGCCTCTGCAACCTGGCCCAGTAAAAAGTGGAAGAAAATGGATGGATGGATGGATGGATGGATGGATGGATGGATGGATGGATGGATGGATGGATGGATGGATGGATGGATGGATGGATGGATGGATGGATGGATAGAATATGGTGTAGTGGTAAAGAAAAGTGACTGTATTGATTTTATGGGTTGAGAGGCTACAAGTTGTTTGACTGACGGTTCCATAGTGAATTCAGTAAGTGATAAACTGTAGCATGCTGTTGTGACATTGGACAATGTCAGGCGCAGTAGTAAAGCGCAGTGCAGTGTCCAGGGCCTCTTCTCCTGATTTTGTGCCAAAGGATCTTACATTGCTGGAGAATTACACGATTGGACACATTTTTAGATTGATAGGGGAAACCAGAGCACCGTGATATAAACTCGTCATAGTAAGGCCAAATGGTGCGGGATATAAACCTTCATGCTGTGAGGCCAGAATGCTACAACCACTCAGCCAACATGATTCCAAGCTTTTGGGAAACGGAAGAAATCTGAGGCGAACTAAAGCTCGAGGGAAACTAAAGCTTCTCGGTTTCTCTTTCATGCAGATCTACACGTACTCCTGATCCCATCGCCTTGTGCAACGTCTCTCAGGTTTAGGTGAGTGTAAAAGCCTGTGTTGTTTTATTCAGTTCGCCGTTCACCTCTGTCTGACCCACCTCTTCGGCCTCCGTGTCAGCTCACGATCATCTGTACATCTGTGTGCCATCGGGGGCCGGCGCTGAGCACTGACAGAGAGGTATAGAGAATCCCTGAGCCCTGTGCCCCTCTCTGCAGCCTATGGAACAGTAGCAGTGGAGTAATGCCTTCCACATGGACTGATGACTGGGCCTCACCGCTGTCAGCTCTGAGGTGTAGAAGCTGGGACCACCTAAAGTGCTCAAAAACATGAGGGGCATTTCCACTGTTCGCTAAATAGCCGGGCCTAGGACGTGTTAGTTTGGGTCGGTCCAAGCCATTTATCCGTAAAGGAGGAGGCCATTTTACGCTGTTTTATAAGAGAGTGCGGAGTTTGCTACGTCAGCATCAACAGCACATTTGTTAAAACCTTCAGTTAACAAGAGGGTGCCATTATTTGGAGAACATGGCTTAGTGTGAGTAATGTTTGGCCCAGCGCGAGATAGAAATCACGGCAAAGTATGAAGTAGGGCTGAAAGATACACCGTTATTGTATCGAGATATGAACATTCAAGATATTAATATCGAAAAAGCAACAATATATCGTTATTGTATCGATATCGAGATATGAACATTCAAAACATTAAAATCGAAAAAGCAAGATTTAAACGATATAGATTTTCATCCATAAAGCAGCACTTTTTTGTATTATGTTTTAATTTTTCAGTAAAATGCTTGGTTTTCACCTAACCCATAGTTATATCATGTCGATATAGAGATAATATCTGGCATGAATATCTCGATATGAAATTTTCTCCATATCGTTCAGCCCTAGTACGAACCATATTTTCATTGTTGATGAATGTGCCTGAACATGGTCAATGTCCAATAAAGCTAATTAATTAAAGGGTTAAAACATGTTATGGCAATACCACTAAATGGGAAAACCTGTCAGGAGCCGTGGGTGACTCCTGTCCAACGCCTGTCACATCTCCAGATGTTTGATCAGGCCGGTTATCTACTGTCCATGTTCTGGTATGTTGTGCTACAAAGTGACACTATGGGCCTGAGCTTGTGTTTCTAAGCGCAGGCTTTAGGCTAGACTTTAAGAGGGTCAAAGGGACCTTCAGCTCCTGACTAAATGCAGTAGTGGGTTGAACAGGAGCTGTATGGGCAGGCATCCATGGACACTTATGATGTTATGTACAGGAGTGGTCCTTCCCATGAGCTTTTTCTTACAACAGACCAATGTTTGCGCTAAACAGGGTGGCGGTGAGTGAGGGGGAATATGGGAGGCGCACATGCTGATCTTTTGATCACGTTTCTGCGGCGTGTTTAATTCACAGTGGAATAAAGTTTGTAATGTTTGTTATGTATAGCCTAAATTCTCAAGGAAGGTAAAGATGAGTCTATGGGAAAGAAAAGGGGAAGACGCAGCAAGCGCTTGTTGTAGTCACACAACGCCTCAGTCGACCCCTGCTTTCTAAGCCCCGCCCCCGGCCACGCATGCACTGATACACCGTTTGTTTGCATGCAAGATTACTCTCTTCTGCGCTAACGGGGGTTGTTGTGCCAGATGGAAAATCAAGCCCGATATGTCAAAGGAACCTCCTCCCATTATCATTTTTATATGTAAAACTTTTAATTTATTGTTCCTCTAGTCTAAAAACACATGCACCTCCTGATATAGAGTCCCTGATGGTTTGCACTTGTAGCACTTAGATATTCAGCTGTTTTGTAATAGTGCAGGCAAACGGATTTCTTCCTTTACTAAAACAGCGGGAAACCAATCATTCTGTTTGTGAGAAAGCATTGCAGGGAATGTGCCTAACTACTTCCTTAGCATTTCTGTAGCACACTTTACACATGTTAGCATTTATGAGTTTCTTATTTAAAGGTCAGCCTCATTACTCCGGAACAGGATCGCGTTTCCCGCTGTTTTTTTATTGTAGTCACATTTTCGCGAAAAACCTGTTTTAAACCTGATTTATGGGTCCTAATAGAAACCGCATTAACGCAAGCATTAGCAAGAAGCTCACCGGTGGACAGGCCCATTACTCAACAGTGATACCTGTTAATGGCATCTAGTTAGTAGTCCAATGGAGAGGCATTACAGACGGCTTTAGATTTGTTGGAGTTCAAGCCCTGAATTGAACAGGTGATCGCAAAGTTCTTTAGAGGTTACAGCACGGTCGGTGGATGGAAGGAATAAAGCATCAAATTGCAACACAAATGACTGAAAAATGTTTGTGGCAGAATGTAAACCAAGATGTAAACTCAAGATGAGAGGGTTTTGAGGAGTTTAGGAGGAAAATTGTTCTGGTGTCTTGTAGGAAAAGGGCGAATTTACTAAATGCAACGCGATATTTTCCCCCCACAAACCATCCAAGTTTGGAAACAGTTTAACCTGTTACCTGCCAGCTTAGGGTTAGGGTTAGAGTTAGGATTTGCAATTTTGCATATCCAAATCTCAAAGCGTATTGGCTGTAAACTTTACAGCCTATATGCCAGTGTCATGCGTCATTTGCAGTTCCAAACCCTAATCATAGCCCAAAATCCCTGACCCTAAACCTCACCCTAGCCCTAGACCCATGAACAGGGCGGACGGCAAGTAACAAGTTAATTAAATTTAGACTTAAGCTAACCTCTACTAATGCAAAAATCAGCGATGCCTCAGGAAAACTGATAATGATCCGAGGAACCCCCATGATTTTACTGAATGTATGCTGACTTTGCTTTCACCACACACTCCACAGTAATGGCAGTTTCATTGTATCCAGTGTAGCACAAAAGGATGCACCAAGTGGATTTTCTTTGGCTACTGGGTCCGACCTGATCAAACTCAACAGTTCAAGATTCAAAAGATTTTATTGTCAATTCATGTGAATCGAAATTGTCGTTTCTCTCAGGTCCTTGGTGTGGGGCGGGAGGTGGTGGGTGAGGGGTGGAAGCCCAGGGAGGGCGGGGAAGAGAGGGAGTAGTTTGGATGAGAGGTGGGCAAACTATGGCCCGCCTCGCCTTTCAATCCAGCCAGCAAAAACATGGTGTTCCGGATATCACAAAGTAATTAAGTGTCCAGGATCAATGTGAAAGTTGTTTGCCCAGGATCAATGTTAGGGTTAGGATTAGGGTTAGGCTGATTGGCTGGCTGTAACATTTGTCCTGGGCAAACACCTGGACTCTTATTTACGTGGTGATATCAGATCCCAATATGTACAGGCTTAAAAAAGTGAAAACCACAAATGTTTCTCTGACATGAAGAAAGATCATACATAACTGCCGCTATTGTGTTGCTTTTTAAATGTTTTCACTCGATTGCAGTCTCTCTGGGAACAATTATTTGAAACATTTCTTTTCGCAACTGGCCTGCCGAGTTCAAAAAAGTCCAATGTGGCCCTTGCATCAGAATGTGTGCCCACACCTGTTATAAAACTGTATCAAGCAGGAAAGAGAAGACGGAGCACATCCGGATTTCCAATGTAATCACCAAAGATGACGTGTTTTTTGATCAAGACTTTCATTTCTCAAACCCGTCCTTGCGCAGGAGTGGTCTGTAGTCCTGTGGAGCAAAGTCAGGTGAAGATGAAACACATGCAGTAGGTCTTGGATACATGTCCGCAGCACAGGGCAGGCGGACATGCACCGGGAAGCATCAAGGGGGTAAAAGATGCTCATCAGAAACTAACCAACAACCTACACACAATTTAATTTATGCAACTTTTTTCTCTGATGCCGTGTTTTGAGTCATTCGAGAATGACTGGTGGCAACTGTTGAAAGGACTGCAGTGCCTGCCCCAGTTTATCCCTACATAGCTACCAGTTTCTCTATCAAATCAAATCATTTATTTATAGCGTAGTGCCACATAAGAAGTTGCCACACAGCACTTACAATCAAGAAAAATAAGAAACAAAAAAAGAACAATCCGCTGCAGGTGGATATTGTTGAGATTAGTAAGCAGGACCCTTCGGCACGGCAAGGGAAAACTCAAAAACCCAGTGGGAGAAAACAGCCTTAGACAGACAGGACAAAATAGTAACCCTTTGTAACCAGCAGCTATTATGAAAAAGACACACGGCAGCGTATTACTTGGATATTGGAGTGTATTACAAGGCAAACCCCAGCATTAACTTCTTGGAATATTCCCATACAATAAGAGAAGGAAGAAATCTTTTGGTGAAGTAATTGTCATTCAGTGAATCCAGATCATCGCCTTCCATCTTTTTTTGGGCACATAACATCGCTGAGTATGCAGTAATCATCCAATTGGAAGCTGTCCTTATTTGCTTGGCATTGTATTAAAATCTAACTTAATTTCACACAGGAAGCCAGCCTCGCACTCTCATTATTCACGGTGCATATTTGTCTATCATTAAACGTCATTAGAATTCACCCAGAGCTGGCAGCTTTAAAGCAGAGCTCTGGGCAGAGTTTGGCTTTAATTCATGTTGGTGAGACGTTTGCTGTGCTGCCTAAGTGTGCCCAGCAGGCTGCTGCATACATTTATGTGAGTGCATGGAGGAGGAAGAAAGGCCCACAGGTTCAGCAGAATAAACAGACTATACCTCAGGAGACGACTGTGGTACTTTGTCATTAATATACACTTAGTAAAGCACACTTCTTTCTTCGCTTCACTCATTCGGTGTGTGCGGGACAGGAGGAGATGAAAAATGCTGTACAGATGCGGACGCCTGAAGCCTGGGAAGATCTACAATAAATTAATTATTGTTTTATAGCAGCGATGAAAAGTGCTTGACTCTGCTTTGATGGATGTACACAAACATTGTTTTCACAACTATTTAGTTCTTGTCTTACAACACATACATCCAATTGCATAAACTTTTTAGTACTATCTACACAGCATGTGCAAGGAGGCTATACGATCAAGATCAATGAAGATTTTAAAGCGGTCAAAGCTGCAGTTCCATATTCATCACGTTACTAAAAGATCATTGTGGTCATTTGAGAAAACCACGCCAGACAAATCCAGACAAATTCAATGCGTATTTATGAGTTCACAAATTCATGAGAACTCATCTTGTGCCGCTGATGTGGCTAATTTGGACACTCACGTAGATTGTGGATGGGTGTGGGCATCAACAGCAAGCACTTTATTGACTTTATTGACTTTATTTTCACCAACAGGACGACGCCAGAAAAACAAGGTCTACTGCTACACACTTATAAACATAAAAATAATTGCCAAAACTTAATGGAATTTCCTCACGCTTGACCGAGCGGCAGCAAAATGCTCCAATTAAAGGGCTGTCCGCTTCTCGAACAATTCAATCAAGATCACTTGTTATGTCGAGGTTAAAGCTGGGACTGGAGGGAGAGAGTGGAGCTGATGGAGTTCACCGACAGCCTATTTATCATTGTGGTTGGCATTGTGCTTTTCAAAGGTTTCCATCGTGAACACACCTGTTCGACAGTGCATGTAGAAAAACCAGCAGCCTCGGCAACAGCTACTGAAGTCTGCATTATCTCCATGTAAAATATTCACTACTTTTAATTCTTTCAGGGGTAGAATAAAAAAAAAAAACAGTCTCCCTTTGATTCCAGAAATAGGAGCTCTTCGGACTCTTCGTCGCAAGAAATGGGAAGTTGCATGTAGACCGGGAAATTGCGTATACCTACATGCCGTTATCGAGGTTGCTGTTGGAGGATCCCAGCCAGAGAATCCAGGTTTCTATATGAACGGCATTTATATGATCAAGTACTGGGAAACTCGGGCGCCTTTTGACAAACTCACTTTAATTTGACATCTGTTCCCATGCCATGTCGAGAACAATGTGGGATTGTAGGAGAAACTTAATCTGTTTTATGGAATATGAATGATGTCAGCGGAAACCCATCAGTTTTCGAAGCCTTCCCGACATCACTCTCTCTTTCTCGCTCTCTGAACTTTTCAGTGCGAGAAAAGGCAATATCAGAAACATAGCGCGACACGGACACTCTCTCCTGGGTCCTGGGCGGTGGATGGGAAGCAGTGACCTTTTAGAGCCATAATCCCTTCGGAAACCTGTACAGCACGCTCCGACATCTGCGGAATACATTTTTACTCCAAGAAAAGCATTTGTGGGCAGGATGATTTGTGCACGGTTTTTAGTATTTAGTATTTTCATAAGATAAACATTGCAATTATACATTTGACGCGATGCAGAGGAACAAGCCAAAAGTTCCCTTATGTAGATTTTTTGTTGTTGTTGACATCCTCGAGACAAATACCTTTTCAAAGGAATTTGGATATCCTCTTTAGTCTTTGAGTAAACTAGTTGAAAGAATATGCAAAAACTAAAATCCCCTCTGCTCTTTGGAGGTAGAAACTCAATAAATCAGGCTGAAAATGAATTATCTTATTTCAAAAATACTGACGACTGGAAAATCTTTAGATGCTTCTTCAAAAGGAGATGCTGTCCCCGAGAAATATGCACTTTTAGAAAAGGCCTGCGAGGTTGCTAGCTCCCAGATAAATTTGTGGAAATTCCATTCAGTGAAATAATAAAACTCCTTATTAGGAAGACTTGGCAATTTCATGTTTCCAAGTGAACACTTTCACGGGAAGAGAGCAGACTGGCCAAAAGCGCAATTAGTTTAGTCTCTCAGTGTCTCTCCGAAGTGAAAAAGAAATCAATAACGATGTATCAAACTTTTTGTGAATTATAAACCGACCATAAATGATCAATTGCTATCAAATGAAAAAGAAATAAGACATTCAGAGAACATTCGCCTGTATTGTAAACATCTTCAAAGACTGACCTTAAACATAAAGGCCTATAATTACCTGCATTCACGGCGCATCACTTTGCTGTTTCCTTCACTGACCACTTCCAGAACGGGGCGATAATGGCACGTCCTTGAGGCTGATTGAGAAAATATAATGGACTTCAGAGCAGTAGCTTCCTCGCAGCTGCCTAATGCGATTGAGCTCTTTCTGCAGACCTCCACAGTCCATTGTCCATTGTCCAGAGCACCTTCTGCTCCCGGGTGACCTTAACCCTCCCCATCCATCACCAGCTGCTTGCACCTTATGACGGGTCTGTGTGCGCTGTAGCAGGGCATAATGCAGGGCTAGCATTGGGCGTTATTCTTACCCTTTTCAATGCAAAGTGCACTTCAAAACACGGTACAATTATCGAGGATGTGAACATTTTTTTGTCGTGACGGATCCCTGTGATGAATGAGCCATCAATAGACTGCGGGTGTGTTTGGGTTAGTCACAGGTCTATGAAGGCAAGGACTTTCCTAGCAACCTGACATTTGTAAATAGTGGAGTTGTATTTTGGAACATAAGGGAATTCATTCATTGTTTTCTATCTCACCGGCCTCGAGATGAGTTGGAGACTGGAGTTGCCACTGGTCATGGAGATGTCTCTGAGACATAAGCTCAGGAGACTGGACATAAGGTCAGTCTCCAGGTAGACATTTTTTCAAGTCTCGAGATGTCTCCACATGGTCTCTGAGAGGTCTTCACATGGTCTCCGAGAGGTCTTCACATGGTCTCTGAGAGGTCTTCACATGGTCTCCAAGAGGTCTCCACATGGTCTCCGAGAGGTCACCACATGGTCTCCGAGGGGTCTTCACATGGTCTCCAAGAGGTCTCCACATGGTCTCCGAGAGGTCACCACATGGTCTCCGAGAGGTCTTCACATGGTCTCCGAGGGGTCTTCACATGGTCTCCAAGAGGTCTCCACATGGTCTCCGAGAGGTCTTCACATGGTCTCCAAGAGGTCTTCACATGGTCTCCAAGAGGTCTCCACATGGTCTCCGAAAGGTCTTCACATGGTCTCCAAGAGGTCTCCACATGGTCTCCGAGAGGTCTGCACGTGGTCCCCGAAAGGTCTCCACATGGTCTCCGAGAGGTCTGCACGTGGTCCCCGAGAGGTCTTCACATGGTCTCCGAGAGGTCTACGCAGTCACAAGCAGTTGTCTCGCGAATACTATTTGTTGTCCTCCACCCCAACAACAAATACATAGTACTTAACTGCTTGAGACCGCGGTGAACTCTCTGAGACCATGTGGAGACCTCTTGGAGACCACAAGGAGACTTGAAAAAGTCTTTTGAAAAAATGTCTCTGCTGAAATCGAACCTGTTCTGAAATCGAATCTGTTCGTTTTCACCGAGACTACCGGGAGACTGACCTTATCTCCAGGGGACGTCTCAGAGACATCTCCGTGACTAACTTGAGTCTCCAACTAGTCTCCAGAACCTTTACCTTTCTTTCGCAAACTTTTCTCAAACTACTCTCAATCCTCGTCTTCCATTGCACAGATGTCCATTTCAGTCTTCCTCCTGGGTTCTTTTTCCCGGGCAGTTCTCTAACTTCTACATCCTTCTATCCACATATTCACTATCATCCATGTCTCTCATCATATACTATCAGGACCGATCCTCCGCTGATATGTGACTATTGAGGATTTGCAATACGCACTATTGACCAGGATCAGTGTATGTGTATGTTCTTTTTTCTTTTTTCATTTTTCTCATGGAGCACTGGGAGGAAACCTGTAAGCAGACAATGCAAGAGAATACAAACTTGGGCTGGGCAGTTAATCAAAACGTAATCAGAATCGCATTGTCAACTTTGGTCAGTCTCAACTATCGTCATGGGACTATGTCATTGTTCGGTTCTTTTGCGACAGCATCTAGTCCTGGAGTTTGGAGGAGACAATGGAAGATTGTTTTGTGTTGAATGATTCTTGTTTTTGTTTAAGCTGAGGTTAATATATAATGTCTAACAATCTGTATGAGGAAAAAAACAATGTCTTGAATATTTGTTTGATATAAACTTCACACGAAAATCAAAAAATGGTCTCTGGTCTCTAGTAGACTATTTTGTTAAGAGGAGTTTCTTCATCCTACTCTTGTTCTTCTTGTCATGGAATGTTTTATTGCCACGGTTGTGTTTGATGGATTGTTGTCGTGGCTTTTCTTGTTGCTTTACCATGAAAAGACAATAAATAAATTAAATTAAAGGGTCCCATTCAGGCCAGGAATCACTTACTTGTTGGAGTACTAACCACTTTGCAAACAATGCTGCTCAAATATACTGTACAATGTTGATATTCTGCCCCCTAAACATAGTCATGCAAAGAAATATACATGGATAGGTCTAATATCTTACGTCACTCTTAATCCTAATGAATCCACATCAGAAGGAACCTCGACAACATTTTCAAATCGTGTGGGAATCTCGGCCTAGATTTTCCTGTTTTGTGAAAGTTAAACTTGTTTGGAATGAGTTGGACGCGTTAAATGCTTTGCTCTGAGCCACAGACATCCCTTCAGTCGCCGCTGCTTCTGATTATTCCGGACACACAGCAGCAGTGACACAAAGCTTTGAAATCCCAAAGTCTGGCTCGGGCGGCGCTTTAGCTGCAGTTTGACAAACGCATCAGGCAGGTATAAGGGGCCGAGAAGAAAGAGGAAAAAATAAATATATAAGTAAAATAAAGCGTTTTGTGCGCCTCTGTCCTGCAGCTGTAAAGCTCACCGCCGGGTAATATAAAGAACGGCGATAAGCAATAAAAGCTAACATCCCTGCGCTGTTTTTCCTATTAAAAAAAAACACCTCTCTTTCAGCGCGTCTCTGAGAAAGAATGGGCCCCATTAAAATTCATCGCACCATCCTTGCTCCTCCGGTGGATATCTTCACTTAGTTTTAATGAGTTGGCAAAACAGACTTGATTTAGGGACGCGCAATTGAAGATTGTGTATATTTCATCAACGTGTCAAACATCACGAAGATGTTTTGTAGTAATTAGATCTGACACTGCGTAATTCGATCAAAAGAAGCATTCACTCACTCTGCCAAAATTTAAACTAAAAGTATAATAAAAAATGTTCATACTTGTTATTGGACACTGACAGGAAGTGATATACTCAGAGGTACACATTTAAACTGTTGCCGTGCCGACCATGTCATATCAATTGGAAATGAGTAAGTCATCTATGTCATTAACTTTGTATTTTCTTTTTCATAAAAAATAACTTTTCTGCATTAAATTGTTGCTGAAGTGAGATGACATATAATAAGACTGTCTTGATCTCATAATAGAGTAATTGACTTTTTCCATCAGCTCTCAAGAAACATTCAGGGGATGCAAAATATAGACAGGAAATCAGTCAATCAAGCAACAGTAACTAGAGGTATCTTATATAGCCTACATTTAATCAGCTATTGTTATACAACGATGATTATACAACAGGCTGGGCGATTTTGGGAAAAAAAAAAAAAAAAAAATTTCCCCATGTTGATCGATCTCGATTATCAATCTTGATTACACTTTTAGCCTCACAGTACAACATCCCCTCACAACAACACACACACATCTACAAAGGAGACCCATAAAAGTGTTTGAAGAATGTCAGAAGCAGACAGCAAGAGTTTGGTGTTCAGTGCAGAGCATCACAAAGCCACGACTTACGGAGTGAAGTACTAACAACTTACTATACATAAAGAAATTCTCGTAAACAGTGCATTTATACGTATAAAATACGATCAAACTTACAATTCCCCGTTAGAGTCCAGCTAATCTACAGCTGCAGCCTCAAAAATAGTCCACATGGTCCAAATAGCAATCGATAGTTTTCCTCTTCGAAGCGTCCTTGTCCTCTGACGGCTCCTCGTGTGTTTCTGTTTTAGAAACACACATTAGATGGCGCTACTTTGCAGCTGATTTTACTCTTAAAATCACCAGGTCCTCTCCTCTTGGTTCCGCATGTGCCATGCCCAGTGTTCCCTGGGATTGACCTGCATTGCGCCGTCCATATTTTTTTCCAGAATGTGACAGGACAGGCCATTTCTCCTCGATTAAAACACACCACGCGATTATCGTGATTGACAATTCGATTAATTGTCCATGCAGCCCTAAATCCATCCAGTCATAACTACAAAAGGATTCAAACCTGTCATGGGCACTTTAACATTTACATTGCTATGAAATGGACACACAACACCAGACGAAGCTTTGTCTTTAACTACAGATTAGGGCTGAAACGACTAATCGATTAATCAACGACTAATCGATTATTTAAATAGTCGACAACTATTTTAGTAATCGATTAATCGTTTTCTAGTTCACACAGACTCAAATGAATAAAAAATGACATAAAAACGTAGTATTTTTGTACTTTGTTTGAATAGTTAGGGTCTCCAACAAACATTTCCCTTTAGTTTACTCCATCAACACATCTTCAAGCAGCGCCACTTAAGCTATATGTGAGAATTTTTTTGGAAAAAATACAATTTTCCTACACCATTCACAGCCAAGCGATTACTTATTAATAATCGATAGATTAATCGATTACAAAATAATCGTTAATTGCAGCCCTACTACAGATAGCAACTACTACACCTTTTGTTGCCTAAAAATCAAGCACAAGCACAAGCTTAATATAGAAGGTGCCGTTACATGTATGACCTGAGATACAGTAGTGAGCATAAAATGGCTACCTTGCATCTAGCTCCTTTAACTTGACCAAAAATGTTGCCACAAAAAAAAGGGTCACACGCTTTATATCTCGTTGTTCTGCCTTTAGCTTTGGATACAGCTTTACACATTCACTGTGGCATTGTTTCAATCAGCTTCTGCAACGTCAAAAGTTCCAGTGTTCCATTAAAGGTACACTATGCAACTTTGTATGTAAAAAAAAAGTTGATATTAGTGCATTCATTGACCAAGTGGCTGTATTTGTGGTTAGCTTAGCGTCTTTACTTTCCATCCCGGTGGCTCCGATTATGCTTCAGGATCAATTTTATTTTAAGATTTTTTTAGGATTTCTGGTAGGGTTTCCTAATGAAATGTTTGCGTAACCATGGAGCCGGTTCAATCATGGAGCGTCTTAGGGGCCACCGGGATGGTAAGAAAAGGAACCACCCAGCCACTAGGTCACTGAAAGGTCAAATATGCACTAATGTTAACTTTTTTTTACATATAAAAAAATAGTGCAACTTTAAGATCTTGTATCGGTGATGGGCGAGTGTTGCTGAACCGACACCTGACCAACGGCCGCAACCCCAGATCATAACAGTTAGTCAAATCCAGGTAGTTTGGGAAATCTCCTGACATTTTCCAGAGCAGAACATGATTTCATTGACAAAACTCCCCCCAAAAAACGAGATCAAGAGTCAAAATTGAACTTGCCTATAGATATTTCATGAAGTTGTGACAGCTGCAGCATTGATTGACCCAAGTATCCGGGGACCACCAAAGACTCCCATCCAGAAACAGAAAGAAAGAGAGTCCCGTGGAGAGCATCAATCACAGCGGGACGGTCCCATGTGTGAGCGGGGTGGGGGGGACACAGGAAAGGGCTGTGACAGAATCCATTATTGCGGGGTAATCCTCTTGTCGGGGGGCTGCCCCTGGGGTCACCACTGGTCATCTGTCTCCATGCACCTCGCCTCACGTTCACAGAGGGACATAATGACTTTAACAAGGTGAGATGAGGTGTCAGTGAAGGAGATGGAGCGAGGGAGGATCAGCTGACAACAGGAGAGAACAATCGGATTCAATTATGTACGGAGATGCTACACAGAGCACTTCTATGCACTTGAGCACAAAGCAGAGCGAATACAATGGACTTAAGCGCGGTCGAAGCAATACGGCAGCTAAAACAGGACTACAGTGCTAAACTAGACCTAAAAGAGGACTGAATGAGGGCTAATCTCAGACAAAAACAGGGTGCAGCCAAACCCAAACGATTTGTCTTTATAAACTCTGGAGAGGCCAGTTAGGTATTTTCGATAGCAGTTTGTGATATTGATACCTGCATTTTTTGATACTTCCTTAAATATTTGTCATCAGGAACCACAAAACAGAACAATAATGTTAATTTATTCCATAAAGTACTATTTATTTTCAGTTTGAATCATTTATTTGAGCTGAAACAACCAAGTATTTACAGGAAATTACAGCTTGGACCAAACAGGCAAAACCTGGTCTCTAAAGATATGATTTTTTTTGTTTTTGTTTTTTTACCTGCTTTTTCAATGTATTTATTTTTTCTATACCAGTAGTGCCTTTTTCTCAATACCATATTGGTATCGTTTAGCCTAGTCATTATTCATACACTTAAAGGAACAGGCCACCATTTTTACATACTGAGACCAGAGTTTAGACAAGTTGATGTGTACCTGTCTGGTCTTTCTGCGTGTCCTCAGTGACGCAAAATGACCAAAGTTGTTGTTAGTATTTGGCCTCTCCCGATGTATTCCTATGGCTCCAAACGGGGCTGAAGTTGGAAGCGACCAAGCTCTTCCATGGGCAACGCACAAAGACCAGACAGGTACGTATCACCTCATCTAAGCTCAGGCGAGAACATATCACAGTATGGAAGAACTGTGTGCCCTCAGTCACACAACAAGACCAAAGATGTTGTTAGCGTTTGGTCTCTCCCACTATATTCCTGTAGCTTCAAACGGGGTGAAGTTAGAAGCGACCAAGCTCTTCCACGGACAAAGACCAGACAGGTACACATGTCTAAGCTCAGGTAAGAACATATCTCACTATAAAAACGGTGGCCTGTTCCTTTAAGAGTGGTAAGCTACTAATGTAAAACGTTATAAAAATAGAATCACACACTCAGGTAGCAGGTTATCTTTCTTTAATAACGTTTGGATCATTGACTGTACGTATATTCCTCTCACTAATAATGTTACGTACATGCTTCATTGACATCTGACCATAATACACAGTGACCTGTTCTGCAACAAACATTACATCACTGGCCTTCTGTAACTAGGGGCCCAGTCATCTACAAACATGCCCTTGCCTATGGCCTCTGATGTATCTGATGTATCTGTACGTTTCATCTTTGCATCTTGACAACTTAAGACTTTCATAGAGTACTTATGTAATCTGTACATATAAATACTTCTTTGTACAACCCATGCAAAAAAAAAAATCTCCATCTTCTTTTTAGGTTTTTATTCAAGTCTTAAAGGGACTATACCGAGTTTAAAATGTTAAAAAATACATGTTCCAGCAATTTCCTAATGTGTAGAATGATCCCAGTCCTGTTCACCACAACTGCCTCTAAAATCCTGCACTGTCACTCAGAAAGGTGTTAATTCGGGTCTGAAATGCCGTCATGCACGAGCTCAATATAGAACCTGCAGTTACACGTATGACCTGAGGTGGCAGTAGTGAGCATAAAATGGCCAACTCGCATCTAGCCCCTTTAACTTAGAAAATAACAACAACAACACATTTCACCATTGAGAGACAATAAAGTAAACCACACACACACACAGAACATTTTTGGTGCACGTTTCTTTTCTTGCTCATAAGCTACTATTATAGCCACAGCTGCCCCGGGGTAGACTGACAGAGGAGTGAAGCTGGTTGGGCCCTGTGGCGTAGCGGTTAGCGTTCATGCTTCACAGCTAGAAGGTCCCGGGTTCCTTTCTGTGTGGAGTTTGCATGTTCTCCTGTGTAGGTTTTCTTCCGGGTACTCCGGTTTCCCCTACCACTAAAAACATGCACAATAGCCTGTATTACGCAACTTTATAGGCAAAACAAAACAACAACAACTTGATATTTGTGCATAATTTACTTTTTTTCTTTTCTTTTTTACAAAATATGAGTGGTTAGCATAATCGCACAATTACTTTCCATCATGGTGGCTTCTACAATGCATCAAATGTGTATAGGTTTTCTGGTGAGAGGGGCCGTCAGCGGTGAAAACCTACCAGAAACTCTAAAAAACAATTGATCCTGGAGCATCATAGGAGACCACTGTCATGGAAGGTAAAGCCTGACCTCTCATATAACACGCACAAATAAATAAAAAGTTCCAAAATGCACCTTTACTCTACAAATCTGAGCCATCTGCCTCTCCGACCACCACCAACACACTCCGGGGGTGGAGTGTCTTGCCCAAGGACACAGTGACAGTTTACACTGGCGGAAAAACCGGAATTCAAACCACCTCTCTTCTGATCACTCTACCCTCTGACTCAAACTGTCCAACAAACTCCAGTCAGTCAGCGGATGTCTCTTTCATGCTCCAACGTGGAGGCAATTTGCGTGCTGAAATGAGCAGAACGAGTCCAGAGAAGCCGCTTATTTGTTCTCTGCTGCTTTCCCATGTGTTACTGACTGGGGCTGTAGAATGAGCCAACAGCAGGAGCAAACACGGCTAAACCCACACGGGACTTCACAGTGACACAGAGAGGAGGAGGAGGAGGATGAAGATAGGGGAGAGCGGGGCGGGAGGAAGGCCGGGGTTACAGGGGCCACGCGGAAATGTTTCCTTTGGAGTGAAAAAAAGTGAGAACAACAGCAGCGGAGAGGGAAACTGAAATGGCATTTGTGATACGTGACATTTAGAGAAATCTCAGCTCAATCTCCACTGAAAGAAAATGTCTTATCTCGGGAAGGCTCAAGCCGTAAAGGTGTAAAGGACAATGCTATAGCTGAGGCTGTATGGACCGGAAGAACTGTTATGTCTGTGGTTTTAATCTATGTTTCATCTTAGATTATGGATGAATATTGGACAAATGCTACAATCATATTTTACGTGTGTGAATTGGCAGAAAATAGACTATATATGGTTACTTTGTTTAGTGGCACTATCACAATCTGATACGAAACAGGATCCGCTGGGAAAACTGGTAACTTTACGGTTATGAATGTTAGTTTGTAGAGGTTTGTAGTTCAATATGGAATTAATTCGAATGTTGGCCCTCTGTCCTCACATCAAGACAGTCCTAGTTCAAACCGTGAGGCGATATCTGTGGAGTTTATCCTCAAAAACAGCTCACTGCATTTTAGATTAAGGTATGTTTTGTTGTCCCTTTTGAACCATCCTGTAGTGCCACTGGTGTAACGTATGGGGGCACATCTCCACATGAATAAATGGTTTATTTGGTTGATTGATGCATTTAAATCAATACAATCCCCAAAAAGAAAAAGAAAAACAGAAAGAAAAGAAAAGAAACATTTCAACCAACAGTGGAATAGGCTAAAGTATTTAGCTTACTTTGCCAACCTGTATACCAACCTCACAGTAACTGATACTGAATGAGCTTATCTCATGAAATAAATAAATGATTTAATGAAAATCAAAATCAACAGTCTGGAACAATGCAGACAAATATAATGTGTAATCTTTAACATTGTTTAAATTCATCTTTCAGTCAAATCCATAACTGAAAGCAGAACAAATTAACTCATGCCCCGAGAGGGCATAAATGCCACTGCAGGTGTCGTAGCATTTTTTAACTCATTAATTGTCGGTGAGAGTAAATACTACGCTGACAGAAAAGACAAAGGGAGAGAGGGATATTGTACGTCCAATTACACAATGGAGATAATTTTTTTTACTCAAACTTGGCTGTAAATACTGTTTAAGCGGCGCTAGCCCGCAGTTAGTATTGCCTGTTAGCCTGTTAGCTTCTTCTTCGTGATAATAAAATCAAGAAACAATACATTTTTAGCCAATGGCAAATACTATCAAACAAACTTCTTCCATAACAATCTTTTCAATGTGTTTTTTTTTCTTCAATATGACGATTCCATTAGTGTGTATTGCACCTCTGACCCGGTTCAGGGAAAGTTGCAAGTGTGGTTTTCTGTCCATTAACACTTGTATTACCCCCAGAGGGACTACGGAAAGGATTTATTAAGGTAAACACGTTACTTAGCTGTTCTTTAACACCCACAACTGAAACATATCTTGACGTCACATTGGTTTACATCATCTTGACAGAACTTGAGGTATCGTCTCATACATTTATTAATTCTATTTATTTATCTGTATGACAGGGAGATTGCAATTTGACATAGCACAAAACAAGTTTGTCGCTGATGCTCTGCAAGAAGAGTGTGTTGCTAGCTCATGCTAATTTTCAACTCCAGCTTCTGGTTGGGCCTTTTGACACAACATTGTAGTACATCTCCCATCTCTATCTAAAAAACAACTTATACATATATGCAATCATTTAATCACACACACAAACTCAGTGCTACGTACGAGAATGCTGCACAGAATGACACACGTGGTCTTGAACCCGGGACCTTCTTGCTGTGAGAGCAGACGGTTTGTAACAACTTGTTGCATGAAGCGTCTTAGGATCATTTCCCCCAATAAACGCCACATTGTTTTGCTTTGCGTTTTTGTCTTTGGCGTTGATGAGTTGCCAACCTGTCACATTTCTGCACATCACTACTCTGTGTTCGCCGTCGCCATGGCGAACCCCACGATCAGCTGGTGCCCCCGCTGCTCCCCCCTCCCCCCCATCAAAACCATACCCCCTGTTGTTATTGTGGGATAGTGACAGAGCATTGCATCATGGGAAGTGAGCTCTCAGCTGTTCTTCCCGTGAAACTTCGCCCCCGTCCCCTGCCCCCGTCTCCCGTCCACCAAGTCCCTCCCCATCTATCCGGTTCTAGGTGAGGCTTTCAATGCTCGCGCCACACCTCCCTCCGATTTGGGGTAACTAAGCTCATTTGTCCCCCGCAATAGCGCCGTGATCTGTCCTTTGTCCGGGCTCCAGCCTCCCATTCATGTCCCCCGCAGGAGCAGACAAAGGAGGGAAAGGGCCAGGCGGACACCCTCCACTTGGCCAGACAGACTGTGCTAAAAGCAGCCGTAAAGAAAACGCATGGAGATGAGGTACAGCCTTGACGCGTACACAGAAGGGGGGGTAGAGTGCTGCGCGAAGGAATCCCAGCACAAGAATCGACTGTGTAAAGGGATTTTTAAAGGGTCTGATTGGGACATGGCTGGAGTTCGGAGAAGAAGACGATGTGGTTGGAAGTGAGAGTGAGAGTGCACTAAGAAAAGTGTTCGAAATAAAACAAACGAAAATGAAACAACATCCAAGTCATACCATTGCAGATACGGTTTTCCCTCACGTGTCATAGTGATCATATTGATGATTGATCATATCATAAAATGGTGAAAATGGCGATATTATAAAGTGCTTTGCCTACATGGACGGCCATAGTATTTAGGGAACTCAAAAAATCAAGTCCGACCAAAACCTAAACCCATATATTCAGCCTCATTTTGTTATTCTGCAGTTGAAAAGAAAAGGCTGTATTTGGTTAGCCTCGGAATACCCATGCTGCTTTGCGCACACAAATCATTTCGAACTGCTCAGCAGCCATGGCCAAAATCTTCACATGGATTTAAACGGCTATGGATGATCATTAACCACACCAGAGAAAATACATATCACTTGTGATATTTTGGCTGGCACCAGCCAGGCTACTATTTGGTCAGACTTGGACTAAAACATGTTTTGATTAAATATCTTTTTTGTCAAAATCAGATCAAATGCTTTTTAACCATTACTGTCGTCTTTTGGTGTCAAAGTTTGACAACAAAAGTATACCGATATGTTTTGTTGTTGTTGTTACTTATTGACTATTTGGGTTGACCATATACACCACATCAACTCAACAAATCATAAAACGATGCATATGCCGGATATGTTCTATATCAAGCAAATTTTTTACCTACAATTTTCTACTTTTGCCACATATTCTCATGAGGCAAAAATAATGTTAAGCTAAAAAAGAGAAAAAAGTCCTATAATAATAATAATGCATCGGTTTAAGTGCTTTTCTGGACACTCAAAGATGCTTTACATTGCATTATTCATTCACTCCATTCTTGGTGATGGTAAACTATTGTAGACACAGCTGCCCTGGGGTAGACTGATGGAAGCGAGGCAACCATTCTGAGCCATCGGCCCCTCCGACCACCACCAACACTCACATTGCCCATATGGTCATCTTCGAAGCAGCGAGGGGGAAAAACAAAGTGAACTTTTCTCACATTTTTCCACCATTTTTATGAGTATACATTTTTCAGCTAAATAAAGATACAGAGACATGGTTGAGGAGCAAAGTGGTTCAACATCCCATAAATACTTACAAAATTGACCATGCTACCCAGAAAGCTAACGCTAGCTTCACGCTACATATGTCAACGTTAGCAACAAGGGCCGTCTTGCACTTCTACTGAACAATTTGCGGTGAAAAAAACATCCACATGGACCCGATTTTGACTTGACTTGTGAGATAAATATGTTTATCATTAGTCTGCCGGAAAACAACTCAAAATAGTGGTAAAATTGTGATTCCCATGAGAGGTTTTCATCTCCCTCTGCTAGGCCACACCCCCTTGTATGATGCTTTGCTCTAATTGTCTCAAATGAAAAGCTGCCTGGAAGAAAAAGCATGATCTTCTTAAGCATAGAGACGTTTAGCCAGGATGTTCCACAGGCTTGCATACACCATGAACTAAGGAAGGAAGATGCAGCATGCTTGATTTAATGCAGAAATGAATGACAAAACAATCCAGAAAATGCCGGTGCTCCATTTTCTTTACACACTCCACTATATCGTCGCTTTGTGGATGCATGTTGTCGGCTCAGCTCCTGACCGCTTTCCCCCGTCAGCCGCATCACACCTTATATTTCAGATGTAAGCTCTTTCTGCGCGGCTTAGGCTTTTCTCAACTTGCTAAGAAGAGTTTAAACTCCCCATTGCGACGTGCTAATCTACAAATCCTGACATTTGCCATAGCTGCGTCTCTCTACCTGCCGCGCGGTGCTAAAATATAGGCGCGCAGGTTCGTCTCGCAGCCAACGGGTGGGAGCTGCCATATCATTCTATAGGGGCCTGTCTGCAAGGCTTAAAATAGACCAGATAAGGCTGTGTTCGCACGTATAGAAGCATTTGGATGTGTTGAAGCATGGGGATAAGGTGCAACACCGTTTGTTAAGTGGAAAATAAGAGATATCTAATCTGCTGCGCCGATTGCAAGCATATCATAATTCCAATAACAGGAGAAGATTGTGTTTTGTGATAGAAACGATTGCTATCACTGTGTTTACCATGTGCATAGAGGATGGCATTGCTCGAAGCATTGCAGGGTTGTTATGCAGCAAGAAAAAAAATACAGTCTGGGAAAGGTATACATCCTAAGAGCAGTCAGCCAGAATGATGAAGATTACCTAGACTGATGGAAGCTACACTCTTCTCTTGTTTTTGTGTAAGATAACAATGGTATGAGTGAGTGAAATATGAAAGGCTTCCTGGAGTAGATGCCTTGGTCACTGGAAGTGTTGGGAAGGTTCAAGTTTGACGGAAGACCAAAAAAGCGACAAACAGAAGTTGTTGTCAGCGAAGCGGATGTTCGAGAGAGGTTCTTGAGGTCGTCCCGGCAGCCGTAAGACCATCGTAATGTGTACTGTTTTTTATTACTACTGATAATAGCTTTTTAAACTTTTAATTAATTGGTTCTGATGCGTGTATTGTATTGAGTGCTTGCATATGGATGGCCCACACGTCTCTCTATCTAGACACTAGAGGTGAATAGGGAAAGTTTTTGACATTTTGAGATATCAATTAGAAACATGCTATAGATTACAGATATAAATATGAGGAAAAAATGTGCTGCACGTTTTCTGCCACTTTATGTTTTCACATTAAAATGTTAAAAATGCCGAAAATGTCCCATACTTTCGGGGACAAAATCTGAATAATGGATCGAGCCAGGTTTAAACAGGTTTTGTTTTGTCGACATATTTGTTACAAAGACTTTTTCAAGGGGGATTTTGGATATCTTTTTTTTTTAAATAAAGGGGGAAGGAATTAGATATTTAAAAAAATCTCTCTGAATAAACCTTCAAAATACTGTTTAGTCCGAGGTTGGAAAATTTGAAGTCTGTAGGTTCCACTTAATAAGTAAAGGACATGGACATCAGCCCCGAGACGGAGGAGACAGCGGAAAGAAGCTAGCGGAGAGAAGCTAGCGGAGAGAAGCTAGCGGAGAGAAGCTAGCGGAGAGAAGCTAGCGAAGAGAAGCTAGCGGAGAGAAGCTAGCGGAGAGAAGCTAGCGAAGAGAAGCTAGCGGAGAGAAGCTAGCGGAGAGAAGCTAGCGAAGAGAAGCTAGCGGAGAGAAGCTAGCGGAGAGAAGCTAGCGGAGAGAAGCTAGCGGAGAGAAGCTAGCGGAGAGAAGCTAGCGGAGAGAAGCTAGCGAAGAGAAGCTAGCGGAGAGAAGCTAGCGGAGAGAAGCTAGCGGAGAGAAGCTAGCGAAGAGAAGCTAGCGGAGAGAAGCTAGCGGAAAGAAGCTAGCGGAGGGAAGCTAGCGAAGAGAAGCTAGCGGAGAGAAGCTAGCGGAGAAAAGCTAGCGGAGAGAAGCTAGCGGAGGGAAGGTAGCGGAGGGAAGCTAGCGGAGGGAAGCTAGCGGAGGGAAGCTAGCGGAGGGAAGTTAGCGGAGGGAAGTTAGCGGAGAGAAGCTAGCGGAGAGAAGCTAGCGGAAAGAAGCTAGCGGAAAGAAGCCAGCGGAAAGAAGCTAGCGGAGGGAAGCTAGCGGAGAGAAGCTAGCGGAGAGAAGCTAGCGGAGAGAAGCTAGCGGAGAGAAGCTAGCGGAGAGAAGCTAGCGAAGAGAAGCTAGCGGAGAGAAGCTAGCGGAGAGAAGCTAGCGGAGAGAAGCTAGCGAAGAGAAGCTAGCGGAGAGAAGCTAGCGGAGAGAAGCTAGCGAAGAGAAGCTAGCGGAGAGAAGCTAGCGGAGAGAAGCTAGCGAAGAGAAGCTAGCGGAGAGAAGCTAGCGGAGAGAAGCTAGCGGAGAGAAGCTAGCGGAGAGAAGCTAGCGGAGAGAAGCTAGCGGAGAGAAGCTAGCGAAGAGAAGCTAGCGGAGAGAAGCTAGCGGAGAGAAGCTAGCGGAGAGAAGCTAGCGAAGAGAAGCTAGCGGAGAGAAGCTAGCGGAAAGAAGCTAGCGGAGGGAAGCTAGCGAAGAGAAGCTAGCGGAGAGAAGCTAGCGGAGAAAAGCTAGCGGAGAGAAGCTAGCGGAGGGAAGGTAGCGGAGGGAAGCTAGCGGAGGGAAGCTAGCGGAGGGAAGCTAGCGGAGGGAAGTTAGCGGAGGGAAGTTAGCGGAGAGAAGCTAGCGGAGAGAAGCTAGCGGAAAGAAGCTAGCGGAAAGAAGCTAGCGGAAGGAAGCTAGCGGAGGGAAGCTAGCGGAGGGAAGTTAGCGGAGGGAAGCTAGAGGAGGGAAGCTAGCTGAATAGAAATAGAAAACCCTGTTTGCGGTTGAAATGTAGCTGGAAAAGATGGTTCTTGTGAACTTTTGGTGACATAATGTTCTGTTTGGCGTGGTCAGCGCGGGACTTGCTGTGGCCATTAATTGTTTGTGCCGCTGTTATGACAGAAAAATGAAAAGGGAGTGTTTTTCTGTGTTTCAGTATTTCACTCTGTCATTGGCCGCCGTATTGTGGGTGTCACTTTTGGGACGGTAAAACCACTCCTGTCCGTCCAAAATCGGGCTTAAAAATTAGACATGTCTGATTTCCTGCAACTGAGGTTCAGTCTCGTTCTGCTGCCCACATTAAATAATGAAATAAATAAATAATTAAACATGTTATTGTGAAGATTAGGTTAAGAGAGCAAATTTGCCCAAAACCTGCGGTGTCTCCCCATAGGGATAACTTTTTTATCATGGACGCTCCCCAGTTTATTAGCTTGTGAACTAATGAACCAACAATTGTTTGATTTCTGGGCATTAAACATTATCATGGGGGGACGGATGCCAAAGTAATTTGTCCAGAACCCCCGTTTGAACGATTTCTTTTAGGATCCCAAGGCAAAACGCTCATTAATTCTGATTATTACAGATCCAGAAAATGCACATTCAACAGTGTCTTTGTAGTCGCTGGTCTTGTTGGCCGTGTTAGCCCCTTGGAGCACCCCCACACTGCACTGAAAGAGGAGAGAGGTGGGAGTCCCGGGCCCGTGTGGGGGTCCTCGTGTCGTTGTTTTGGGACCGAGCTGAGGTCAGGTCAGGGGTCATTTCACCAGGAGGTCCATAAACTCTCACTGTGCGCATTCCACTTTTGGGACGCGCTGGACGAGGACGCTGCTGAGAAATGCATTTGATAGAATGTTTAGGTTTCATAGGATTTTTTTTTTTTTAGGCTAAATTAATGATGAAAAGACTATTTTGAAAACGAGTCTCAGCAGGAAAACACATGCCACTTCCACCTTTGACCAATAAACACAAACAGTCTTCCAGAGTCATGACTAGTTGAAGGCAGTCACAGAGAATTGTGTCTTGTAAATTGGAGGGATGACTGGACTCACGTTCGAATCATGTTAAGATGATCCTTTATGTCCTTGATGTTACGAGTGCATTGTGTTCAATTACTTTTGTGTCGTAGCAAAGCAAAACATAATAAAACAGCAGTACACTTTAAACAAATAAATCCATGCGAGAAAGGCGTCTACAAACCGCTGAACTACTGCTCATTTGTATCTGCTTTGATCATAAAAACATAAAGTTAGGCTTTTTTTAAGTGTGACGATAAGTGTGGAAAAAAGAGACAATACTAAAATTGAGTAGCTGAGTAGCTACATGCATAGTGTCATTCATAATAGTCAGATAAAAGAAATAAAATCATATCATTGCTGCTCTTTGTTGTGTTGAAACATCAAAGGTTACCTGTTGTGTTTTTTAAATGTTTCACTTTGCTGTGACACAAAAGCACTTCAACACAATGCACTCGTAATTTTCACTTCTCAACTGGAAAGGATCATCTTTGCACATTAAGGTAGTATTATCTCCCAGTTTCCTAGTGGAAAAATTGCACGTTCATGTGCAATTGATATTTACCGTAATTACGAGACCACATGAAGGCAGCATAAACTTCAGTCGTCTCAGGGCCGATCTCCTTCTCTTATTAAATCCACTGGAAATACGTTCCGCTTCTTTGTGTCGCCAGCTTTTAATTTCCATTTGAGATAATTATAAACGAGTTCAGGAAGACTCAAACCTACGGCACTGAGCTGTGCCGACAGTGATCACATGACATTGTTGACCAATCCAGACACACATGTGTTTCCCACGTTCACAAATACTGGCATCTTTTCTGATCTGGAGTCAGTTTTTCTCCCCCTAAAAGAGAAATCAAGAAGGAAGGGGGGGGGGAGACGTTAGAATACATCAGCATCAGTTGTTTGACAGACTGGTGTAGTGTGGCCACTCTTGTGATTCTCACTTGTTATGTGTGAACCCCCAGTTGTTCTATAATTCAGTCATGTATGGACCCCCCCATTCTTTACAAAATCTTCTAAGACTGAAAAAAACATGTGGTGTGTGCTCAGCCCCACAGTGTTCATTGTATAAGAATAAGGTCTCCTGTATAGCGTGGGTAATAAAGCTCCCATTGACAGCGGTTATCTGTCCCTCAGCCTTAAGGACGTGTGGTCAGTTCGCTTGTTTTCACATGTTCTGCTGCCGGACCGTGTTTATTTGAACAGTGGAGCTGCTTATGTCCCTGGGCTAAAACGTAAACCGTTCATTGTCGGAATGAAAACATACATGACACTGCAGCAGAGTGGGGTAAGAACAGAAGCTGATTATTATACCCCGCTAATTTATAGACCAATTTATAGACATATCTCAATGCAAAATATTGCCAGACTGACGACTTCACATCATTTTATTCAATCGTTCGACAATAAAATCTTTTGTGCCTTGTCTTTGTGAAGTAGAAACCGCAGGGAGATCGCTTATGCCATTTAAATAGTGCCTATACCAGCCAATAATACCAGAATCAACTCTATTGTATAAATATGGTGTGTGGTGAACCTTCAGTGCCAAAGCAGTAAGCATCACCGCACTGAAAAACATGGAAACAAGAGAGATCATTTTCCGACAGCATGCTGACACATTGGATCATGGAGAAACTGATATCACGGCTCTGTATGAAATAAAAGTCTCCACACACTTCTTTGCCTGTTATAAACACCTCATCCGCTGGCTTGTTTTACGCTCACGGTCACTGTACGGCACCGACTTATTCTAAGCATCAACAACCACAAACAAACATGTTTTTGGTCGAAAATAGCCTCGCAATGATGACCACTAATTGGTTCTTCTCTAATGTTGAATAATGTGTTTAAGTGGACAGCAAGTTGTACGAAAACTCTGCCTTTTGCAATCGCCAGTGTTATATTAGCATTTAACAACAATTTATTTCAGGGAAGGGCATTCCGCAGTAGAGCACGAGGGAGACATGGACATGGTTCGTGACATGTCATATCAACACACATTTCAACATAAAGAAAGCTCCTATTCGGCACAATGAGCTTCACTGTTACATCTTTTTTATTCAGCAAACAATGGACTCAAAGCTGGTTTAACAATCATCTTTACAACAGAATTACTTAAAGCAGTAGCTGACATGACTAAAGCATTAAATCATGCTGGCGTTACCATAGGATTGTGATGACATTGTAACAATTTATTCCAACAATGGTAAGGAGAGTGAACAATACCAACAATGGTAATAGAGAACACAACAACAATGGTAAGGGAACAAAGCACACATCATCACTAGACTGAGTATTTATGTAAAATTAAGACCCATTTTTTTTCTAGATAGTGACCAGACCTGATGTATAACAGTTTAAATCTATGAATAGTTTTGGCATTGCTTAAAAGAACAGGCCACCATTTTTCCATACTGAGATATGGTCTTACCTGAGCTTAGACGAGTTGATATCTGTCTGGTCGTTGTGTGAGCCTTCAGTCACGCAAAACGGCCAAATATGTTAGCATTTGGCCTCTCCCAGTGTATTTCTATAGCTCCAAACGGGGGTGAAGTTGGAAGCGACCAAGCTCTTCCACGGGCACGCACAAAGACCAGACAGGTACGCATCAACTCGTCTAAGCTCAGGTAAGAACGTATCTCAGTATGGAAAAATGGTGGCCTGTTCCTTTAAGCAATGCCAGCTGTTTAAACTGTTCTACATCAGTTCTGGTCACTATCTAGAAAGAGTGGGTCTTAATTTTACATAAATACTGTAGAGATTATGTGTGCTTTGTTCCCTTACCATTGTTGTTGTATTCTCTATTAGCATGTTGGCATTGTTCACACTCCTTACCATTGTTGGCATGAATTGTTATAATGTATGGTAACGCCAGCATGATTTAATGCTTTAGTTATTTCAGCTTCTGCTTTATGTAATTCTGTTGCAAAGATGATTTCTAGATCAACTTCGAGTCCATTGTTTGCTGAATAAAAAAGATGTAACAGTGAAGCTGATTGTGTAGAATATTCAATAGAAATAGGGGTGGAATGAAATACGTTTTCTTCGTCCCACTCCCTTTCAGGCCAAATTGGAGCTTTCTTTATGTTCCTTTAAGTTGTACATCCGTTTTGTTCCAAAGTTTTGTCTCTGCATACAGACACCGAGTGGATTGAGTTCTCCCCATATCCTCTCAAATCATGAGCTCTTTCTCGAATTGTTCGTTGCCTTTTACTTTTCAAAGGTGTAAGGCACAGAAAACTGAAAAGTAGCAGAAAAATGAGATTTTATGCCACAAATATAGGAAACACTGCACAGGTAAAACACGCTTTTGAATGACCTACACTCTTCATCTTTGTCTCTGTTTTATTATTTATTGTTTTATTATTGACTTGGCTCGTGCATGGCCTCATATGCAGCAGGTGTCCACTGGGGCGAGGGAACAGTTGTCAGGTGCAGAGGAAGCTGAAGGGTGGTAGCCAGCTAACAACTGTAGCAACACATGGGCGTCTGCGCCGCGGTTATAGGGTCAGAGGGCACGGGCCAGAGCGCACACATGAGCCGCATACATGTTGTCCCGGGACATTTACTGGCAGTTTATTGGTGTTTTATGTGGACACGAGCAGCGGTCAGCGTCTGTGGGTGGCCTATTACCATTGTCAAGGCGTCCGCTAATGAGCACGGGGGGTCGAATATACTGCGTGAGGTGCGGTTTGGAGAAGGTCCCAGAATGCAGGTGCAGCTAAATAAAAAAAAGGCATGGTGGAAATGTGAAATTATTGTATTTGGTCATATTGAAGAAAAGCATCACATTGAAGAGATTGTTATGGAAGAAGTTTGTTTAATTGTATATGCACTTCGCTAAAAATGTTTTGTTTCTTGATTTTGTTATGTGTAATTGCCCATGCTGAGATTCTTTACTCGACAAGTATAATTTCCATGCACTTACATTGATTTGAATGATACAAAGTGAACTGTTAATGCTGAGGTGCAGGTTTATAAGTAAGGATTAAACAACGAGGAGCCGTGCATTCGACGGTTATAATGCACGACGCGGAGTCAAGAACACTCCGCGAAGTGCATTATAACCGTCTAATGCACGGCTCCGAGTTGTTTAATCCGCTTATACCATGGTCCCACAAACGTTTTATTTACTGAACTCACTAAATGTGCCAGACCACCGGGACTATTTTGTGTGGGTTATTAGCCGGTCACTGAAGGCTCGTCTCAGAGCGAGTCATTCTCTGCAGCTATTACGAGGATCTCAGTCAGGCTCAACGAAACAACATAAGCACAGAATCACAACACAACAGGACTAACCCGGCACTTTTCCGTGGAAGCAAACACCGATATGCGGCACTCGTGGGCAGGAGTTATTTCACTTTTACGCTGTTTAACCTGAAGCTAGCTAGCTAGCTCAACGAGCTCAACTGTTTATGGAAACAGCTGCGGTGGAGTCGCTCACACCTGGGCCCCACGAACTGAAACTTTTATGTTTGACTTTACTAATCCAGACAAATATGTTTAAATGCAGGATCATTTTATGTACGCCTGAAAATCATGAATAGTGCCATAACCGTTTTCAATAGAAATGGAAAGCTCATATTTTATTAACAGTAGCTAACCTAACTGCTCACTCTCCTCTACTTCCCATTTATCAAACATTTTGTTTTGGCCAAAAACGTTGAAATTAAACAAAATCCATCTCATACGTTCCTGTCAGTCACTAATTACGTGTTTATCTGATTCAGCTGTGTCATGCGTTGCTATGGCGATGCCCACAGCGGAGTGATATCCCAGTGATTTAACTACCGGACTACGTGTGCGGTTATACCAAAATAATGCACGCTTGTTAGCACCCACCAGCCAATCAGAATCGAGTATTCACCCAGACCATGGTATAAGCTGCCATTATGCTTGATACATATGGGTCAAAAGTGTTATATGTACAAGCTTTTTCATTTCAACACTATTTACATTGTGTGATTCTTATTGAAGACATTAAACTGTGAATGAGAACGCGGGCAGGACTGGGTATCACTGTATCGGGAAAAAAAGTGTTGGCACTATATATATATAAAAAGAAAGAAAGTATCGAAAGCTGGTACCAAAAAAAAAAAACAGCTTTAAAGCAGTACTAAGTAACTTCTGGCGGTAATACAAGTGTTAATGGGACGATTGGAAGGTCTTTCATCTCCCCCTGGTGTCTCTGGCTAGAAATTGCAACTTCGCTGCCTCCGGGTAGGTGTCACCAATACACACTAATGGAATCATGAAGAAGAAACAGGCTAACAGGCAAAGCTAACTGCGGGCTAGCGGCACTGAAACAGTATTTACAGCCCAAGTTTGAGTGAAAAAAAAAAATCTCTATTGTGTAATTGGATGTACAATATCCCTCTCTCCCTTTGTCTTTTCTGTCAGTGTAGCATTTACTCTCACAGACAAATAATGAGTAAAAAAACGTAACATGCTACGACACCTGTAGTGCCGCTTATGGCCTCTAGGGGCATGAGTTACTTAGTTCTGCTTTAAAGGAAGTGAAACTGGTTGTTTCAGCTCAAATAAATCATACCATGTAAAAGAAAGCCCTGTTCAAATGACAAATATTATAACTATTGAGGAAAGTATCATTCAGGTATATCGTTACAGGACCGGTATCGGGGGAAAAAAAACCTTACACAATGGAATTATTTAGGAAACAAAAAGGGTGAAATAACTCAAAATATGTTTTATAATTTAAATTCTTCCACATTTAAAATCAAGCACATTTTTTTTTCAATGAGCTTCATAGTAATAATTAGTCTGGGAAGTCAAAGCAATTTCTGGTTACTAAGTGCGCAATGCAGTAATCAAAGCAAAAGGTGGCCATTTTGAAGAATCTGTTTGAACTTTTTGTTTAAAATATAGTCTTTATACAACATACATAATTCATACATACTGATACATAAAAAGTGTTTCCAAACTTTTGACCGGTAGTGTAATATGAACAATCACTTTTATCCCAGGACGACTGTTCCATGCATCTGCCGCCTGCCCTTTATCCATTATGCAACGTTGCAGTAGTGAATTCTGATACCTTTCAGGCTGAATGAATTATTAGCACTTGCACTGCTCTGTCCATTTTGCAAGTTGCTTCCACTTGAAAAGCCAGGGCGTTTTAAAAGGGCCGTAGATCATGAGTGGTCCACAAATGGTGTTCAAAAATTCACGTCAAATAGACAGACATTCTTATGACCAACACGCGGCCAGTCGAGCAAAGGTCTTAATGGCAAACTTAATGTACCGCCAAAACAGCTTTGTCCAACGCGAAGTCAAAAGAGTCATTGAAATAGGCTGAAATGAATATGCTTGAATGATGTAGCCTACAAAACGGAATTTTTCAATTACGGGAATCAATCACGAAATCAGTCTGTTTATGTCTTCGGTCAGAGCAGGGATTGGACTCCGTCGCGATGGTGAGAGTGGGAGGCCGCCTGAAGCACGTATTATAAGATGAGCGTGTAATTGGTGCCACTGAACTTGAAGGAAAGGTGAAAGGCCTTTGTGGGTGTCAATGACAGTGAGACCTAATTATGCTGTGGAGCCCCCTGCAGCCACGGAGGATGGCAGCGCGGGCAGTGATAAGGTCCGGGGAGGATTGTACTGTAAAACTCGACTCAAGTCAATTCACCTCAAAATGAATGGGAAGGAATCAATTAGCCCAGGTTTATAAGGTAAAACAGCTGGCTTTACTTGATTTAAAATCTCCTCCATTCAGGCCGTGTTTTGTATAGTTTTCCATAATAATTGGCGATAATTGACCTTTTGCAAGCTTTTGCCCCACCACTGTTAACTGTTAGCTCTGACAAGAAGTGGAGTTTAGCATATGTCACGGGGGAGAAGTGCGTGTTATAGTGACTCTATTTGGTGCATTACCAGCATGATATCCTCCAGATCGAGGCAAAATTAGTTGCAGTGGAGGAAGATAATCAAAAATATGCAACGAAGGGGACATTACAGCTACTGAACTTGGGAAAAACAAAGAAACACTGGAACCACTTTAAATGCAACCGACACAGCTGTATGGACTATGCTCTTACGTAAGTTTTCTTTTTTTGTTAGTCTAGCATTGATCAAATATCAGCGTTGTTGTAAAGTTTGCTACTGGCTGCTGTGGCTCTATCCCCCCCCGTGTCTTATTCAGCTAACATTTTGGTCAGGATTCTCAAGCTTTGATGTCCCATGTGTTATCAGTGCAGTGACAAAACAAAACCACCCGCGGTTGAAATATCAATATCAATATAATCAATATATTGGCGCTTAAAAAGTAAAAACACTGTCTTCTGTGACGATGTCCAGCAACGACGGCTCATGAAACTCTTGGCAAACGACAAGATGGATGGTAAAAGAGGATTACCTTGGCTCAAAAGTTAGTTTTAGCTTCATTAGTTTCATCCATCCATCCATCCATCCATCCATCCATCCATCCATTTTCTTCCGTTTCCGGGTCGTGGGGGCAGCTGTTGGAGCTGCCCAAATCACAATCACATTGCACCAGCCCCTTATGGCTCCTCCTGCAGGTGGTGGGTCCACAGAGGTCATTAGTTTCAATGGGAGGGTATCTGGAGAGTGTCTGGTAGCAGCGGTTGCTGTCAGGTATGATTAGACAATGACCGTTTTGGGGCGCTGGACTTTTGCAAAGGGTCAATTAAGTCACATTTATTTAGAGAAGACTTCACATCACCATTCATACTCAAAGGCACTCATACATCAGTGCACGGGACATAGAATAGGTGAAGTACCTTCCTGAAGAATCGAATAAGCACTGATGAGAGTCCAACTTCGAAAGCACTTCTTACAGCTCAAACTATTTATTATAATATTTGTCCTCACCTCTTCAAACCTGTTCTATAGTTCAGTTTTACAGTGCAGGGCGTACCGAGCAGCCGCCGGTGGGCTCACAGGTGACCTGGGAAGACCTGTTTTCCTCATTAAAAATATATCCGAAGGTAATAAGGACCATCTCCCCTCCTCCTCCTCCTCCTCCTCCTCCTCCTCCGTCTGTGCTTCATCCATTATGCAGCACTCAAGCAGGACGGAGCGGGTTAAGTCCTCAGGGAGGGTCACTTGGACAGAGACCCAGCCTGGCTTCACCTTTACATTACAGCAATAAGCCACCAAATCCTATCACATACAGAAAAACAATGGCACACTGACTGAAGCTATTTTGTACTGTATATTGTGTATTTTTGCAACGTATCAACACAAACAGATAACATAAGACTTTAAAAAGATCATATCGCACATTTTTGACACATCGGGGTGCATTACAAGAATCACATATGGGTTAACAGTTTTTCTAACTGAACCCCTCATGGAGATATCAGGGTATTTTATTACCAAACCAGATTATGATCTGCTAATTGCCCATTCAAATTGCAATTCTGATTGGTTTGTGACTAATCTCTGGTTAAGAGTCAGAACGGTAGGTGTATATTCTGCTTTTCTGGCAGACGGATGGTTAAACAGCGCAGGAACAGCCTATTAGAAGTGATCCATAATTCATAATGCAGGGAATAGGCCGGCCCCGTGGTAGCGCTCACAAAACATCAGGGAATACAGGAAGATCATTCTGCTGTTTGGTTTTGGAGACGATGTTTGAAAAGAAAATAGGGACATTAAAAAGCAGAGGGATTGTGTTTTAACGCAGATTGGGTTGCCTCAAATGTGTCAATATTCAGGAAAGAATTATAAAAATAAAAATTGTTCTAATCATAATTTCTGTTCTAAAGATATAGATACAGACGGCATCTTTGGAATTGCCCATTTGTGGTCATGTTCGAAACAGCCAGAGGGAAAATAAACAAACGCCCATTTCTCCACCATTACAAATGGTGAATTATAGATATTTTCTATTAAATAAGGATACAGAGACATGGAGAGGAGCAAAGTGGGTCAACAACCTTTAAAAATAAAGGATAAAACAAACAATGCTAACAAGAAAGCTACGTTAGCTTCATGCTACATATGCTGACGTTAGCAAAGAGTGCAATTTTTCGCTTCTACTGAACAATTTGCTGTGAAAAAACATTCATATGGACCCAATTTTGGCTTGACTTTTTAGTCTGCCAGAAAACGGCAAAAAAGATTGATTCCAATGAGAGGTTTCTGTCCCCTCGACTAGGCCACGCCCCCTTGTATGACGCCAATGCCGTTTGTGTCAATACACAATAGCTTGATCAGGTCCATTCGGTCGTCTGATTGTATTTATGTTCAATTTTCAACATGCTCTACTGCCTTCCCCAGAAGTGTCACGTAATGTTCCTGTGTCATGTCCAGTCTGAAGCAAACAGATTATGGTATAATTTGCATCACATTTTTTCCTTTCCTCACATTGACTGATCTCGATTTTTGATTCAACTGTCCTTCAAAACAGGCATTTCAGTGATTCATTATCATAGGACCTTATGTAAAAAGCTCAAACACAAACTAATTTCTGCTGAAAAAACTCAAAAATGTTCCATTGTTCTCACCCAAATTCCAAAACTTGCATCTAGATTTGGATTTAATGCAACACTTTTGACATTGCAGAAGCTTACTGAAACAATGCCACAGCAAATGTGTGCTGTAATCCAAGCTAAAGGCGGTCCAAATAAATATTAGAGAGTGACACCTTGTTTATTTGGTGACTCTTTCTTTGGTAAGGCAGTGTATTTTTGCGCACCTTCCATATTGTTCCCTTTCGATTTGAGAGACAGGCTCCTGAAAACCGTTTCTCACCAAGCTCACAGCATGAATCCAGTTTTCTCTTTTGACTTGGCATGTTTCCTCTGCCCGTCTGAGAGTGCGTGTACATGCAAAATGACAACCGATAAAAGTGAACATTGTTTTGCTCTAATGGAAACAGAATGGCTTCCCTGCAGCCGTCCGCCTGCGTGGCAGAGGCAGAGATTGGATGACAAGTAGGGAAGACGCTGCACCTCGAGTCTGCCGGCGCATGCCATTGGGGAAATCAAAGGCGTGCGCTCGAGTTGCTTTGAAAGTCAAGGTAGAGCAGGTATATATATATATATGTACAGTACAGTATGTGTGTGCTTTGACAAACAGGGAGGAGGAGAGAGGTCCCATCGCTACACTCCCTGAAGTCTAGAGAGAGAGAAGCAGCATTTCTCAGTTTTCAAATGGTGCTTCTTTATGCAACAGTCTTATTTCCCATCATGCTAACATCTATTAACACTTTTTAACAGATCTGCAGGGGGAATATCTAATCAGGTGAAGTCAAGGTTGTGGGATGAAACTCTGATCATCCCACAGTCCCATAAATTCTCAATAGGGCAGAAAAAAGGCACGGTTCAAGGCATGTCTTCTCCCTTATGGCAGGAATGAAAAGATTGCAAGAAATGTGGTATCTCCCTCTGAGATGTGGGCCCGGTCCGAATCATTGCAGAGTTTTGGCTGTTTGAAACGAAACATCACTTGTCTTAGCTCAAAACAAGCAAGTCGTAAAGTGAGACAGGGATAAAGATTAGGAATAGAACTGTTACGACCAAAGATGAGCTGCGACAGACATCGAGCAGGGTCTGATGTTTCGGAGCCTCATGCAACGCCATGTTTCCACTGATCGCCCGCTGGTTTCCTATTCTTTACAAAGACATATAGTCTGTGATCAGGGGTGATGTCTTCGAATTCCCAATGGGTGAGATTGACAAACGAATTAACCCATCAGAGTAAAGCTGAATATACCATGAACGGTACGCTGCGTCTTCTGTAAACAAGGAAGTAAGCGGTTTAACAATGCATCGCCCAGGTGAGCGGAGACAAATGTGAACGATCTATGTCGTTTTCGCCACAAAAAGGTAAGGATACAAGGAGTCATTTGCAACTCGGTTCAGTTCTACACGTAGGAGGATTCAACACGAATGCGTAAAGGATGTTTCAATAAAGGAACGTTTGGAACGGGACGAAACGCTAGACGGCAACAAGAAGAAAATACTCTTAAGGACGATGAAGCATCAGCATCAACATCTCTGGTTAATTCGGTCGTCTAGGGCTGAAACGACGAATCGATTAATCGACGACTAATCGATTATTGAAATAGTCGACAACTATTTTAGTAATCGTAATTAGTAATGTAGTATTTTTTGATGAAAACCTACTTTGTTTTTCATAGTAAGGGTCTGTAGTGTTTTGTATATTGTACATTTCATAAATATCCGTCTGTGTCTCATCCAATCAGAAGCAAAATTAGCGCCAAGAGCCTCCAACAAACATTTACTTTAAGTTTCCTCCATCAACATGTCATCAAGTGGCGCCACTTTAGCTTTATGTGATTTTTTTTTTTTTTTAATCCAATTTTCCTACACCATTCACAGCCAAGAGATTAATCGATTGATCGTAAAAATATTCGCTAGATTAATCGATGACAAAATAATCGTTAGCTGCAGCCCTACGGTCGTCCTGTCGCGAAAACTTGGTCTGTGATTGGATCGATATAAAACTTTTCAAGATTTGATTGGCTGTTTAAGTTAAAGTTTAAGGTACACTTTATTAATCCCCGTAGAGATAATTCGTTCTTTGCATTTGACCCATCCTCAATCTGCTTCTGAACAGATACAAAAGGCAGGAGTGGACGGCTGGCCAAGCAACTGAACTGTAGCATTTATGAAGATGCTTTAAATCCAGCCTTACAAATTCACTTAGACGAAGCTGATGCCTTGTATTTGCTGTTACTAAAGCTAATTCTTTTACTGACAAAGCATTGCCGTCTTGGTTACTCACTGTACATAAACATAGCACTGCACGTCTTTCCAGGCCATCATCTCCTCTGTATCATATCATTACAACAGAAGTCATTAGAAGCACACTTTCGCCGCTCTTTCCCCTTCATAGATATTCTCCCCGGGGAGCGGCGTCGGAAAATGAATTTAGGGCCCTTCCAGTCATTGGATTTTCTTTTTTTTTCTCTCGCTCGATAGCCGTGCTACATGTGTGCCATTGTGCGGTGTATGGGATTAGAGGGGGTCTTTTCTGCCTGACTGGATCCTGGCTCTGTTCCCCCGCTGAGAACGGCTTCAGCAAACTGCCTCCTCCACCCGCGTTATGGATCTTCCCGCATATTGTCTTTATTAACGGGAGCAGCGGTTTAGATTGGAAATTTCCCCAAAGGCTCGTTTATGTAAGTTGGTGATGAATTTTTCCGAACTTTTAAATTGTTTCGTGTTGCTTTAGGAAGAGGGGATTGTTGTTGTTTTTTTCTTTTTCTTTACTGCAGACTTTTTGGCTTGTATCGTAATTAATGTAGAAGAAGCACGTGGACAATGGGGAATTCAAAAGCAGAAATTAGATGGTAGCTTTTCAGTGTTTGATGACTTTATGGGTTTGACAGAGAGTGTAGCAGGCAGAGATGATCAATAATTAATGAAACATGTCTTGTCATTCGCTTGACTTGGTCCTGACTAATAGTTGACCGTACACTCCATTGTATTTTGCTGTTTGAGTCCAAGGTCAATAGACACATGAATGGTGATTGTCTGAAAAAAAAAAGGTTTATGAGCCAGATCATCGAAGTAAATAACCGTTACGATTCCTTGAAAATATAGGCAAATGACAAAAGATAGTCAGCCATCTTGGAGGATGGTGATCTGGATTTGACTAACTGTTCTGATCTGGTGGTCGCTGTAGTTGGTCAGGTCAAGGTTCAGCAACACTTAATGCCCAAAGAGTGAGTGGTTAATGCCCAGGCCTTAATGCCCAGGTTATTAAATCAATGGATTTCCCTGATGGCATGGGAATATTCCAAGATGACAATGCCATGATTAATCGGGTTCACATTGTGAAAGTGTGGTTCAGGGAGCAGGAGGCATCGGTTTCACACATGGGTTAGCCATTAAAGAGTTCAGATCTTAACCCCATTGAGAGTCTTTGGGATGAGCTGAAGAAGGCTGGTCACACTCTCCCATCCTCAATACAAGACCTTGGTGAAAAATTAATGCAACACTGGATCTTTTCTTATTGCAGAAGCATAGTGAAAGAATGTGACCGCAAATTCGCGCAATCCACGCAATCCAACGTGGTCAAATGAGTGACCTTTTTCTTTGATCAGGCAAAGGGAAATATGCAGGGGTGGACTGGCCATATGTTCATTCTGGAAGAGCACAGAAGGGCCACTGGCTCTAGGGCCACCAGTCCCGCCTCAACTGAGCTTTACCCAAATCTAAAAGCTAAAAAGACGTGACAAAAAGTTACCGTCACTTTTGTAGGTCTTAGCTTTCCTTTGCTCTCCAGTCGAGAAGCTTTTAGATTTGGGTAAAGCCCAGTATAAAAAAAAAAAAACATGAATCTATGCTAAAAGGAATTCCGTGGAGTATGGTGTACCACAAGGTTCAATTTTGGGACCATTATTATTTATTATTTATATTAATGATTTTACTTCTGTTTCTATGACCACCTTTCCCGTTCTTTTTGCTGATGATACCAATCAAAAAAAGAATAATAAAAAGCTGAACTGGGGAAAATGCACTTGTTAGTGTTTAGGCGGGTGGTTAGAGGTTAAAATATGTATTTGTGAAAGTGCACAATTACGCTAATTTGGGCCAGGCTGGTCAGAGTCCAGGGCTGTTTTTCAGTCCCAGTCCGCCCCTGGAAATATGACATGCCCAAATGACACAATATCCCAAAAATTCAGAATAGGCACGATATTTTTTTGAACATTTTTTAATTCTGAAAATAGACTTCATCAATTAAGGCAGTTGACCCATCTCTGGGCCGGTCATTTGTCTTGGACACTTGGCTCTATGTCAATCACAACATTCAGAAAACTCAAAAGGCCAACACAAAAAGCATATGATAATTGCGTATAGTCATTAGAAAGCGAGTGCGGGTCCACCAACAAAGGCCAGAATTTTGTACTACACCCCGGGGGCAACTTGCACATAACCTCAAAAGAGATTGACAAACTTTTCTAGATCTTTGATAAATCAAAAGTGCCTTGATGAAATATGAACTTACTTTGCGATTTCTGGTTAGTCAAGACCACTATATTCACTGATTTCAGTCCCACGATGTCATTTTGTTATGGAAGCCATTTTGAGGATTTTTGACTAGTCATGTTTCGCTTTGGCAACGGCCCTCATTTCACATCACTTGAGATCCATGAATGCTCCCCCTTCTCAAGGTTAGCCGTGTCTCTCTTTGCAGCTGTTGATGAGCCACCTAAGGACAATACCGTTCATTGATTCCTTGTACGGGATGGCATCATGATTAGCCCACAGCCTTTAGGACGATCTGGGTCCTCTTCTTTTGTTTGAAGTTTGCTTTGAAGCACCGGGGGTATAGGAACTGAGTGGATGCGAGCGGTCTCCAGCGCTTTGTATTTTGGTGTTTACTTGAGACAGTTGTGGCTGTTTACCTCACGTTACCGAGAGCAGAACCGAAGGTAATTACAACCAGCAGCACATGGCAGCAGCAAGGGACTCTAATCACGACAAGGCTACACATACTAATGTCTAATGCACAAGTGTCACCTTTCAGCACGTCGGTATTTCTTTGGGGTATGGCCGTTAGAATCAAGTTCCTATACATTCATTTTATCACAGTGATCTGCTGAAAACTCTGCATATTTGTAGAGTGTTTATTATGAACCTTATTTCCTGGATTTTGTTTGTTTGCCTTATATGAAACATAATAACCGTTAAAGCCCATTATCCTTTCTGAACAGTCCAAACCTTGTTCATCCTGAAGCCATGGATTTACCTTGTCATTCCCACTGTTGCCCACAGAAGAAACTCCTGGCCAATTCAATTTTCTACCTGCCCGGTCTGTTAAAAAGCCCAATTAAAGCAGGAACAAACAACATTTTTAAATAATTCAAAACTAGGGGATTATCTACAAATCTTCAAATTTCTGCTTTCCTCTTTATGGAGCAAAGATAGTATCACTGGATGGGCTGCAAATGTAAAAATATGATTTCCCGGATAAAAACTCCTGCATCCATCTGTGACGAGCGTAAATAAAACATGGGTGAGCTTACACAGCCTTGCGGCGTTCCCATGCTCAGAACCCTGCTGTTTCACAGTGTGTTGCTCACACTAAACCATCGACAGCAATTAGTTAGAAATGGCTCTGACAGCCTCTTCATGAAAAGATTTGGTTGTTACGTATTAAACGCTGAACTAAAGTCAATCAATACCAGACAAGCATATGAACAAGAGTCCGCCTAATGTTTGTTCATGCGTCAAAGGTAAGATAGCGTCCTCTGTACACTGTTCATTTTAAAGGCAAATTGCATGCTGTCTAAGACACCCTTAAAGGAACAGGCCACCGTTTTTCCATACTCAGATATGTTCTTTATGAGCTTAGATGAGTTGATGCGTACCTGTCTGGTCATTGTGCGTGCCCGTGGAAGAGCGTGGTAGCTTCCAACCTCACCCCGTTTGGAGCCATTGGAATACATTGGGAGAGGCCAAATGCTAACAACATATTTGGTCGCTTTGCGTGACTGAGGGCACGCACAATGACCAGACAGGTACGCATCAACTCGTCTAAGCTCAGCTAAGAACATATCTCAGTATGAAAAAATGGTGGCCTGTTCCTTTAACCTCAGACCTCAAAAAGTTAACGACAATTGTTTCCAGACACTTCATAACAAGCGAGCTGTCATTAAATTTATTTAAAATGATAAAAGAATTGTTGAGAATGTTTTTGACTCAATTCATGCATTATATATCCACACTATAGGCCTCACAATGTCAATTTAAAACCATCTTTGCTCATTATGTTCAATCTTTGCTCAAGTGGGAAATATTCAAATCGAGTATAAAAGGGTATCATTAAGACCTGACTCAGACCTTGTTTGATCAGTTTAAAAAGTGCTTCATTAAGTTGTACAATAAAGTCAATGATCAGATGATTTGTATTTTTTTTTTTTAAGCCTATAAAAGGGAACCGCCAGAACACCTGAAAGACGCATGTAAACTCCATAGAGAGGGGCCCCTTTTCAGAACAGAACGGCTCTTGCATTAAAAAAAACAGCTACTTTCTTAAGCACACTATCTTGATTTGGTTTCCTTTCTGGGTCACCCTGCCCCGTTCCCTGCCCTTTCACCAGCAGTCGGCTACTTTCCATTTCCCGGTGTCATCATTTTCCTCTTCACAGACAGCGGCCTCTGTTCTCCGCGCTTTCAACTTTCTAAATGCTATGTTAATGCGGGCCCTTGCATTCGCTCATATCTCCGTTGGCTCGCCCGCCGCAATTTGTAGCTAATGGTCTACCACCAACCACCCCCCCTCCCCAGCATCCCTCCTCCCCTCTCTCTCTCTCTCTCTCTCTCTCTTTCTTTCTCTCTGTCAGTCTCCTCAGCCTGAAGGCGTCCCATTTCACTCTACTTCTTTTTTTTTTTTTTTGAGCCACAATGCTGCGCTGCCTGCCGCTGCTCAGGGTGCATGAATGAATGGGTGGGGGGTTTTAGAGTGAGAGAGAGAGACAGAGAGAGAGGGGTAGGTGGTAGTTTCGTACTTGGGACCGCACAGTTTTAAGAGAAGTCCGGCTGATTCTCTCTCTTTCTCTCCCCTCTCTCCTTGGTGCATCTCTCTCTCTCTCTCTCTCGCTCTCTCTCTCTCTCTCTCTCTCCAGCTCTAGCAGAGAAAGAGGCGAAGACGCTGGAGCGAGGTGCAGACTGGAGTTTACACTTGGAGAGGAGATAGGCTGCTGGAGGAAGGATGACCGAGCTGCCAACGCACTGAAAAGAGGAGCAAGAACGAGTCTCTCTGAAAGCATCTCAGCGGCGCGTTAGTGACCCACGGGACGACTCTACATCGGGCTAAGGTGAGTTTTGGATTCTTTACGAGTAGATGCATGGACTTTTGGTAACTGCTATCCTCATTATGTGTGCCATTCTGGTGCTACCTCGGCTCATTGTGATGTGTGATGTCAATTTGGGAGACTTTTGAGTATTTTTTTAAGCCTTTGGTGTTTGATTTGAAGCACCGTCTCAGCACTTTCGGGACATTCTTTGTAATCTGAATGGGCATGAATGGAATATTTGCGGACGAAATGAATGGACTTTGCACGATGACATGGCTCAAGAGATCGTTGGTTGACCGGTAACAGTTGAGATGATGATTTTATGTTTACGGAGTGACTTTTCTTGGGATTTATGACAGTTTTTGCTTGATTTTTGTGAATGAATGGGGAAGAGCAGTTCTTTTTGTCGTGTAGATGTCATTATGTGTGTCAGAATTGATTCTCAAAAGTAATTGTCTGAATGTGAGGAGGCTTCATATTGTAGACTTTACCTGCATCTAAGATCATGAGAATTTCAATACTATGAATCTGCAATTTTTTCAGGTAGAACATGCTTTACTTCTTGATCACTTTGACTTGGGTTAATTGGCCGCCGATATGGTCTCGATTTGGCGAAGTAGGGTTCAGTGGATGGTCGATGATACAAAAATGGTTTCATCCCAGCTATTTCTCTGCTCTTTGTTGATTGATAGCAATTTTTTAGTCAATTATTGTACGTTGTGATGGGTATTGCTTCCACTGCACTTCATGTCAATGCATTATTAAGCATTGGAGATGCCTTCTAATGAATGCAGCTAACCAACTGTATAGCTATGTATAAGGAAAGTAAGTTTGTCATTACGCCGATGAGTTTTGCATATTTGAAATTTGTCGGCTCATTGATATGACCTCTTGATATGAGGACTGTACTATTTTGGAAGATAGTAGTAACCTTTCTGTCAAGCCTTTCAATTGTAATTACGATGTGCTGTTTCGATTAGCATTTGAGAGAAGACTGAAGTCGATGTTGCGCTTTCAAGTTGCGCTTTTCTTTTAATTACCGTTAACTGTGTGTTGCTTATCCAGACTTTTTCTTTTAACCTCGTCTTTGAGCTCAGTCATCCAGGCGTGCTCCGTTGTGTCGCTCTGCACAGACGCTCTCCAAGTCTAAAAATGCATGTACATGTGAAATGCAGTAGCCGCTTCATTCTGCACGGATATAAGCCGCCACTGTCGCCGCTAATGGACGTATTGCCGGGCTATAATTGGGCTGCCTAATGATCGGCTGTCTTTCCGATCCGTGATGTGTTTCCACGGCTGCTGTTAGTGCCACTCAAGAATGCCTTTTCCTTTCATCAAAGCAAGCTTTTGTAATCGTACCTAATGTTTTACTGGCCCCGGCTTCAGAGGCCGCTGTAACTCTCCGCTTTACTGCTAACACCTGGATGCCAATTATGTTTTTTTTTTACTGTGCAACTTTTCCGCTTGCTCGCCCCCTTTTCTTTTTACTCCCCACACCGCCGCCGAAAACAGCCTTAAAAAAGATGTGCTGAAGTTGGCGGTTCACAAATATTTGACTTCGATAGTGCAAACTCGAATGACGCCAAATCAGCAAAAACAAGAAAAAACTTAATCAAGGCATCATTTGTTGTTGTCCAAAATCGGAACAATAGAATTTTATCAAGACTAACCATCTCTTAGCAACTCTGACTTGCTAATCTCACTGTAAAATTTAGGTAAAGGGCAGAACGAAGTATCGGTCTCCACACTACAGAAGTCACCTGAGCACCCCCAGTATGAGAAGCACTGGCCTATTTCCTCTGCTGTCTTAGTGCTTGTAGATGTAGAGTGTCGATGTGCTGCCTGGTGCCAACAGACTGCAGGCTGGTGCAGAGCTGCGAGGGAGACATCTGTTCCCTGTGTTTGAGTCTGTAGTTTGACTCCTCTCGAGTCACACTGCCAGAGATAGAGAGAGAGAAAGAGAGAGAGAAGAAGAAGAGAGGAGAGAGAGAGGGGTCAGTCTGCAGAGTCTGCGTTAGAAACAGAGCTACCAGATGAGGCGCAGTGGAGCACGAGGAGTGGAACATAAGATGGATGGAATGACTATCAGAATATTAGACTACACTGCCCTCCTGGATTTAACTGTTGTGATCTGGGGTTCCTAGCTCTAAATCAGCAACACTATGCCCACAGAAAGAGATCAGCTGACGCTCTGAACATCCTGAATGATCAGAATATTCCATCAATGGATTTCTTCTTTCCCTGATGGCACGGGCAGATCCAGAACTTAGCCCCATTGAGAATCTGTGGGTCGCTCTCTCCCATCATCAATACAAGATCTTGGTGATGAATTAAAGCAACACTGGATCTTTTGCCAAGGTTACTGAAACAATGCAGCAGCAAATGCATGCTGTAATAAAAGCGAATGGCAAACTGTATTTTGTACGCTTACCGTCACAAGGATGCTGGTGCGGACTGGAAAATGGTCAGAGAGTTGTAGCACCTGATGTTTACTGCAGAACACAAGTGGTATGTCGTTCTGTACATATTGAGGGTGTGGAAAATCCAATGGACACACATTCGTTAATGAGAGTGATGCAGGTATGGTCATGTGACGAATCAAACTTCTATGCAAAAAGGAATGCCAGTTATGGTAAAGAATCAATGGCCGCTGGCTGCTCTGCCTTGTGATGACGACACTAGGGGCCGCCATTGCTGTAGTACCTCCATATAGCTGCTAGTCTCCCATTGGAAAGCATTGCACTTTGGACACACAAAACAACTTTAAAGCCTGGTTTCTAATTTTCTTAAACGTTCTACACCTAGATATTCCTCCTGTGACAACACTGGGTTAGTTACAATTAAAGAAACCAGGCTAGTTTTTTTTAAGAACAAATTTCGAAATCTCGTACTAATGAGAGCTGGACTGTTAGCATTGGAGCTGCTAGAACTACATGTCATGCAAGGGGCGAGTCTACAGTGAAGATCCCGCCCTTATGCCCTTTTTAGGAACATGCTTGATCAGAGCTGGGGAGGTGTCTGTAAATCCGCCATGATTTCCCCCTCGAACGTGGCCATTGTGGTAAACGGGGAGGGGTGAGGAATGACGATCTATCAATAATATGTCTATGTAAAGAATATGCTAAAAGACAATAACAATAAACATATAAACGATTCCACCTCATAAACAATAGCAGCTATAATATTTGGTTATATCCCACACAATTTCAAATTAAACTAAACTATTGCCAAACTCCTGGGAGCTAAATTCCTCTCTCTGAAACCACAATAAATACATTTACGAATACATTGTTCCAGTCGCAGAGTGTTTTCATACAGCTAGACTCAAACAATGCTACTTTTTCTGTAGGTTATGTAAATAAAAGGCCACACGCTGCCAAAAGTGAAAGCAAAATGGCAACATATCCATAGAGATGTGCCGGTGATGTCCCGCTCCCAGTCAAATCCCGTCCAAAGAGAGACGAGCCAGCTCACAGTTAAGATGAATGCTTTTTGAGCTACGTCGAACAACTAATGCTTGTGTTTCACTCCGTTGAAATGTTACATTGTTTCCAGGCAATCGCCGGTAAGACGTAGACACCAGAGACGTGCTTTTTGTTTCACTCTCATGTTCGCCGCGTGTGCTTTAAGCGTCTCTGTAGGCCCGCTGTCGTTTGGTACGCGTTGAGGAGACAGGCAGCGTGGGCAGCGAGATAAGCTCCGGCAGTCAGGTGAACCCACTCAACACTGACACGTTTGACGAAGCGTCGCCGGCACAATGGAAATTTTATCAGATATCCCACCACCCCACCCCTCTGTCTTTTCTTCGCGACAATTTCTTGATTACATCCACGCATGAAACATGAGTCTGGGGTGCGGATTATCTGGCCCGAGCAGACGCCGCCGCTGCCCGTTAGAGATGGCAGGGCAGTCGGGTGCATGAATGTTTTATGACGCCTGCTACTGACACTTGGCATAAAGATGAGTAGTGGGAAACGTGCTTTTGTTTGGACAGCTGTTAGCTCCCGACGCTACACGGCGCTGGGCCCACAAAGAGCGTTAAAAGGGTGGCAGAGTTTAACCCCACTTAGCTCCTCCTCAGAGTTGATGGAGGGGACACTATAACAGTGCGTATTCATGGGGATGACCCGGACTGGCTCCAAAGAGTTGTTTTGGTTTGCTGTAATGGAGGTTGTGGGGATGCGGGCCCATAACAAGATGCTTTTTTTACTTTCAATGGCTTCTGTCCAAAATCTGATGGCACAAACTTATACAATCAGGATGGCCTTTGGAGTGAAAATGCGTGAAACTGTGCAATAAGTCAATAAGGAGATGCAGTGTGACTAATGTCTTCATGCGTGTCATTCCTACACCCTAAAACATACAGACAAGCTAATCTTCCAGGTCCATAAAAGCTAGAGATGGGCCCCAAGTTGTGGCAGCTCCTACTGCTTCTGCATGAGTTGTTGACCAAGTGCCTTAGAGGATGGGTCAATGTGGAAGACAAATACCTCTTGAAAGACAGTGTACCACCTTCATTTTGACAAACTGGCACCACAGTTTCTAATTGGAGGACTTTGATTGTTCACTAAATTTGTCTGGACTTGGCTAGTGTCAGTTAGAAGTTTCTTTTTCCGAGTCTCCGGTATAATCGCAACCACTGCACTATACCTGAATCAAACCGTGAAAAGTCGGAGGTAGTTGGGTTAAACCTCTCAGCTGTTGCCTTCGAGCTCCAGACACTCCACATCCCGATGGCTCATGAGTTAATTCAAAGCTCTTCTCAGCCGGAGTTCCAAGCAAGAAAGACTTGAAACGTGAACAGGGGCCAATGCTAACGCTGCGCTAAATTAGCCTCTGACTTCCTGGTTCGCGCTAGCCTGGCAAAAGCCAAACTGACTTTATTTATGTATTTATAAATACATATAAAAGACAGTCTGGAATTGTGGTGATAGGACGCAATTTCCAAACCGAGGCTGGAGGCGGGGCTAACGATTGTGGTTTGAACGAGAGCGAACCAATCAAACACAAAGCGACTTACGCTTACGGGCTGTATTCTGACGCACAACAGCGCGCATTTTCTGTTGCAAATGTCGCGTTTAATGTAAATATGGTGCAAACTGAAGTTAAATCATTTGATTACCCCATGCAGCTTTGATGTTGATGTTTTTCTCTTATGTTGCTATGGAAAGCACTTTGGTCTGCCAAGTGTTTTTCGTAAAGTGCTCTAGAAATGAACTTGATTGCTTGATTGATTGAGTGACTGAGTGGCTAGAAAAAATATAGGTTTTTATTTAAGTTATTATAGGTTTAATTAGACAGTACCGAAGTCAGGAGGGAGACGTTCAGAAAATGGTCAGAGCCAGGACTTGAACCAACAGTGCTGAGCCCGGATTATTGCTTGGCGTACATGTGCAGTAGACCTATCCACTAGGCTATCGGCCGCACAACCTTAGCATTCGCATTATTTGCTCCTCCATATCATGTGATCATGTGTTATTCTGATATACATATGTCACTGGTGCGCCAGAACTCCCTCAAAAAAAGAACTTGATATGAAATGGACAGTGCACATTAATGACACTCAGTTACTTTGTACAAATGCGCCAGATTTAGCCTCTTTTGGTTTTTTAGATACTATCCATCGCTAGATTTTTTTTTATTTTTTTAAAAGACAAAAATGGACATGAAGTATATAACTTTACTTTGACCAAATTCGGTAAACTAACACCATAGGTACAAACACAACTCTTTACAATTTACCCCAAAAGCCTTGTTAAAATTCAATGGAGTATTTCCCCCAAAGTGGCCGGACAAAAGTCTTTTTATATCTTCCAGTCAGTAGTCCGGTTACTCATCTCTCACTAAAAAGGGCCCCCGTCAAATAAATCCACTGGTTTTCTCGGTCCAGATGGTTTCTAATGCCTCACGGATGCTAATGTATGTATATGTAGTGGAAGAGGAGTGGAAGTCTGCGATTGTCTTTGTACTGGCCAACATTGGACCCAGCCAATAGCAAAACACATGTGGTCCACCATTTCCATAGCCGCCCCCCACTACATTGGAATGCAATGTGCCATAATGTTCTTCAAGGGGCCCAGCGTATGCAAATCTGGCAAAATGGTCCCAAAAAAAAAAACGAAGAAAAAAAAAAACCCTCACCAATGAAGAGGCGACCTGGAGGAGAGGGGTCAGCAGGCGCATACAAGTGTTTCAATGCAAGGCAATCCCAATTTGGACACGCAACACGCTCCAGGCCATTCAGCGCAGACAAGGACAAACAGATGTCCCGGTATCACAGCCAACACGCCGCGTCCGATTGAGGAGGAAAAAAGGGGGAAAAAAAGCGAGGAGAAAAAAAAGAGTCTGTCTGGCCTCGTGTGGCGTGAATGGAAGTATCTAATAAAGTGAGTGAGTAAAGTGCTGAAATATGCAGTCTCTCACTGGAGGCGAAGGACTTTACTGTTTACTCAGCGATTTACTGGACTTCCAACATGTTTCGCTGCGAGGTCTCGAAGGGGAACTCGCACATACCAAGACGTTTGAGTCGCTAACAGGGCAAACGTCACAATCAATGTAGCAAAATGGATTACGACTTCATTTACAGGTAGACAACTCAATTCTAAAGGAGGACTATTATTCAGAATTTACCTTTTAGAGCATTTCACCATGTAGCAATGTCGTGCCCTCTGTTGTATTTTGAGCCATCATCGAATTTTCCGAGGCAACGATGGCCCTCCAGGTTCCTTCAGTACTTTCTACTTACAGTCTTTGTGTCCCGGTTCGCAACACACTTTATCCCTTTATCCGCCCAGGATTCACTATGACAAAACACCATGCTACTCTGATACGTGCACCTATGTCCTGAAAGCATGTTAAGTCCATGGAGAGGCAGATTTGATTCGATGGGAAGTGAGTGGAGATGCTGTGTTATCATACTGTACATGGAAACTTCATGAAATTGCCTCTTCACTGTGTCTTGGTGGGTTCCCAATCTACTATTGTACGTTATGTATGTTTTTTTTTTTAAACTATAGTTTTGGAAGCCTTAGCCTGGGTACTTCTTATTGTATAAATGAAAACAATGTAGGCTACATGTTCAGAAAAATCAAAACATGGAAAAGTGGTCTTAACTTAGTACTTTTACCCAAATCGCTTTACATCAAGGAACCAATCACCCATTCACACTCTCGTTCATGCACCAATGTACGCAGACACTGGAGGCAAGGTGATGTTATGTAGTTTTACAAAACACCAGCAGAGGGTGCAAATCTGCCCTTGCTGCTGAAAACATGGATTTTCGATTATTTACACTATTTTTCCATAACTTGCTTGTAATCCGTCAATTTGTATCTCGTGATAACATTCCCTTTACAGCCCGAAATACGGCATGATTAGGGCTAACTTTTTGTCGGAAAATATAAATAACCCTAACCTTAAGGTTATCCTTGGGCCTAGCTCTAATTTGTGTCATGAAATCTCACAGCAGACCGTTCTTCCTGGACTGACTATCTAGCACTCGCCATATTGAAAAGGGGAAGATTTAATCACGTGATACGAATTGACGGATTCGGAGCAAGTTACAAATGGCACATTAGTGTAAACAAACTAAAAGCTGGACCCGGATAGATATCCATTACCAAAAACAAAATAGAGGAGGGATCTCCAACCAGTAGCTCTCCAGCCCTATCTAGCTACATTTTTACATACGCTTGATGAGTCAAATTCAGATGCATTTTCTTTTTGTTCTGATCATAATTTGCTAACATTTAGGCTAATATAGCATATATATATATATATATATATATATATATATATATATATATATATATATATAGACTAAAGACATTTTCTGTGAAATATCATCTGGGCTACTAATCCTCCTGGTTGAACTCCTCCGAAGTCACATTTCACTCAAGTGTCCTTGAAGCATAAGTATCTCTCTGATGTTTTTGTTTCATAGAAGTAGCTCGCTGGGTAAAAAGAGGTTGGTCACCTGTGATCTAGCACTGATTATATCGAAAACAAGAAAAATTCATTCACAAATAAGGAGCAAGTTACGGCATACTATAGCTTAAACTAATATCCACTACCGAAAACATATACAACGAATGACAAAAAGGATGTAGAGTAACTAGTTTTCAGAGTTCGCATTTCAAAAAGAAAAGAAAACATTTGCTTTTGGCTTACAGCCCAAGTTATGAACCATAATAGATGTTTCCAGAGTGATATTTACACAAATGATTTATTTATTAGACAAACTTCCCTAAACTCAAACAGGGAAACAGTAGCAGCGGAGGAGAACACGCAATTTCCTCTATCATCAAACTCCATTACGAAGCCACACAACCCAGAACGTTGAAGCAAAAACTGCAATTTGCCAAATGTCAAACTGTGCAACGCGGCGCGGCAGCCTCTGTGTGTGAACCTGACAACAAACACACTGAATAATGTAGCTCTGCCCCAGTTGTTTGTGTGAAAGTTGTGAATATTCAAACGGCATGCAGCTACAACCCAAGTCCCAGGACGTACATATGTTAAGCAGGTCTGATAAGAAACAGGCTCTTCTTATTTGTGGAGGATTTATCAAGCGTGCATCGTTTTGTAGGTCAGGCCAGCCATGACAAAACCCCAGCGTGTCTTTGGTCTTCTTTGGTTGTCTGTGGGAAGTGAATGTGGGTCAATGTTGTATGGATTCACTGAAGGGGGGGCGACTTATGTTGGAGAGTGGTCACCTTGAAATGCTGTCCGTGAGCGAGACAATGACCAGGCAAAATCCCAAACCGTCATCCCGTTGTGAAGTCGGCCTGCACTCACCGACTGCAGCAACCGAGTGCCATTGAACAGTTTGCAAATTTGCCATTTCTTTCGACCAAAGAAAGACGGTGGAGATGGGCTGGAGGTGCACTTATATGAAGAACGTCGAGTGTTTGTATCAGTCTCTACAGTGTAAAAGTTGCTCCTGATGACTGGAGGAGATGGTGCAGTTGCAATGTCCCACACACAACAATGGAGGGGTTGCTTTGGCCAAATGACGTATGGTTGTACCTTCAAAAACAAACCTGATGAAGTCTTTCATTTCAATCACGCGGTTTCGAGTAATCCTGTTCCCTGTGGGTGTTCCTTCTTCTACTCATGCTTTGTTCTGTACTTCCTGAACATAATCGCATCATAGATAAAAATGCGAAACTGCCCTCTACATTTTTAAAGTCCAGACTCTATTATTGGACCTGGGTTTTCTGAGCTTTCCTGGTCAGTCGTCCACACCTGCTTTTTGAATCTGTTCAAAAGCTAACAGCCAATAAAATCTCGAAAAGTTTGATATTGATCCAATCACAGACCACGTTGTCATGACATGAACTGAATTAACCACTAGTAAAATATTGTCTTGCAAGTACTTAAAGAAGAGCTAAGTAACTTGTTTACCTCAATAAATCCTTTTCGTAGTTCATCTGGCTGTAATACAAGTGTTGATGGGATGATTGGGGGGTCTCTCCTCTCCCCCTGGTGTCTCTGTCTAAAAAAACACTCTTGAAAATTCCCTGCCTCCGGGTCGGAGGCCCCAATACACACAAATAGAATCACAAAGAAGAAGCTAACAGGCTAATCGGTAAAGCTAACTGTGTAATTGGATGTACAATATCCCTCTCTCACTTTGTCTTTTCTGTCAGCGTAGTATTTACTCTCACGGACAATTAATGAGTAAAAAAACGCAACACGCTACGACACCTGCAGTGGCGCTTATGGCCTCTAGGGGCATGAGTTACTTAGTTCTGCTTTAACGAGAATGTACCTGCGTAAATGTTGATGCTTCATCTTCTCTAAGAGGATTTTCTTCCTGTTACCATCGATTGAAAAAGTTTTTGTCCCGTTCTAAATGTGCATTGATTGAAACGGCTGTTACGCATTCGTGATGAATCCTCCTACGTCTACAAATACTAATGACTCCTTGTATCCGTACGTTTTTGTGGCAAAAAACGACATAAATCGTTCATATTTGTCTCAGAAATCAGCATGTCTGTGTAGGCTATAGCACCAGTCGAAGAAATGTATAGCTCCAGTGTCTTCACGATTTTGGACACACAACGATACCAGATGATTGAAAAGTGCTGATAATCGCTTCCATGTTGGGCTGTTAGGAGCCTGCCGCGTTCAGACGGAGCAGGTGAATATTGATTTATGTCCAAGGTCAGAGCCTCGTAGACAGTAACGTGCTGACGGTAGCACTACACGCCAGCACTATACGGCCAGGAGTTATAATCGTCAAAGCGCAGATGAAATTCCTGGAAGCACTCGTCTCCTGTCCACAGCTCAATGCCAGATCGATGGGCCGGTTGTCTCCGAGATAAGGATTTGTTCACGTTTTATCGTCGCGCACCTCAGTGGGCACGCGCCATCTTTCGGTCGGCAACTTTACGATCACGGTCGGGTGGCTGGTGGTGCTGAGGTGCTAAAAACACAGAGAGAGATAAATACTCAACGAAGAATTGCCGCGTTTAATGCGACTCAGATGTGTCAGGTCAAGGCATTCGGAATCAGATGTACCCGACAAGAGTGCTTCCCATAGAAAAGTTCCATAATTGCAGTGAAGTGTCCATCAATGTTCCTTCAAGCCACATCATCATCTTGCAACACACGGATTCTTGTTTCTCGGAATTGTCTCCGTTTAAAGGTTAATTCAAAGCTGTCTGGGGAGAAAATGCCAATCTAAATATGCTTCCGGCCATGTTTTTAAAAAAATAAATTACCTTCTTTCGTAAATGCATTTCTTCTCTAAGATTGACCATATTGACTCCGCACGCTCCCAGACAATTTCGGACTGACGCTCCAGACACGGAATCAATAAAGGATGTCAATGTTTTTTACGCTCCATCACTGTTTTTCAAGTGAAATATCACAAAACACGGATGATTTTACTTGTACGTAGCAGCAACATGGAGAATATATCAACATTTTTTACTGCAATAAAAGTCTTTATTAAAGTTAAACTGACTGAATTATTGAAACCTACAAACCTATAATGTTGTTTCCACATGATACAGACACAGAGAGTTGCATTGTTTCATTCATGTCTAAATAATGCCACTCGAAGCATGATCTTTTTAAGGACCAGAGATAATCACTAACGTGTGTTCTTCCCTCATGAAAACCATATCTGGATTTGTGTTATGAGCCATTCTCGCATGTTTGAGTGATCTTTGAATCTTCTCGACAGAATCTTTTTGTTAATTGTGGCCGAATATCGTTTTAGAAGCATAAAAATCAGTCCCATTTAAACCAAAAGATGTGCCTGCTAGTGATTAGGACTTAGATATTATAATTAGTCAGTATTCTGGCTTGTGTTGCTACAAAACGAAAAAATCTATGGACTTTTCAAGAGTTTTAAAACACGATCAAGACGACTTTCCATAGCACGGATATTTCTCAAGAAACAAAGCTGCAAATACTTGAAAATGGACCGAAACGCTTTTTATAACTAACCTATGAATAAGTAGTGATGTCCTGATCAAGTAAATAGCTCACGGCATCAAAAGATAAACAATGCGTCAGGAGAAAAGGATTCACTGGAGGAAACTTCCTGCTCATCACAGTGTTTTTGTCTTCAATGGCTAGCGCTGAATACAAATTAAAATAGCGGCAAGAATACGAATGAGCCACTCAGAAAATGATCAGCCTGTCCTTAGTATAAATACTCTTTAATTGATTCATTTTTGTGGCGTAGGTTTTTTGATATTCACCGTTAGCTCTGAGATGAAAAAGTCTTACCTCAGTGAACACAGACCTGCAGTCAAGTATTTACATCCGACGTATGGTTTTTAACACGTAGCCAGTGACTTCCCATCAGTATCTCACTGTCTGTGATGATTTCTTGAACTGTTAGTGGATTTGAGCAAGACGTCGCTAATCCTTATTAGGAAATAGCAAGAGAGGAAGGACGGCGACCTCTGGAAGTCACATGTCACTCTCTGGTGCACAGAGCCTCTTGAAGTAAGTGAGCCATTATAGACCATGCATAGAGTATTGTAAAATAACAAAATACAATATAGTGATAAAGATGTGTTTGAAATGATTGTCAAATACCCGCAAAAATAACAAAGTTCCCTCTTTTAAACAGTCTGAAGAAGATGGCCCTGTTTAGCTGTGAATACATTACTGCATTTGTCTAGCTAAATAGAAGTCAAATGGTGAATTAATGACATTTTCGACGGATAAAAGAAGAAGAAAAAAACGTGTCTGCTGGCTGTGACCCCGTTGGTTCAGATGACACAGATATCGGGGGAGTAGTGGGGGCTCGTGTGGCGGCTGCTGATAAGGCTGAATTGGAGACCCACTTATCTCGATACTCAAGGAGAAGTGTGCCGCGCTGCCAAGGAAAGAACGAAAGCCATCACCTCCGCAATGATACGGGGCGGGAGTTTGTCATGTTGTCTCTAAATTATACCGGCCACAGGGGGAAACCAAGTCTATTTCTACAAGCCAATTTACGACTTTGACACCTCAGATATGGACCAAATTAATTCCGGGCCAAAAGGAGACAATGTTTTTTTGGCTTTTTAAGAGAAACTGTCATGGAAAATATTAAACTGATTTGTACAAGGACAAAAGGTGAGATCAGCCATAAACTTGTGCTAGACTTAACGGGCATGTGCGCAACATATGCACCAAATGTGTCTGTCTGGACTGTTTTATTTCCCCTTTGACATTTACTTTTGTTCTTTCCTTTGACACATCCAATTTCAAATCAGGGACAAATGTTTGTTGATCGTTTACAATAATATTAGGTCATCTCCATTTCATGAGTTACATGAATTTATGGAAATAAAGTATAGAGAGAAAAAAGGAGAACGTATGCTAAGAGTTAGCAAGCCGGCTAATTCCGGACACTTTTCAGAATCCGTTAGCCGTTGATTTCAGCTGTTCTACCACATTTAGGTGATACAGAAGCGTAATTAGAAATCCTTAACAATCACTTCCCCTTTATTGAAACTCACGCATTTTATTGGTGAATAATTGTACTAAGTGATGATATATTTGTTGGTTTTTGGAGGACGTAGTGAAATAAGTGAAATTACAGCATGAAAAAGGCAGGCACCATATTTGATTTAGGTTCACTTAAACCTAAAGTTAATTAGTTTTGTCCATACTTGGACATTCCCATTGCACCTGTTATTTATACTTACAGTATTTTCTTAAACCCCAGGACTATTTCATGTTGCCAAAGGTCATTTTTAGTAACATTTTTAGGCAAACAATATTGGAGGTGTCTGACCCCGCCCACTGCATGTAAAGCACAATCACATTACAAAAACTCTTCCCTATGACAGGTGTGATCATTCAAACATCAATATCACAAAACACAACGTCTCTGAATACCAGCACCCCTGAGACCTGAAAGCACTTTTTAAATATATTATATATAAACCTTAGTATTTATTTTACCACTTAATTAAGGGATAGGAACCAAATATGGTGACTTCGCTCACGTTGATTTTCTGCATGATATTGAAACATTTTAAAATTATTATGTTATGTCAACCAATAACACTCTTAATTTGAAATGATGGTTTATGGTTAATGAATGTACAGATTTTACTTTAGATAAGAATTAGCGATTTTTTTGTGGGTCGTATATTCATCCAATAGCCACGAAACATCATGTAACAATGTTAGCGATGGAGAAGCCGCAGAAATGATATAGATGCCATGAAACGGACATGTCATACCTCACCATACATACTATGTACGTAGGTCAATCGTACGCCTAATCCAAACAGGTCCGGGAAGCCGATGGCTAATATAGATGCACGGTAGGAACAGGCTCAGATAGCATTTTCTATGGATTCAATTAGTGCAATACAAGATGAGCATATTTTCCAAGGGATGCTGCATTGTCTTGCTAGTTTGTTTACTTCAATTGCCTACTGCAGCAGATCTAGTTACAGGCCCTTCCTTGTTCCTTTGCTTTACAATACTGATTTGTTTTGAGTCAATAGGAGACACCCCTGTGGTTAAACTGTAGGCGTTCAAAACTCAAAATCATTCTTTTCCTTTTCACCGCATTGTCTTCTGACTTGTGGGCTGCTCCGTATTCTTTACGGGCTGTGTCCAGATGGAGAGGACGCCTGCTAATCATTGTCCCGCCGCTTTTCAACAGGCGGTTTTGCTGGTGACCTAAAGTTTGTGGGCCTCACCTCCTATGTCCTATGGCTCCCCCGTCACGTGGAGTCTGCAACACATCCACCTGCTGGTTTCGTTTCCAGACACTTGTAATGGACCGTATAATACCACAGACTTCCTTTAGCCGCGGCACCTCTCCTCAAATACTATGAGATCATGACTTTCAGTGTTGTGCTTTGTGAATGGAGGTATTAAAGGATACACATATGCAAAACTGACCCTGTTTGTTAAAGCTTTAAATCATGTTGTAATGTTTTCCTTATCAAGCACATGAGAGGTTTTTCATCGTCCTCTTCATGTTTGGTTGTTTCTTCGTGATTTCTTCTTCTGCTGTTGCGCTCCGCTCTGCACTTCCTGGGTTATATTGCGTCGTAGGAAAAGCATGGAGCTGCCTTCGACATTTTCAACCTCTTAACTCCCACCTGAACCGAACACATTTTCTCCAGTCTGGCGTTACCCAAATCTAAGAGCTTCAACAACAACAACAAAAAAAGGGTCAGCAACGAAAACGAGGATGAAAACGCAACGCAAATGTGACCAAGTCTTTCCTACTGCTGCCGCCTGCGGGGGGAGCTCCAGGCTAAGTTCTCACCAGGCCTGGCCTCTGTGTTTTCCGTCCTACAGATTTATCCTTACAAAGACAATTTTTCGAGTCTTAAATGTAAAAAATAGCTATTCTCAGGCGCCCAAATGAATGTTTATATCTCCATTTTTTAGCAAGATACTGGTTGACTTTCGACGCCTGCTTTTTCGTCTGCTGAGCTGCACATGGTTTTGGTCTGGCTTGCTTTAGGTTTGATTTACATAGTCCAGATTGACCCATGACCCTTTTCGTTTCTGATTTACGCCTGTTTTGACCCTGTGTGCTTGGCTAAGACCTGGTTTTGTCGAGGCTTTGTTGGACTTTAGATCTAGTTTTGCCTGCTAACCTCACACTCTTATCCGTATATAAGCACCAGCTGCCAAATGCAAAGTTCTGAACACTGATTTTAGGCAAATGGAAACAGACGGGCTCTAATATATCAGTGTCTAGTAAAACAGCATGAGTGTAAACAATGAACTTTTTGTGCTATCTTATGAAGAAGTTTAGCAATTATTCACTTGACAAATTTGAATATGGATGGGGACTGTACTCCACACTGCCGCCAATCTGAACACATCCTTATTGTGCAGGCTTATTAGAGTTCAGTGTGTGCTGGATTGCCTTACAATGTAACTCACACCTCTGTAAGGCAACCGGGTGCAAGGGGAGTGATCTAACCGCTTACCCAGACGCAGAGCTCCTTTTGTACATTTATGTTGCAAAAGTGGGGCTTAAATTTCAAGTATTCTGTTTACGCTTTCCCCTTTTTTGAAACTGAATTTTGCTATACAAACAAACCTGCCTCCTGAGCTTGTGAACTTGGAGTGCCTGTGTGTGAGTCTGACGGTAGGACTTCCCAGTCAGCACAAGTCTTTGAACGCAGCACACTGACACAGATCTGTCGGTCTGAACTCTTGTGAACCGCTGCAATTGTGGAAAAACACAAGTATTTAGACAGATAATGGAGAAATTAGTGGTTCACTTTTCAATTAAAACATGAAAATGTTACGTAAAAAAGAGCTGAACTGTGATGCACCTTTTGATATTAGCTGGTAGTCTCATGGCTAGATTTACATATTAGAGATGCACCGATCCAGCTACTTTGCTACCGATACTGATGCTGGGGTTTGAGTATCTGCCAATATCCGATAATTACCAAAACCAAGAGACTTTCTTTAAAATGGCTTTCTCTGAGTAAAAAAATTCATTGACCCTTTCTCCATTTTAAGATCAATAAAGTCATTTTATTGTCTTGATGTTACAGTTCAAATATCAATTATATCTATTGATAAACTACTGGATACACATTATACAAGGATCACTGGGCTTTTCTGCACTGAATATCCTTGAGTATATGACAGTCTTTAGGTTAAATTAAACAACTCACATGAAGTGATCTAAATGTTATGTCAGATCAGTTATTTCTTAATAACTAAAATAATAACACAAATGGCTTCAGCAGTGGTTATTTTATTGTATTAGGCTGATTTAGATATTAATATCATAGTTTCTGACCCAGCCTTGATTAGTTTTCGTTAGCATTAGTATGCACCTGCTAGCTTTAGCATGTTATGGCTAGCGCGGCGATCCAAAATGCATTTGCGGTTAAAACTAAATCAGCGATTGAATTCTACAGGTTCTTAGCTTTAACATGACACACAGCATGCCCATATTTACTAAGATTTAGGTAGTAAAAGTTGTGCTTTTAAGGCGTTAAGAGACAAAACTGGTGTCGGTTCAGTATCGGATATTTGTAGCCGATACCCGATATCGTATTTTTTCCAGTATCAGCTCCGGTATTTGTGCATCCCTATTTACATTGTCCTCTATGCATCAGAACACTATTATAGTTTTATAGCCGTAAAGTCAGGCAGAGCAAACTCTTCACTGAAAAGCCAAACACAGTCCAAGAATCTTACTGAGAGGAGATAGCGCAAACCAGTTACATAAAAACCAAGAAAAGAATAGATTTTGGCCTAGGATTTTGGAAGACGGCATACTTTAAATAGAATTAATGAGAGAGAAAATTGCGTTCTATTCATCCAAGTGCGGCTTTTGGAGAAACAGTCAGTTCTGGTGTATTCTACACTGGCCATAAGCGAGAGTCTGCGGAGGTGAACTGCTCTCTGACGATGTGCTTTTTCAGCTCCACAGTCTTGGCCCCGTTTCAGAGAAATCCTCAAAAACCTACGCCGTCCTTCGGGGAGAAGTGAGTTTGCAGAAGTCGAAAAGCCAGATCTAAACTTCAGGAAGAGATGAGAAAGCTAAAAGCCAGATACCGTATTACACCAGAGAGCAAATGGGCACAGTAATCTGGGAACGCTCCGGTTTGAAATTGTTTCTCGAAGAGGACAGACTTTTCTTGGGATGTTTGCTGCTGATTGGATCAAGTGTGCCTCGTTTTAGCCAATCACAGCTCAATCTAAACAAACCATCAAGTCATCTTTTAGTTTAAAACAATGTTATTAGTGTTGTGAGTCTGCATTTGATCAGTTTTAAATTGCGCTTCTCTGGAAATTCAAGAAATTCCAGAACTTGTGACAACCTTTTTTGCAGCTTATAAAGGTGCAAGAAGCTAAAAGAGCAACGTCAGCATATTCCAGTATTACAACTTTCCCTACAAGCTGAAATGAGTTGCTATTCAAAGCACAAATCAACCAAAGGGAACGTTTTTTATCTCTATGCTCAAAAAGGGCATTATAAACCAAAGCCTTGAGCAAGAGCATAGACGTTCCCCAACTCTGTGTAAGTATCCAGCTCGTGTGGCTTTGTACTCGCTGAACTGTCCTGGTTTAACTCTTGCCATGATTTGCCGAAGGATTAAAGCGGTAGATTTATACGTGGTGGGATGGGGATGCGCTGTGGGAACGGCGTGTTCGCGTAGCTGAGGACAGGACGGCTCTCCGGTTCAGCGGGTGCTCGGGCTGCTTTCGACATTAGGCTGATGGGAAAGTCAGCGGCGTGTGATGTGGAGGGGAGATATGCACAGTAAGCTCGATCGGACCCGGCCGGGGAATCCTAAAACTGCAACAGAGAGGAGAGAGGGGGATGAATGAGGAGGGCCTTGCCATTTCTGTGAGTACAGTTGTAGAGCTTTGAAAGTGGGTTTGGTAATATCCATGACACTGCAAAAGAACATTTTTGGGAGTAAAGGGGCAGCACAGTGATTAAATGTTGTGTCCTACGGATATAGCTGGCATTAGATTGTTTCCAGAAACGAAGGCCGCAGAGGTAGACAATTGCTGTTTCTGCAGATAGAGTTGTAATAGGTCAGTACTGTGATTTCTATGACACTAAATGCCAAACTTTCCACAATCGTCAAATGCACAATATACCGTACATTTGTCAGTACACTCAAAGTTGCTTCATGTTTGAAACTACACCATATGTATTGGACATAGAATGGACACATATTTGGTAAGTGGATGAACATCGAGCCCTGTCAATTTCGAATATGGTGTCTGATGAATACATAAGATAATGGAATAATAATTTTCAAGAAGTGACAACATTCAACGTATTCTAAGTAAGTGCTTTATATGTCATTGTACAATATGACATATTGTACAATATGTCATATTAGTCCTGAGTCGTTGCGACTGAACACACCGTCATTGTGGGCCAACCTGACCAGCATGTTTTTAGAGGTAGGGGAAACCGGAGCACCTGGAGGAAACCTGGCTGGCTGCCTTCAGAGATCCTCTGAAACTGTGCACCGCCTCCTGGGCTTGTCTCTGTTTCAGAGCGTGGTGTCCTGCACAGGTCAGCTCCCCCACCTCCTCCTTCCTCATTGTATCTTGTGCTGCTCTCTCTGCTCCTGCTCTCGCTCCTTCTCGCCTCTTGTGACACCTCCACTGTGCTGCAGGTGTGTGTGTGTGGGGGGAAGACATTTGTGGATTTGTAGCTAGCTAGTGTTATGGTAAATGGACTTACATAGCGCTTTTCTACCTTTATCAGGCCCAAAGTGCTTTACAGTAAGGAACCAATCAGTTTATAAAGCTGTTTCCTTCATGGCCACCCCACAAAATCACAGCAAAGATGCACAAAAACATCATACAAAACAATGTGGATCACAGAAACTGTGAGATGCAGTTCACAGCAATAGGCAACAAAAAGGACAGCTGCCGGATGTATAGCTGTATTTGTGCAAGCTTTCAGACAATATTTGGTAACCCCTACATCGGGCCTTTCGAGTGATTTGGCCCAGACCCTGGTGGCGCCGACAATGATGACAACTGGACTCGGGTGCTTGAGTTGCGGACGTTTCGCATCTTTCCTCCAAGGCTTCTTCACGCATTTAGAGTATAGCAGTGATTTCACAGGCCAAGATCAGCACAATAACAATAAGTCACTTATTCTTCATCAAATTTTGGATTGAAAGAGAAAAATAATAAATAAGCTTACAAAAATAAAGACTTACAAATTGAAACAGGAGTCACCAGTTCACTCAGCCACTATGATAGATGGCACTAATTTAGTTAAAATATAGATCACGGACACATTAGGTCCGATGACAGAAGTAAATTCTGAGGATTTTGGGCCAATGACGAATAAATCTTAGCCAAAAAAGTAGAAGTAGGTGGTGTGGTGGTGAGAAACAGGGTTGATCCTGGTTTGGACTGGGTTTAGACCTCCTCGGACCGCCCCGTTGGATCTCTATGGACCTGGCAGTGGGTCAATGCATTGGTCTGGCACACTACAACAGGCTGCATACAATCTGAGAGCTGCTGCTCCTTTGTCGCACCGCCTGGTCTTCCTCTTTAGTTAGTCTCTCAAATGTAACAAAGCTGCCGGGGGAAATGGGGGGCAGCCTTGACCAGGAGGGACCCGTTGGCATGTTCAAGTTTGGGGCAACGAGCTAAATCTGTCTGTCGTGAAGGAGAGTTTGTGGCACGAATAAAGTTTTATACCCCACACAGAGCAAACAACTTCACATTTCATCATCTTAACGTAGGGATGATCTAATGGTTCTCAAACTTTTCACACCACATAGCAGAATGTAAACTCGGAGATGATCAGAGCTGTCCGAGTTCAGATATGAGATGAAGGCAGCAATGACAGCAAGTGCAGCTAATGATAAAACTTTAACAAAACAACTGCAAGTGATCTGAACTACTTTTAGTCACAGTTAGATTTGTTGTGAAGAAACGTACAAATGTTAGCGTATTTTTTGCTAACTGTTGTAGCATTAGCCGTTTTGTTTACATACGACTTTATTCAGCTGGAATGAAAAGTTCTTGTCACGAAACTCATCTTTAAGCAAGGAAAAAAACAAACCACGAATAAATCTGTCTCTAAATTAGCCACATTTCACCATGGCTCCTATAAGCTGGTTTATCTACTTGAATAATAATAATCATTTAAAAAAGAGTATCGTAATGAAAAAATGAAAATAAAAATCATTTGAGATACAAACCCTACTTGGACATTATATACTGACATTGTAACTTGTATCAAATAACTTACAAAATAAAGGGGCATTCACTTCAGAGCAGTTGTGGCCATGTACTGTAAACATTATGTTTAAGGCAAACTGGGAATTTTGACATAGCAAATATTTCAACCCTCAGGGCAATTGCAGTAATACAAAAAGACTGTGGTGTTGAAAAAGCCGAACAGGCATCCATCATTGTGAAAAGTATGCGTAAATTGTCCAAAGAACACAAAAACACTGGATTACAACGATTACAACATTGGATTACAAATCTACTGTATGTGGCCCATGGAAAAGTCGCAATCAAAATACTGGCATTTGACACATATTTGTAAAGATTTTCTGCATAAAAACCCATTTGATGTGAGACCATGATATCACAAATCACTTGCTTTATACCTTTTGAAATGTTTGCGGGTATAACATATGGTGACATGTGGTTCCAATACAATTGATAATCAAATTCAAACCATTCACAATGAAGATCCGTTTCAGTTGTAAACATTGCATCACTGGTGTTTTGTCCTGATGCCGCTGCACAGAAAATCTGACATGATTTTCCCTGTCCTCATTTAAATATTGGAAGCCCAGTCGACTGTAGAGTCTTCTATAAATGGCTGGATCACAGATATTTCCGGACCTGGAGCATATCTGTTCCCTTCATCTATTTCTGAATCGCGGCGAGTTTTGCCAGAGCCGCAGATTTTCACACAAAGCCGTGCTTTTAGTCTCTTCTCATTGCAGCGGTCCACGTGGCGCGCGGCCAGCCTCCGAGTGAGAAAGCCAGCCGCCCGCCTAGAACTAAAACCTTAGCATCCACAAATGCAATTTTCTGCCTGTTTTGTTGGTTTAATCCGTAGTTTGTGACGCCTGAGCTCAGCAGCGACGTGGTTTGTGCGTGGATCGACAAAGCAGCGTGTTTGATAGTGGGACTAAAAAGCATATTCCTTTGGGTTTATAAAGATTTTCTTTAAACGCTATATGGTCCGTAAATGTGCCGTGAAAAAGCTGCTGTCTGAATGGAATTCTAAAGGGACCTTCGCGATGGTTTGTCTTGATCTATCATCATTATCCCTGTAAATAAGTTTCTCATACAATGCCACAAATGCGAGTAAAAGATCAAGAACTGAGGCGGCTTCTTGAATGAGGCGAAATTCCTTCGGTAAACAACCCAATCCACATGACTTTTTGTTTTCAACCTCGCTGTAAATGTGGAAGATGGATTTCTCACTTGAGTTCTTTATTGAACATCATCAACAACAATGCAATATGCAACGGCGACACACACACACAAAATTCTCTGTTTGATATTCATTGAAGATTGCTTCTGTCAGCAGCAGCAAATTGAGCACCTTTAACTACAACAACAGCAAGAAAACCTCTTGAAGAAGAGATCATTAGCCAAAACAGATATGTGCCATTGAAAAAGCTCAACGTATGCTTGTAAATATGTCCTACACAGCAGTGTTTTTCATTACTGTTTCAGTGCCATAAAATTATAAAGTTATCCAAAGAATTATTCTGCTTTTACATACAGCATGAACTGTGCAATTTGAGTAAAAAATATCTACATCTATAATGTCTCTAAATCAGTCTGAAAACTGCAGACGCGTCATTAAGCAGTAAGGTCAAATATAGAACGCCACATTTGCAGGTTTCCCATCATCCTCCGTGGAGACGCTTATCCCTGGCCTGTCTAACTGTCCCGGGAGCACAGGGGGGTGGACAGCCTGATCCCCAGTCTCTCCTGCTCCTCCGTCAGCAGCCTAATCACACGCCATATTACCAGGACAAGAAACAGCCAACCCTGTCTCCCCTATCACCCAGGGACTGTCCTCTGCCTACGCGCCTGGAAATAGGAGACACCTTGGTAGCTATAGCCAACACCTGCAGAAGTGACATGCTCCGTAATATAACTTGGTTTTACAATAGATTCGAGAATATGTATACCCTTCTGTTCATTCCCATGTTATTATGATAATGTATGACACGAATAGAGTTTAAATCATTCTTTTTTTTTTATCGTTTTGAATTTGGTTGGTTCGTCGTCTACTGAAGAGCTTCATATTGTGTTTTCTGGATTTTACTGCACATTAGGGCGCAATTGCCCATATATGATCATGTTCGAAGCAGCCAGAGGAAAATCAAAGAAAGGAAAAAAACTTTCTCACAGTACTCCACCGTTACTTTAACAAATGTTGCAATATTTTATATCTTTCTACTAAATAAAGATACAGAGATACGGAAAGGAGCAAAGTGTTTCAACAGCCCATAAATACTTCAAAAAGGGACAATGCTAACCAGGAAGTTAAAGCAGTACTAAGTAACTCGTTTACCATAATAAATCCTCTCTGTTAGTCCCTCTGGGGGTGGTACAAGTGTTGATGGGATGATTGGGGGGTCTTTCATCTCCCCCCTGTGTCTCTGGCCAGAAAACCGTGCTTGCAACTTTCTCTGCTCCAACTCGGAGGCGCAATACACACTAATGGAATCACGAAGAAGAAGCTAGCAGGCTAACGGGCAAAGCTAACTGCGGGCTTGCGCCACTTTAGCAGTATTTACAGCCAAGTTTGAGTTAAATTGTGTAATTGGGTCGTGGCACAATGTACACAATGTCCTGTCAGCGTAGTATTTACCCTCACGGGCAATTAATGAGTAAAAAAAAACGCATCGTGTTGCGACACTTGCAGTGGTGCTTATGGCCTCTGGGGGCATGAGTTACTTAGTTCCGCTTTAAAGTTAGCTTCATGCTACATATGCTAACGTTGGCTATGACTGCTGTTTATCCCGCTTCTACTGAACAATTTGCTGTGAAAAAACATCAATAGGTATAGACCCGATATTGGCTTGACTTTATTTGTGGGTGATACATATGTTTGACAGAAAACAGCTAATTTTTTTTGAAAAATTGTGATTCTCATGAGAGGTTTTCTTGCCCCTTGGCGCGTTGCTGTCTGTATCTATAGACTGAACCCAGAAAAGTCCTCTACATTTTCAGAATCTACAACACACCACATTTACTATTTGTATTGTGTCTTGTTTATGTCATGTGTAATTCCCTCTAAGGCCAGCAGAGGGTGGTCCAAGCCACATAAGAGATACTTGAAGGTCATCAAGTCAAAAACGGGACAGCTGTGATGCAGAGCAATCGAATGGGTCTGCAATAGTTGGAGGGCTTTTCTTTTTCCCCCCCGTGATTGTGATTAAATGAGCTGCCCCACTCATCACCAATCGCTATTACTGCCTGTCCACAAATAATGGCCTTCCATAAAGCGCTTTGAGAGCCCTGTAAAGCACGTTATAAATCTAATCCCTGCATTATTACTTTTTATTGACAACACATTGCTTGTAAAGTGTTCGTTTAAAGCTAATTCCTGTTTCCAGTCTTTGCCGAGCGCCTTCTCTTTGCACATACTGTACATCTGTTAGCTGCAACGCCGCTGATTCCGCCGACACTTTGCTGCTAATTATCCGCTTTCCACTTGTTTACGTGCCAGCGCCTGTCAGCTCGCGAATTCACCGTACGCACTGCATATATATATAGCTTTTTCACACACTTCAACAGAGCGGAGTTTTAACGGCGTGTCTGCTGGCTGGCTGGAAGGCTGAGGCGGTGAGCTTATATAACTGGCCTTTTTACCCCACCCTGTCAAAGATGCTGACAGTAATCATTTCCTTTACCTGTAGTGTGAAAACCATGGCTCTGCTTTAAAGCCTAATTCCCACCGTTGAAAAAGTCAACACAAGCAGAGAAATGCGCAGTAGCAGGTCATCGATCGCCTTATATTCTGTGGTGATTCGTCTTCTCTGCTTCTTGAATTAGTCACAGTGATATGTGTGGGGGGACAGCGAAGGCACCTCTGATTTCCATGCGTGTAGGAAGCGGATAGTCTCCAGGCAAATCAGGAGCCAGGGTTGGCTGTCTAAACATGCCGTGCTTGTCTTTGTAACCCAGTTGTCCTGCACTTTATTGTCTTTTCACAAAACTTTCTTGGCGCTATTGACTCACAGAAAGAAGCAACGCAGACTTGATTTGTCGAACAGTGGAGGCTTTTCTGCGTGGCGTTTGAAGGTTCTCCCTGCACATTGGCGGTTTTTATTTCCCCCACTGCTCCTGAAAGGTTCACACATTTATCTATGAAGAAAATAAAGCACGCCTGCAACCAAACTATGTACAGAAGGTTTGTAAATAGTGATTGTAGGCAACACTGACTACACGCAGTCAATAACCCCTTCATAACCAGAATAGAGTTCGGGAAATTCCACAGTTACCATGGAGATCCGACATCTTTGCAGCTGTTAGCATACATTTCCATTAACTAATATTAGCTAATATCGGTATAAAAAGTGGATAAAAAAACTGTAGAACAACTCTGTTAGCTGCTGAGTTACTGCTGGTAGATACATCCAACTCACTGTGGTGTTCAAGTGTTTTAATGTGAACAATAACTCCAGTATTTTAACTTTTAAAATCTCCATTAGTTTACAATTGCTGCTATTCCCATAATGCTTAGCGATATGACATCACATTCCCGAACTCTATATGTAAACACCGGCAAGAACCCGAATATGACCCCTGGGTTACTCCTTTTCAAACCTAAATGGTCATCCGCTTATCGGATTATCCCCATTAAAAGGAACATTAACTTGTGTTCTGTGCATGTTCTATCCACAAGAAATCTTGGTCTTTTGAGTGTCCTTTTCGCTGTCCGTGCTGCTTTTGTTGTTGTCTTTGTATACGGGAAGAAGAAACGGAAATTGTGTCATGTTGTTCTCCATGCGTGTGTCATGGTTTGGATTGGGATATTGATTACAATTGCCATGTAGGGTAAGATAAGAAAAGATAGGACTTCATTGATCACATACAATGGAGAAATTCATTTGTTCCATCAGCTCATCAGTGCATGTAATCGTAGTGACAAATGTGTGGTTAGCCTGAGCCATTGCGTGTGCCTCGTCAAAAGATTGTGGTTTCTATATTTTAGTGGCCCTAAACAGAATGTGCACCAACTGACATGCATAGAAAATAGGTATAGCTTTGTGCAATTTCTGTAATGTTTTAGCTCATCATGTGGAAATTGTCTAGACATTTCTATCCCTATTGAAGTGTCTGCCGAAATTGGCTAGAGCAGACAATTTCACCACTTTTAAAGCTCCTCCGTGTCCCCTTCGTGAAGTTCAGCCTCTGCCATCACAGCGTAATGTGATGCTCCCATCAAAAAGCATTTTAAAACTGTAATGTCTGAAGATTGTTCTCAATGCCACCAGCTCAGCACATTCTGCACCAAAGACCGTTTTAAAAAGAATCACGTATGCCCGTCAAAGCGTCAGTGGAAGCAATAAGGCCTCATGTTTCTGAAGTTGTGAAGGTTGTCGGAAAAAGAGGCTCGAAAAAGGCAGGAATGCTGACCTGCAAGTTTACAGGGAACTTTCTGCAAACCTTTACTGGAATCTCACAGATGGCCTGACCATAGAGAACATTCATTCATTGTCGGTGTGGCTTGTGGTTCAAGCAAAAGATGGGACGCTCGCCCCTCTGCAGGTGTTACCGAATTAGCCTTTTGTCGCAACGTGACTCGACCCGATCCAAAGAAAATAATGCTTTTGAATACCCAAGGTCGCCCTCTTGGTCTGATGTAATTGCGGCTGTCTTCCCACCTCGGAGGAATTGTGAAAGTAATACCGCACAATGTCATGTGCCATTGCTAATGGTGTGTCTCTTCCCTCAGAGAGAGGGATAGATCGACCAGGTGGAGGTGTGCACTTCTTTTCAAGAGGGCAACACAAGAAGGTTAATTGCTTTTATAGTGAGATGCTCCTCTTTTTCACTGCAGCTGTGTTCACGCCGTGTTGGGACTAGTTGCTGAATCAACCCCAGATGCAAGGGCAAAAAAGATGGATGTTTTGCTGCGTAGGGAACTGTGTAGGGCAGTAGAGAGCTAATAAATGTTTGAAGGTCTGTTGTGTGAAATGGATGGAAATGGCTTCTTGAATTGCCTAAAAAGGGATGGTAGCTCAGTTGGTGGAGCGTTCACCTACAGATCCAGAGGTTGTAGGTGTGATTCCAGTTCCTCCGTACAAAACATCCATGAAATTGTGGTTTATATTCTTACCTAAATCTTGTTTCTGTTTGTTTTCAGGAAACCTCCAAACTCCATTGTTGGAAACACAGTCTCCCTTTGCTGATTTCTAAAAAAAGACCCAATCCAGGGGTGTCATCATGGGGGCGAAACCAATACTTTTAGTCTGCTTAAGTGCAGCGCTCCTGCTTCAATTCTCCAATGCCGGCCTGGTCAAACAGGTCATCCGCCACCGCCGAGAGACTCTGACGCCCAAGAAAACCCAAGAAAACATCACCTTACCTCACCCCGACCAGCCTGTCGTCTTCAACCACGTCTACAACATCAACGTCCCCTCAACGTCTCTCTGCTCGGTGGACTTGGACACTCCTGGCACAATGGAGCCCAAGCACAAGAGCGGACCACTGGATCATATGCAAAACACAGAACACATGGAGCACACGATGGATGGGGAGAATCAGATTGTATTCACTCATCGCATCAATATTCCCAAGCAGGCGTGTGGCTGCGACAACCACCTACCGGACCTGAAGGACATCCTGAGTCGCCTGGAGATGCTGGAGTCAGAGCTGTCCGCCCTGAGGGAGCAGTGTGGCAGTGGAGCAGGCTGCTGTGGAGCTCCCGTTACAGGTACAGCTAGTGTGAAATGCAACTTACTTGAGTATTACAGTTTTTCCTCTTTTGATCAGCTAATACAATGCATAATATCTTCGCGTAAGCACACATGATACAAAACATTAACACATCTCTATGTGCCATTACAGTTTCTTATGGAAACATAGTTGAAAATTGTTTTGTGTTTGGCTGTGCAGTCTGTCACGTCTGGTCTGTGTGTGCAGGTTTTTTCACACGGTTAATTATATCTTAATCAAGAAATAGTTTAGAGCCTTTAGGGGAATGTCTACCATGATTTGTGGCATGAACATTGTCTTCAATTGAGGACAAACTGTAATTTGTTACTTTGGTAAACTTGAGAAATTATCAAATACAACAATGACCGTTGCCAGCAATCATTTGAAAATCTCAGCCCCTAAAACAATCTCATAATTTCTTCTGGGGGCCAAAAGAGTAAAAATGTTCTTCCATGTTTTGGGACATAAACTATATCCATTCCTGATAACTAACCATAACTTAGTTGTCGCCTTACAAAAATGTCAAGACTCCAATACGTATTACTGCAAAAGAATCCAAATCACTTTGCAAGGTGAGATGGAAAGGCACTTTCTCGATTACTCCCATAGTTCTCAATCTGGACCGTGGACAAACAGGTTTAACAGGGCTCCAAACTCCAGTCCAGGGGAGGTTCCCGACTTGCAATTGTAGATTCAAAGTGTGGAGCAGAAAACAGGTGGTGCAGGAGCTTATTTTACAAACACTTGGAAAGATTTATTGTTGGCTGCTGTTGGGTACATAAATTAGTAATACAATCTGGCCTTTTTGTGTCATTGTTTGGCTCAACTATTGCAACGCGGGAACACCAATCACCTGTTTCCCAAGTAACCAACCCCAGTATTTGGATCGAGTGTCATTTGAGAGCAGTGTAAACTTAGTTAATACCCTGATTGCCCTTTTAAATGTCTCCCCTTTCTTGTTCTTGTTCCAGGTGAGGTGTCCACAAAGCCCTACTGTAACGGCCGTGGGAATTGGAGCGCCGAAACTTGCAGCTGTATTTGCGAACCGGGCTGGAAAGGTCCCAACTGCACCGATCCGGAATGCCCCAATGACTGCCAGGACCAGGGGCGGTGCGTGGACGGGAAATGCGAATGCTTCGACGGTTTCGGCGGCGACGACTGCGGCATCGAGCTCTGCCTTTTGGATTGCGGCGACTACGGCCACTGCGTCGACGGCTCCTGCCTTTGCGAGGACGGGTTCATCGGCGAAGATTGCTCCCAAACAAACTGCCTCAACAACTGCCTGGGACGCGGCAAATGCGTAGATGACGAGTGCGTGTGCGACGAGCCGTGGACCGGGTTCGATTGCTCAGAGCTGATCTGTCCGAACGATTGCTATGACAGGGGGCGCTGCATTAACGGGACCTGCTATTGCGATGAGGGCTTCACCGGGGACGACTGCGGCGAGCTCACCTGCCCAGGAAACTGTAACAACCGCGGCATGTGCGTCAACGGTCAGTGCGTCTGCCAGACCGGTTACAGCGGCGACGACTGCTCGAAACTCACCTGCCCCGACAACTGCAACGAAAGAGGCCACTGCTTCAACGGCAAATGCATCTGCGACCCCGGATTCGAGGGAGATGCTTGCTCGATCTTGTCCTGCCCTGACAATTGCAGCAGCAGGGGTCAATGCGTCAATGGGGAGTGCGTTTGCGACATCGGATTCGAAGGCGAAGACTGTAGCGAGATCTCTTGCCCCAACAATTGTCAAAACCGCGGCCGTTGCGTGAACGGGCAATGCGTGTGCGACAAGGGCTTCGCGGGAGAGGACTGCAGCGTCAAAACGTGTCCCAAGGATTGTCTCGGACGTGGGGAATGCGTAGACGGCAAGTGCGTTTGCTTCCTGGGCTTCACCGGTAAAGACTGCGGTGAGCTGACCTGCCCAAATAATTGCAACGATCGCGGGCGCTGTGTCAATGGACAGTGCGTTTGCCACAAGGGGTTCACCGGAGAGGACTGCAGCGAGAAGACTTGTCCCAATAACTGCCTGGAAAGAGGGTACTGTGTGGATGGGACCTGCGTGTGCTACGAAGGGTTCTCGGGTCACGACTGCTCCATGCTGACCTGTGCTGGAGACTGCCAGAACCAGGGACGCTGTGAGAACGGAGTGTGCATCTGCGATGAGGGGTTCATCGGGGAAGACTGCTCTGAAGGTAAGGAAGGGGTTGCACTTTTTCAGTTAACTGATGTTGTTGTTGTTATTATTATAGCAAGGGCGGCACGGTAGCGCAGCAGTGAGTGCTCGTGCTTCACAACTAGAAGTTCCTGGGTTTTAGTTTGCATGTTCTCCCCATGTCTGTGTGGGTAAGCCTACTCCGGTTTAACCTGCTTAAGATACTATAGGTTAATCCTCCAGCCAGGTGTTTCTGACCATTAGCCTGGCTCCACATCTGGAGATGGTTTCCCAAGCGCCGGCCTATGCTGGCAGTTCACTGATCCTACAGGCGGTGTCGAGGATGGGTCAAATGCAGAGAACAAATTTCCCTACAGGGATTAATGAAGTATAACTTAAACTTAACGCTGGGCTCTTCGGTACGTATTTAGTGCAGTTTTTCTGTAAACTGGGACTAACATTAAGTGCAGTTTTGAGCATGGTGCGGAGCCCTCACAAGACCACGGGGTTTCACGCGATAACAACTAAATACATAGAGAAATACTAGTAAACAGCTGATCCAGTCCATGCCTGCTCTTTTCTGTTGCTGCACTCAGGAATACAGCAAAACAGATATAATATTGCACAATTCTTTTTGATAACAAAATATTCCTAAACACAAAGAAACAGATACATTTCAAGTTACACACAATCAGGTAAACCTTATTAGCAGCTAAACAGTTGCACTTAAACAATAGCAAAAGTCACAGTATCAGCAGCTTTCATTGTGACCATGCAGAGTTTATAACAGTTGGCATATTGCGTGGATAAGATTTCAATCTTTTAAACTCCTTCATTCATTATTCATGGAGAACATCTGTGAAGCAAAGAGATAAAAGTTGGGCTTATGTAACACTCACCAAATTACCAGGTAGTTGTGTGATAACAGTCTTTGCTGGTACTAGAAACAAAACGCTAGCAAGAAATCCATCATACAAAAACAGATGTAAACGGTCTAGAATGAACATGTAAAAAACAGAGGACTAGAAGAGTAAATCTTTATGGCATTATTTGTAGTTTTATAATGTGTTTATGAATGTGTTTAGCATTTAAAGCCATATTCTGGGCAAAATCTCAAAGTCATATATTTAAAAAAAGACTTGGCATTGATAATACTAACAGTCCAGGTCAGAAGGCCTGTTTTATGCATTCAAGACCATATATTTTGGGGAAATCTGCCCTTTTATTGAAATCAATGGGAAGAATGAATAATATTGCTCATAATGCGCATGTGTCAGTGACGGATGAGCTTGTTATTTTCAATTACGACCGGCCCTATAAAGGATTGATGACTGGGATTATGTGGATAGTAGTGGATTGGGCAATTTCTGCTAAATCAAAAGCAAAAATAGTCACATAAGGGATTTTAAAGCTTATGTTTGGAAATGTCACGGATGAGCAGCATGAATTGCATCCAGTGGATATTTATAATCATTAGAAGCGCCTTGTTCCTACGCCAGGATTTTAGGGCTGCATAATACATCAAAAAAGATGGAAAATTCAATTAATAAATACAGTCTGGGATACTGTTATGCAGGTTTAGTTGGTTAAAACATATTTAAGGAGGATAGACTGAATTCACACTGCTTTTTGATGCAATTTAATCATGAAGCCCTACTTGGAAAACAGGGTAACATCACCATAGATTCAAGCCTTTTCCTAATACTTTGTCCTTCTGTAGTGTCTCCACCCAAGGACCTGACCGTGGTGGAGGTGGACACAGAGACCGTGGACCTCACATGGGAGAGCGCCATGCGCGTGACAGAGTACCTGGTGACCTACGCGCCCACAGCGCTCGGGGGTCTGGAGATGGACATGAGAGTCCCCGGAGACCAGAAGAAGGCCACGATCCGCGAACTGGAGCCGGGGATAGAGTACCTGATCAGCGTGTACGCCGTTCTCAACAACAAGAAGAGTGTCCCGGTCAGCGCCCGAGTGGAGACACGTGAGTCGAAGTTGAATGTATGCCAGAGGTGATCAATCATTGGTGGCCCACAGGCTTCTGGTTAAATTAGCTCCATAAGCTTCACAATCTCACACAATTAGCCTGTTACTCCAGTCACAGAAAGACGACTACAAATCTCTGTTTTATCATCCTAACCAATATGTTTGCCACCCAATTAATGTACTGTACCTTAGGCTTTTGGCTGCTCGGGCATGAACTTGTCAATCAAAACATAATTGTGGTCCATAAAGAAATAGCGACAATAGTTGGTAATGGAATGGTGGGCAGTCAAGCTTTCATGGTAAGACGGTCCAAGGATTTGATTTACATGCCTTCCTATCTGAGCAGACTTTGCATGTTCTCCCTGTGCCGCTGTGAGTGAGTTTCCCGCATCAATCCACGATATTATTTAAATCTTCAGTCTGGTTATTCTGACCATGAGCCTCAAAATCTGGACAGCAGCTGCGCACTGCTTCTCAAAGGTTTTCCTTGTGGCACTGAATGAAGCAGAGTACACATTTCACAATAAAGTAAACCTTATGTTTTTAGTGGAGATTCTCCAGTAAGCCTACATGGTACATACATGGTACTGGAAGAACTGCTGTGCATTTACAACAAGGCAACCTGTGCATTTGACCGATTTCTGAAGAAAGCTTTGCAATTAGGTAGACTTAACATGACATAAGGTGTACCAGACCAAACCAGATGTCCATTGTCTAACTCTCTCTGCACAGACCTCCCTGAGCCTGAAGGCCTGAAGTTCAAGTCTGTGCGGGAGACGTCAGTGGAGGTGCAGTGGGACCCTCTCAACGTCCCCTTCGACGGATGGAACCTCATCTTCAGAAACACTGTAAGTCCTGTATGCTCTTACTCTTAAAAAATAGAAAAACACTGGATATTGCAGTTATTACTGTTAAACTGTGTGTTGATGTAACCGAACTCGTAAATCCTTGGACTTGATTATTTTGCGCTGTCTGCTTCATTTAAACTGGGCACAAGCAGAAATACCCACAAGTATGTAAAGGATCTTTGTTTGAAATTCTCTTCCTTGACTTGAAAACCAAAACCCACAGACACTTTCTCATTTATTTAAATATAGTGATTTCCCAATGTGCCAACAGAAGGCTCTGCCAGATTGTCCCGCGGAAAATAGCCCCTTTGAGCCAGAATATGCACACGCAGCAGTAAAAACAGTTAGCGGCTGGAGTTTTCTTTTCGCTAACAGCCAGTAGAGCAAATGTCTGCTTAGCACTTGGTTTGGCTTTTTACTGAGTGCTCACAGAAGCCTTTTCCCACTGTGCCAAGATTGACTCAACATCTGTCCGTTAAGCCCTTGCATAAGGAACACTTTTTTTTCTCTCCTTTTTTTGGTTTTGTTGGTATGTTTGTTTGCGTAACATGGTTTTGCAACAGTTTTGTTTCTGTGACGTCGGAACACACAACCTGGAATGTTACACAATGTGGCTTTTATTTAGTGACGTTTAGAAAAGGTTCTTCTAAATCCACCTAAACAATTTATTGAGTCTAGCCTTAAGACAACATTTGGTCAGTCAGTTTCAGTTCTGTTGTCCATTGGTTTGTAAATGATATTTATTAGATATTTATAGTTATGAATTTGTGATTAAAAATGTTGGTTAATTATCAATACTAAAATGTGTTAATGCATCCAAGCAGTTACTGTGCACCAACTATTAGGACTGGGATGATATACTTTTGTCGCAATTGAATGCGTATCACGATACTGAGGGCCCGATACAATACATATCACGATACAATTTGTTCCAATGCACAAAGTATTACATTTATGATTTTTCACAACAATATAAATCAGTCTGATATTGATTAAAACATTTTGAAAAGCACCAAATCTGGGTTTAAGTCAAAAACATTTGTATATATTTTTTCCGTAACTGAGTATCAAAAGTATTGCGATACATAGTTTCCGATACGATGCACATATCACAAGTACTATACGATATAGTGCAAAATGATACTTTCCCAGTCCTACTGACTAATTATTATTCCTTGATAAGTATTATTAGAAAGTCACACGGCTCTTCTTTCAGTCCTTTGGCAAATATATCCCCCTTTGTGTAACGCCAGTAACAGTCTTTGCCTTGTCTCCTGACCGCTGTTTTTGGTGTGTTTTGGCAGAAAGAGGAAGATGGAGAGATCATGAACTCTCTGGGACGTCCCGAGACCACATTTGAGCAGTCAGGCCTGGGCCCGGGGCAGGAGTACGAGGTGAAGCTGGAGGTGGTGAAGAACAACAAGAGAGGACCCCCCGCCTCCAAGAATGTAGTGACAAGTGAGTGCTAAAGTCCAATGTAATAACAGCTGTTTGAGAAGTGTCGGTGAGTCAATGGTCACAGATTGGACGGTCAGATGAGAGAGGAAATTGAAAAATAACTTTGGTGAAGTGGCAGACGTATAATAATGGATTTTATTTTAACAACAGGTTCTTAAAGGGGGGGTATTATGCAAAATTCGACTTTTTCAAGCTTTACATCATGTTATTATGTCATTCCCTCATTAAAAACATGCCTGAAGTGTTGCCTTGGCACATTCACGTATTTGTGAGTAATCTGTAAAAACTCTGATGGCGGCCATGTTAGGGATAGCTTTGCCTAAGTCCTCCTAGGAACGCCTCCACCTCCTGGAGACGCCTCCGAGCTTTTGTCACCAGCCGAGTAACCAACCACTGCTCCTCAGCAGAACCCCCTCCCCACTGATGCCACAGACAGCGTGTGGAGGGGGCGTGTCGGAAAGGGTCAGAGGTTCTTAAAGAGACAGAGGCCTATTTCAAGACATTCACTACAGCCATTTTGAGAGAGCAATTTTATACAAGGCAGTTATTCTAATTTACTGCATTTACAGCCCAACAGAAGGTTTCGTCATCATTGTAGTGTGATATAGACTGGTGCTATGTGATTGAAAAAAGCATAATACACCCACTTTAACACCTTCTTAGGAAGGTTTTTGGCATTAACAAAATGTGTTCTTGGTTTAAAACGTTTTTCTTGAAGAACAAATTCTAATAACAGGAGGACTCTTACGAACAAAATAAAAGCTCCAGTTCTGTTCACGATCATGCTCCTCATGGGACCCAAAATTCAGAGTCATATATTTGTACATAATGAAATAATTTGGTAGAAAAAGTGCACCATCTTGATTAATTCATGTTTATATATTCTAATGAATTACATATACCCTATGCAGTGCACTGACATTAATTAATATGAACGAGTTATAAAGTTGGACACTCTCCTCTTTATGCTCCGTTGGCAGAACGTCGCTTTGCAAACTCACCGTTTCAGTGCAAGGGGGCAGACCCGCGCTCGCATTATTTACAGGTTACATATCTATTGAATCATTTTGTAATGTGGGCACATTTACTTGGGCGCTTAAAGATTTGTGTGGGTGCTTGAGCCCTGCAGCACTACGGAATCAGCGCCGACTTGAGTTAAAGTTCTTTTTCCTTTTAGGGTTTACTTGGTTATTAGTTTGGATTTGCATTTTGCCATCCGTGTCCTCCTCTGGCTGCCTGTTGCACATAGCACTTCTTCTTCTTTTATGGTGAATGAGGCAGTGACACGTGCTAATTTGTACCTGAATACACATGTGTGAATGATTTTCCCTACTTGACATTAAAATCCAATATGGATTTTTGAGGTCCGATACCGATATGATCGTTGAAAAATGCCTCGTCTAAAGTCATAGGTATGGTGCTTCTTAACATGTCAGTGTTGAACTGTGACAGCAGGGGGCACTTTATTAGAGGCCTGATATATTCAGGACATTTATGTTTACTTTATATTTATACTTACTTTAGAGGGAGCTTGTTTGAATGACAAAACAAAAAAGGGTAAGTCTCTGTCTACAACATAAAAATACACAAACTCGTGACCAATTTTCACCGCGATGTTTCTCAGTTCCCCTGACTGAACTCATCCCAGAGCAAAAAACGGGAAGCCTCTATCACTTTTGGTTCCGGCGATATCGGCTATTGGCCAATATGGTAAAATTCACAAATATCGGCCCTACTTAAGAATGTTGTGAATCTGAAGCAGTTTTCTTGCAGCGCTTGCATTAAGTACTGATTTATAAGATTTTATTAGTTGAGTCCAAACCTGAGAAAAGTGAGTGTCCATTTAGCCTTGTCAGATACAGCTTTGAGCACTGATCTATGTACGTACATGAAGCATAAACTCCATCATGAACATTTAATCTCATCAAAAATGGCTAAAATATGGCCATTAATCTCATAAAAAATGTAATTTTTGCTCTTGCAGATCAAACCTAATAGACTTCTGCAGAGCTTTTTTCACACATATATAGTAATGTACATTGAAGAGCCTTGTCGGAGTTCATTTCTAACACAAGTTGTCACCTTCACCGTGTGGTGCCGGATCATTGGTTTCTCTCGCGTCTGAGAAAGCCATAGCGCGGGCCCCCAGCAGGGACAGCGCCGAAGCACATTCCTCCACGTCGGCGTTGACTGATCAGCTCATTATATTTCGCTGCACTGGTTTGATTTAAAAGGCAGTAAATGTGATATGGATTCACGGGGGCCTGCGCCGAGAGATAGGAACCCCTCGCTCAATCCTGCAGCGGCGATAAAGTCCCAACGGTTTGTAAAACACGCAGGCGCTCTGGCATTTGCTCGATATATATACTCAGAAAACGGTCGGCGTGAGAGTCCAGCGGAGTGGTCGAAACGCAAACTACTTTATTTCCAAGTGTGTTGACCTAAGGGGAGGCTTCTCGACCTCCCGCCGAAGTTGTTAAACGTGTGTTTTAGTTAAGCGCTCGCAAAGACTCAGAAACTGTAATTCAAATCCGGTCCCGAAGTGTGCAACCGAGCCGCCTCTGGGAGACTTTTTCCACCTTTCAACAAAGTAGGATTTAGTGTTTGTGCTGCAGCCAGTGTAATAATTGACAGGTCTATCCAGCGGTGGGTCAGTGCCTGGGTGAGATTATAGACGGGCTCAAAACAGCGGGAAAGCTCCAGAATAAATAGAGCGACGGCTGGAAATGCAATTTAAAACCAATCATTTTCGTTTCTTTGCACCTCTGCGGGCGTCTAAACCTGCGACCTAGGCCTGTGTTTTCAGACGAAGTGTCAACTACTGCAACTATTGACTGAACCGGGCTCGAGAAAAGCAGTCCCTAAGAAACTGAACCGCCCTATATCAGATGTTTTGTTTTTATAAGAAACAATGAAAGAGTTTTTGGGGTCAGTGTATATTGATCCAGTAGGGGTTTACTTGACTTTACTTATATCCCTCTTCATTCTAATAAGACACTGATACTTACAGGACATCATAAGAGACTATTGAACAAGTTGAGGGTAGTTTTTCAGACCCTCTCCCGACTGAATCGATACACAGTTCTGGTCAAACGTTTGGAGGCGTATATCGGCTTTTATTTATTTTCAACACCGTTACTACCAGTAGCTCGCCAGAGACTTATACTTATACTCCAGACTATAAGTCGCTCCGGAGTATAAGTTGCACCAGCCAAAAAATGCATAATGAAGAAGAAAAAAGCATAAGTCGCTCCGGAGTATAAGTTGCACCAGCCGTGGCTACTACCTGGGCATGGAGGCGTAACTCGCAGTACAAGCAGTAAGAGTATATATCGACACCTATATATTTTCGCCAGTCCCTCACAAGTTTCTCGCTCACTCCAAACTTTCCAAACAGGAGTAGCAAATACTGGTACACCAGCCTAGAGCGCCCTCGAGCGGCTGTCAGTGTGAAAAGAACAATCATGTGAATTTATATATTTTTGATATATAAGTCGCACCTGAGTGTAAGTCGCAGCCAACCTAGGAAAAAAGCTCGACTTATAGTTCGGAAAATACGGTAAATCCACTTAAATCGCATCGTTACACAAGCATAAACAGCTCTCTGACACTTTTGTTTTATGAACATAGTTTCATGGGGTAAAAAAGGTTGGAGACCCCTGATTTGTTTTGTATGATTCTCCTTAAAGGCATTGAAACTATGAATGCACACATGGGATTTATGTCCACTCCTGGAACCGCCGCCTTAACGTGTTGGAGGGGTTTGAACACCCGAATAATACTGGGAGCTCTGTTGTCGGGGCTTTGTGCTCCTGGTTAGGTCTCCCATGGCAAAGTGGAAGAAGATGGAGGGATTGATGGATGGGACACAAAAAAAGGGTGAAATAACTCAACATATGTTATATATTTTAAATTCTTCAAAATTGCTGCCCTTTATTCTTGGCATTTTCTCAATGAGCTTCATAAGGTCGTCCTGAAATGGTTCAACAGTCTGTGAAGTGAAAACCATTCCTGGAGACGACACCGTGAAGCTCACTGAGAAAAAGTCAAAAGTTGTAGTCAAAGAAAAGGCTGCTATTTTGAAGAATCTATTTCAACTTTTTGGGGGTTTAAAACATGATTCCATATGTGTTCCTTCAATGAGAATTCTACAATATAAATCGTCTTGAAATGAAAGAAAACGATACGTAAAATAAGGTTTACAAACTTTTGATGGGTACTGTTCAGCCTTCTGATAAGAGGTGGGAAGCTGACGAAGCCTCTTGAAGAAGCAAAACTTCCCCCACATTAGATCAACCCAGTACAGATGATGTCTTGTATGACCGCAATTACCGGATAGTTTTAGTTTGTGCAGTGAAATGTTCAGGTGAAGGTATTTAGACTCTTAAAAACCTCTCGATGTTGCCGTTTTAATGCAATATAATGAATGTGTTTCCCGGGTTCATATTCTGAGCTTTGTGTCTCCAGTTACATTTGCTGCTGTGAGATTGTCCCGCTGAGAGTCTGGAGTGTGAAGCCCCTCCTCACCCCTCGCTCCCCCCTTCCCCACCCCTTCACCAAAGCCGCGCACAGCCGCAGTCAGTCAGGCTCAGAGCGGTCCCAGGGGAGGGCTCTGGTGACTGTAACAACGCCGCGAAAATCACCTCCAGCTCCGGCGCAGATCCTCCACGTTATCAAGCCGCAGCAGAGGCTTGACTTTGCCGAAGTTGCTTACGTGTGACAAATCCGTTTCGGCGGCGCTAAAAAGGCGCGTCCTTCACGGCGCCGGGATGCGGAGAGTAAATAATCAAGACGGGCTCATAAATTCAAAGGCTAACGTAAGGTTTTCAACACCTGCGGCGGGTAAACAAGTTCACGCAGGCGGAAAGCGCTCCGTCGCGATGATGACCCCCCTCTCATTGCGCTGGCAAAAGAGATCAGAAAGAAAATATGATGTAACGTCTCACCCGGCTCAACAGCTCCAGTGTTTAAACCATTACTATATATATATAAACTTGAAGTGTTTCGTTTTAGTACATCTACATATTTCCTTTTCCGCACAAGCCCGTACACTGGTGCACGTCACGTAAATATTTCCATGATATTCATCTGACATTATCAGTCTTGACACCTTCGCCAAACGTCCTGCTCCTAATAGCCTACTGTATTTTCAAACATAAGAACTGAGGGGTATATTCAAGACCCATTCTTTTAAGTTATACTACAAACACCAAGGCTAAGGAGTGTAAAGGTGTTGTAAACGCCTGAATAAAGCACAATATAGGACCTTTAAATCCATCAATCTGGACATTATCATCCCTGTTATAGAAACTTAGCTCAGTATTGGATCAAACCTTTGCCATGAAAGCTCTTAATTTAACCATATTCACACTATTAAGTTATACCATATTACAGGGATGAGATGCCAGTTGGTTATTTTTATGCTCACTACTGCCACTTCAGGTCTTACACATAACTGCAGTTTCTATATTAAGCTCGTGCATGACGGCACTTCGAACCCGAATTAACGCCTTTTTGAGTGACAGTGCAGGATTTTAGAGGCAGTTGTGGTGAACAGGTCTGGGCTCATTCTACACATTAGGACATGGCTGGAACATGTGAGGAAAATGCTTTATTTTAACATTTTTAAACTCTGCATAGTCCCGTACTAAGTATTCCATTGGTGTGTATTGCGCCTCCTACCCGGTGGCAGGGAAGTTGCAATTGTGGTTTTCTGGCCAGAGACACCAGGGGGCGATGAAAGACCCCCCCCCCCCAATTATCCCATTAACACTTGTATTACCCCGAGAGGGACTACGAAAAGGATTTATTAAGGTAAACAAGTTACTTAGTTCTGCTTTAAGTAAAAAGTGTTATTATCAAAGATATATGAGGGCTTCTATCAGTGTCAGCAAGTCAAGTTTAATGTCTAAATACGATATTTGAGGGAAATGAGGGGGAGTTGTGATATTCAAAACCCATGGCTTCCACGGGCATTAACCCCTTAAATAGCATGAGTCCTGCCAAAATCAAGGCCTTAAATGTCATCAAAAGCATTAAATTGGATTCAAGCTGGCATTGAATCTTAATGTATATGAAAATTATGACATTGCTCAAAATTCGTTTACTGTATAAGTTAATTGAAAATACCAAAATTAAAAGATTAAGTTGCAATTTTGGCTGAAAGTGACCACTTTCTTTGCTCAATAGTTTCCCATTTTGTCCAATTCTCTTTCTTCTGTTTGGGGAAATGTTTGCAAATCTTTAGAAAATAAATATGTGTGGTTGGCATTAAAATTTAGTATATAGGTATTAAAAATGGCATTAAAAATTGTATGCAGTAAGAAGATTTAAATCAGACTTAATGTATTTGAATTAGTTTTAATTCCTTTATTTGGGCATATTTCATGTAATGACTTTCAAAGCCTTGTAATGCTCCGTGTAAACCCTGATATAAAGACTGTATGTGGTCCTGCGTTAGGCCAATGGACAATAAACAGAAGGAATGATCAGTGTTAATGTGGAAAACAGGATAAATGAAGGATATGACCGCACATCTGGCAACCCATGGCTTGATACCAACATGAAAAAACTGTTGGTCTATCGTGAGCAAATGATGATGGAAGCTAATGGAAGTTTAATGGACGCTAATGGTGGTTGTACATAGTTGCAGTAATTACACCCTGCAATAGTTTAAACATTGTTGTTTGGCCACAGCCTTGTAGTGCATTTTCTTCTAAAGTAGCACTGTAAGATTAATCACAGTTAAGTACAAGATTATTGTTTTAATGGTTGCAACTGCACGAGCGGAAATGATACAGCTTTTTAGTTGAACAAGTTGGACTAAATGATTTCTTTTATGTGTAAAAGGTGCAATTTAGTCCTTTGTAAACATGACTCACATGGAATTCTCCTCTGAAATTCATTGGTCCTGTGTCAGTTGTACATTTAATAAGTGCAATCACGTATTAAGTAAAAGGACCATTGGATTTGATCAAACCTTGTGTGTCTCCCCTCAGAGATCGATGCCCCGACGCAGGTGGATGTTCGCGATGTGACCGACACCACGGCTCTTTTGACCTGGTTCCAGCCCGTCGCCGCTATAGAAGGAGTGACAGTGACCTACGGGCCCAGCTCTGACCCCTTGGACCGGACCGTGATGGAGCTGCCCCCCACGGACACGCAGTACCACCTGGGAGCTCTGCTGCCCGACACCCACTACGAGGTCTCGCTGTTGGCCAAGAGAGGAGAGCACAGCAGCATCCCGGTCTACGAGTCCTTCCTCACAGGTGAACCATCTTTTGTTTATACTACACACAGACGTTTCCTCCAGTCAAGTATTTACATCCAGTGTAATGTTTTTAACACAAAGCCAGGGACTTCTCATAAGAAACTCTGTGAAGTTCTCTTGAACTATTTATTGATTTGTGCACGACATCGGTACTAATCCTTATTGGGACCTCTGGGGATCGCACTCAGAAGTCACGTATCACTTGCATTCATACGTATTGTTGGGGGCTATGGGTATATGGAGTACAGATGATTTGGACCAGAGAAGTTATTGCAAAGGAAGGAGGTATGACGGTGGTGTCGATGAGCATTAGCTTTAAGTGCTTTCATGGGCCATTGGTCCTTCACGCAGTCCTTAAAGCAACTGGTCTCTCAGAGCTGCCGCGAAGGGGAGTCATCATGCCGCTGTAGCCTGCAATATACAGCAAGGAATGGATATGCAAAATGTAAGACTGGACAGTTTCACCTGGTTTCTGAGCACAACTAAAAAACTGTGACCATGCGACAGAAGTTGGGGTTTGGTTTCCGTAAAGGGAGCTTGGATGCGTGAACAAAATAATGGCAACCTTTCGAGGCTCTGTCAGCTCTTTCCAGTGACAAAGTTTTTACTCATTCCCTTGCCCCTTTAAACTTCGGGAGCTAGGGGGCACCAGGGTACACATAGAAACAATTGCCCTCCCCTGCTCTATAGTTTCAAACCCATTACCGACATTTCAAGCTGCATTCGAAGGCAGTGATGATTGTTTTGTGCAAATTTGCTTTATAAATGACCTTGACCTTGATCATACTGTATCAAGCAGAATGTGCAACGGTACCAACATTTAGCTTCGGTTTTCTTAGTTCTAATTTGACCAACGATATTTAAAATAAGATAACTTTCGTTTGCGTGTATGTGGGCATAGACACTTCTTCCACCTTTGTTGGCAAGTCATGTAAGCATTTAACTGTAGAAAGCCTTTGAGTGTTGTAGAGAGATGTCCGGACGTTTAGCAGGATGAAGCAGCTAATAAGCCCAGGTTGAGCGTGTGATGGAGGGGCAGACCACACTGGCTGTTCTGAAGCTCTTCTTTAATCAGCAGAGTTTATGAGGGATGACCCCCGCTGGGCTCACACCGCCATCAAAGTACACAGTAATCATTCAAATCCTGCGCAGCGAGGGCCCGGCTCCTAATCCAGTCTAGCCTACACTTCGGCCTGGGGGGCAGCTCTGTAGTACCAAGTCTTGAGAAGTTTAGACAGAATAAATAGGTCACTCATGATTTTGAACATATATAATCAGTTATGCAAAACAACAATGTCCCTTTTGAACTTACATACTCTACGGTTCTCTTTTTTTTCCATTTCCAGACCTGGACGCTCCTAAGGACTTGCAGAACGTGGAGGTGACCGACGAGAGCATCACTCTGGAGTGGAAGAACAGTCAGGCTCGAGTGGACAGCTACCGCATCAAATACGGCCCGCTGTCCGGAGGAGACCACGGGGAGCTGCTGTTCAACCCCGGGCCCAGAGATACCACCCAGGCCAAGATCACCGGTAATGTGCCCCTGCCATGTTTTACTAATTCAAAGCGCTTTGAGTGTCATGTGTCTGTAATACGTAATGAGAGCAGGACCGTGGGAAGATATTTTGGCTAGGGGGTGCTGAGAGACAAGATTGCCTATTTATTTAATATTGCCTGTAATGCACAGACGATCCACCAGGTGGTGCTGTAGCGCCCTCAGCACCCTGGGTTCCCACCTTGCATGAGAGTAATGATATTCTTAGACATGCACCCTTTACAGGAGAATACTTCCGGTCGACAATTTAAAGGGCAGTATATGCAAAATCATCTTAAGCTTAATCCTCTCATTGCAAAGTGAAAACATTCACCATAGATACGGGCGGCAAGGTGTCATACAAGGGGTGTGGTTTAGCCGAGGGGGTAAGAAAACCTCTTTATGACACACAAATAAAGTCAAGCCAAAATAATGAATGTTTTTACACAGCAAATAGTTCAGTAGAAGCAAAAAAATGGCACCCGTAGCTAATTCTAACATATGTAGCTTAAGCTAACATTAGCTTCCTGGTTTGCACTGTCCGTTTTCTAAGTATTCACAGGCTGTTGGAGAACTTCGCTCCTCTCCATGTCTCAGTCTTTATTTAGTAGAAAAATATATTCATAATTCAGCATTTGTTAAAGTCATTGTGGAGAAATGGGAGAAAGATGGGCCAAAGTTGTCTCCCACTTTAGTTCCCTGTGGATTTGTCGTCTGTTTCATCTTAGTCCCAGTTCAGTTGTAGTCGATTTACTTTGTTTTTTTAATTGCTCCAAGTTTCTCTCCAGCTGATTCCTTGACTTTCCTGGTTCAGACCAATGAAACTTGAGATGCACATTTTCAAACGCTCGGCCCGAACTTTCGATTGAGTTTCTTTCATAAAATTCTGTTAAGGGCTCGGTGCTATACTTTTGCAGTATATTGCTTCACTCTCCCTATAGCTGACCTAGTTTCTTCCGAGTCTTGCCTCTTACACTAATCAATACTATACTCAAGGTGCTGAGAAAACACACTGCTTGTGGAGTTATTGGATTCTGACACTTCATTCTATTTCCATAAGATGCTGCAGATGAAAGGGTCTGTTTCAAAAGTGTTATGGTTTCAAAAGCGACGTCCACGTCCTCTTAATTTATACATATGTTCATCCTTGACTCCCCTAAGCACATCATTTATAACCTATGCAGCACATTATTCAGTGGAGGCATTCATTCTATAGAGGAGCTTTAGGTGTTTTGACAGCTGCTGCCTCTGCACACAGAAAATGAAGTGGCTTATTCAGCTCTTCACATTATGACAGTAATCTGGAAGTCATATTTTACACACTGAGTGACTTTAATGCCAGCTCCGTGTCACGTAGCAAGATTTAATCCATCAATTGTCCTTCCAGAATATAATGGGAATATTATAGGATCAGTAAAAAATGTCATATAGAGAGGATGCAATGGCAACAGAGGTAAATTCAGGTTGTTGTTATTTTGACACTCGGTCATGACGTCATGTTCATTTACATCGAGTACATTAAGTCCACATCCGAATCCGTCATGTAATAATGTAGTGTTCTGTGTCAATGAGTCGGTGTGAGAGGAAAAGTCCAAAGCCGTGTGCGCGATGGGCGACGGTGGAGAGATTGTCCCGGCTTTAGCTCGCATGTTACAGTTCACTGTAACATCAACGATTTATAGTAAACAACCATGGCTGCCCAAAGTGCTTCACAACACAAAACAGATGATAAAAACTAGGCATACAAATACAAACAAGGCATAATAAACTATAACGTCATAGAAACAGACGAACATTTTAAAAAGCCTGTGTAAACAGGTGGGTTTTAAGGGAGGACTTAAACCTGTTTAGAGCCGGGGCCACACGCACGACTTGTCGTCTCGCCTAAAATGATGTCGACTAGTGGCACAGTAGTCGACTATACAGTTACCCTGTTTCCTGCTGTCCCGCCTGATCGGGGGCTAGGGTTAGGTTAGGGTCAGGGATTAGGATTATGATTAGGGTTTGGAATGGCAAATGTCATGTAAGTTGTGTTTCACTCACACAGATCTCACACATAGTTTTAGAAACAAGAAGAAGAAGAGCTTTTCATAGAGCCTTTCACAGACAAAGTCATAAAGTGCTTTACTGCACATCTGCGCCAACCACCATGCATTCACACGCACACATCATTCATCCTGGCCAATAGCACATGTTTTTAGTGGTAATCCGGAATCCGGAGTACAGAGGAAACCTACGCAGACACGGGGAGAACATGCAAACTCCACACAGAAAAGCCCCGTCCAGGTGGGAATAGCTGTGAGTGCTTCACAGCTAGAAGGTCCGGGTTTGTGCTGAGCGCTAACCGCTGCGCTCACGTGCACCCCAGTACCGTGCCAAACTAGAAAGTCTTGGCTTTCAAATGAGGTATCACATTGGCACATATATGCTTTGAGATTTGGATATGCATAATTGCTCACCCTAACTCTCACCCTAACCCTAAGGTAGCAGATAACAGGGTGAAGCCCTGTGGATTCTTTTTCTCATCTAAATTCACGTTACTTCTTCTTTCCTTAACCCAAGTGTTTATAATGCCGTACGAGTTCAAGCCTATGGAGTATAGTTGATTAAGACCCATGGCCTACAGAGCATGCTGGTCCAATTAGACTCCGATCAATAGGAGTGCGGCTCAGCGGATCGATCGGGCAGGAAAGCACACTGCACTTTCACACTTTAACAAGACATATACGCGGTATTCCTGGCTTTATGTTTAATACTTTTTAACACCTTCGCTTTGGCTTTTCTTGTTTCATTAGTAAACTATAGTAGACTATAGTATTCAGCGTTTTGAGATGTTGGTGGAGAAAAACGTAGTAGGTTTTAGAAGAGGAAACACTCAAACACACAAGTCTATTTTGGTAATTTAATTTGTGAGGCACCTTTAAGTTTCCGTCCTCAATGTAAAGCATACGTTTGCGGTTTATTTTCTTACACTTCAGGCCTAAGTGTTAGGACTGCGCAACATAAAGATTCCTCTATTTGAAACAGGCTGTTATTGTTTCAACTCGGCACACGGCCCATTTTTTAAACAATCTGCTTTAGGAAGCCTCACCGCAGGAGGTACGGTATTCAAGCTTCAGATAAACAGAGGTGGAGAGAGTGTTGCCTCATTCCCTGGAAGAAAATAAGTGCTTCTGCCAAGTTACATGTAGAACTACAATATTTATTTATTCACTTTTGGATTGAAGAATGCAGGTTTTGAGGCAGAGACCCTTGACTTTAGTTGTGAAGTCGAGATGTTATCATGGGATAGTCTGCAACGTTGTCTATAAATGGTAAAACGTCCCTGATAATTTGAGTGTATTACCTTCGATCGTTGTCAAGTTTCTCAACACAGGCCAGGCACGAAGGAGTCTGACTCTGTATTTTACTTTTCCGTGGAAATAAACATCACTAGCATGCAGCACTTGCTTCCGCTACACACATGTAAGTGCCTCATTTGTCATTGTATAATTGTAAAACGAAATCGTGTTCAGGTGTTGGGTTAGTCCTGAGCGACTGAGCACGGCGCCATTGTGGGCCAACGTGACCAGTGTGTTTATGGAGGTCGGCGGAAACTGGAGTATATGAAGGAAACCCAGCTGGCTGCCTTCAGTGCTGCTCTAAAACGTTGCACCATCTCCTGGGTCGACCCTGTTTCAGACCAGAGTGTCCCACACTGGTCAACTCCTCCACTTCCTCTTCTTCTGAACAGCTCCCTCCGCTCCACTACAGTCTTTCACCATTTTCTGGGAAGAGCGAAGAAGACAAATATAATCTGTTTTATTCTAATCTCCAGTGAACGAAGATTAGTCAGAAAAATAATGTTAGGCTTAGCTGCGAGTCTTGCCCGGATACCTCCTTGTTTGTCGCTTCCTTGTTTCCTGTAGCGCCTCCTGTGACGCCTCCACCGTGCTTCAGGTGAGGGGGGGCTCTTGGTGCCTCTTCAGCGCCGTCTGGGACCAGAATGTCGCTGCGATAAACTTTTGTCTGCTACAATTCTGTCTTTGAAACATCGCACGATTCCCAAGTCTTTCAATGTGGCATCGAAAAGTCTTCTGACAAAAGAAATTGTTCATTGGGCATAAGGCTCAGACTTGCTGTGATCAGCTTCAGTCATCCACAAACTCTAACTTCACAAGCGGTTTAATGAAAAAGAAAAACAGACTTTATTGATCCGCATGGGAAATTAGCTGTCAAATTCTCAACCTTCTACCGTTGTTTGTTGTGCAAATTATCTCCTCTTCCCGCCACCGCCTAAGGTCATTGTTTGGGTGGTAAAGGTTCTTCTGAGTTGCAACTTAAAGTGAACATATCATGCACGAGTAGAGCTTCAAAATGTCCTTATGATGCCATCACAGTGTTGGTACGTTTGGCTTTTAAAATGTGTAATGTCTACGTAAAGAAAACACAGTAAGGAGTAATGAATTGGACATGTTTTTGAGGATTTTTACACACCAAGCTTTCACTTTTAGCCAATGGCATGCAAGCAACTCAATGGCGCAGTGAAGAACACACATTCAGCGCAGAACAGGTCAAATGATGGAATATTATTAAGTATTGACCAGGGTCTTTGATTAAACGCTTGATCTGGTTGTCGTCATCCCGTGGAAACAAAGCCACGTTTCCATCTCTCTCCCCCTTCCTCTCCTCACACCTCAGCGCCTGTTTCACACCGTTATTACCAGTAATAGGCTTCACGCTCGCGGTTTTATTGATAATGAGTTTCCCGCGCATTAGCCGCAATTTCATGCTGTTAGCGCCGCGCGTGTGACGACCTCTGCGTGGGTCTTCATAAAGGCATTCAAATGGGGGGTATTCGGGCCAACGGAGGGACTATAATTGAGAAGTCTGGATGGTAGCGAGTCATGTTTCGGTCCCGCGACAAGGGCCCTTAAGAGCCATCAATGCAAATAGGACAGACATGCTCTGCGGGACAGCCCCGGCCTGGGATTTCAATTACCCTGCGCTGGGTAGTCACGGGAGTAAATGGTTCCCACAACCTGGAAGATCGAAAGGAAATATTAAGAAGTAGGAGCAGCAGTATTTTAGAAAACATATCTATTTGTAATTCTTTGGAGTTGATTTGTGTTGCCGTCAGTGTTCTGTTCTTTGTGTTTCTGTCATCTTCCCAAGACCATATGTGATAACGCTGACACTATGATCACACGTCTCTGCTCCAGAACCCCCCCTGCCCCCTGACACTAATGCAAATACCTCTCCATGAAACACAATTAGTCGGGGAGGCCGTTGCGGGGCATCGGAGCATTTTTGTGATCACAGAAACAGCTGGTGGCGGCCGTTTCCGGGAGACACTCGAGTGGATTTATGCAAACGATACGTGACATTGGGTTTAATTCCCCGTTAAAATGTGTGTTTGTGATGTTTAGGGCTGAGGCCGGGCACTGAGTACGGCATGGGAGTGACCGCTGTGAAGGACGAACGGGAGAGTCAGCCGGCCACCACCAACGCAGTCACAGGTGGGACACTGCAAAGAAATCTTTACTGAAATATATTTTAGATCCAGTGGTCTTTTTGAGCATTGAACTGGGTTACATTAGCCATAACCAGATATATCATAAAGTGGACTGTTTGCTCTGCGATGCTAATGTTGCTAACGACCCGCTAATGCCAACTGCGCTCTCTCATTGTAACATTACTTATGAGATCGTAAATACAACCACACTGCTCGGGTTTATAAAACAAGTTAGGACCATGTTGTGCTGGATTTTTACCAGCATTGCGGCTGAAATTATTCTTTTACTGTCATTAAAATTTCCAACTTCACAACTGGAACTGAAACTCGGGAAAAAGGACTTTCTTAGTTCCGAGTACCGACCTCCTAGGACAAATGGAACGCAGCATTACCTGAGTATATTCCACAGTATATTAACCACAGTATATTCCACATATACTACCACCTAATATTTGCCTTAATGTTGTGTTGACAAACAAAAGTGATGCTAATTTGGGTCTCGTACCTTTTCCATGTATCCATTAGTATGGTAAATTGGTTGGAAAAGCAGAAATACACATACTTTATATTTTGTCTAGAAACAAAGTAGAAAGTATGTGAAACACACCCGTCAAAAGTTTGGAATTTATTTTAATGCATCGACATTTCTTTAAAAGAAACACTATTTACTTTGAAACTATGAATTAAACTATGAATTAGTTTTGGCCTAAACTCATTTCCAGCTGTCACAATCCCCCCTGCACACCAGAATCGTTGAAGCAAATGCCTGTGTACAGCTATGAGCAGTGGAAAAGTGAAGCAAGGGCGGACCACGCCCAAAATAAATTGCACTAATCTAGATTCTACGTCAGTCTTCCAACGCTCAATAAACATTTGGGTGAAGACAAGACCACAAGCTCTGTTTTTTTGTTGCGTTTACAACACACTCTGTGATGCCAAAAATAAATTTACTCTACAATAACAAAAAGTCAGGTATCCCATGCTTTACCTTGTAGAGTATAAAGTATAAGAATAGTATAGCATAGCAGCAGTACCAAGACCAATAATTTGCTTCTTATTAATGGTCGTGTTATGAAAGCAACATTTTGGTTGTAACAAACCCGTGGGTTGTAAACAGACTCTGTTTTGTAGCCAGTGTGAGCGTATTAAACTTCTTCTGATCTCCCGCAGCTCTGGACGCCCCTAAGGACCTGGCTGTGATGGATGTGACGGAGACCTCCATGACCCTGCAGTGGAAGCGGCCCGTGGCCAAGCTGGACACGTACCGACTGGTCTACGTATCCGCAGACGGGCAGAAGGACGAAGCCTCGGTCCCGTCCGGCACCGAGGAGCACACCTTCAAGAGTCTCACCCCAGGAATGCTCTACACCATCAAGATCACCGCAGAGAGAGGCAGGCGCACCAGCGCCCCGGCCACCATCTCCGCTCCCACAGGTCAGTGGTGGAAGTGAGCGCTCCGATACACAATTATATGACAGTTTGATCGGCACGGTCTCAAAAGTGCAGTTCAGAGAAGAGAAAATAAAGATAAATAGACAATAAAAGGCCTTGTATCCGATGCTTTGTCCAACTTCATTGTCTGCGGCATGTTTTTATCGATTGTGAACTTGCCGGCTCGTTGTTGTTAGCATTATGAATAATACAGCAGTTTAAACATTACACTCTCACTCTTTTATTGCTGTTAAACAAAACTATCAGGTATAAGGCCTTTCATTGTCAGAGAGTGTGCTGGAATCCCTAGAAATAATTGATAATTAGAATTTTTGCTTTTGGAATTTTAGAAACCATTGGCCAAAGGTAACTGTTCATTAATTTGACTAAATGCAGTCTAGAAGAATACAACAGTGTCCTACTCACATCATGAGACCGTATTTTGTTTCATTCAGCGTTAAAATCTTTCCGAACGCTCCGACAGAGCTCTCCGGTGTGAGACAAAGATTTCTCTGAGGGCTGTTTCCATACACTTTGTACTCTAGAGGAAGTGAAACGTTCACTATAGCTTCTTTTTTTTTTTAAATCCTCCTCTGCCAAACCGAGCTGATGAATCAAACCCATTGTTTGATGCTAAATGTAAGTCTCTGTCTTTACTCTACACTTTCCCCTTAAGCCTCATTGAAAGCGGTGGGTATGTTTTCCATTTTATTTTTCTAAACCCCAAAGAGAAAATGACAAATGAGGCGTTTGTGGACAGCAGGACGCCACAGTCTGCTGACATATAACAGTAAATCTTTCTTGTGCAACCATTTAATGTGCTTAATGGTTATGGCCAGAAGTCGATATGCCACTTTCAGAAAAGGGCATTAGATGGATATTTCACTGAAAAAACAACAACACAAGAGTGGATAAGGTAACTAGACATGTTAGATTACTTTACAATTAGCCGCTTTATTCATTCACACGCTCACAGCAGGTTGTGGTGAGCTATAGTTCCAGGCCACAGATGCCCTGGGGTAGATGGATCGAACCGTGGCTGCCAATATGTTTCCATGCGCAGCCTCTGCGACTACCACCAATCTCAGGGGTGAGTTGCATTTGACACAGGGACAGTGTAAAACGCTGGTAGCAGAGATTGAATCAGGTTTCTGGTTATTTGAGCCGTCTGGGCTGAAATGGAGCTTCGATCTATAGACAGTCAAAAAATCTCTTGGCTCAAAACGCACAGGTCAAATGGAGGTCGACTACTCAACTAATCGGTAATTTGAAAGAAAGTTTGTCATTGTATTTGATCTTTTTTTAAGCTCAATTACCTGAACTGTGAATGTCACAGGTAGTTGAAGAAAATCTCTCTGCTTTTGAGGCCAATTTATTAGCCCAATTATTAGCAGACTCCTATAATACAATGCATTTAAAAAAGCTATTGTGATTTTGTTTTTTAATTAAAAAGGTTTAAGGCTCAAATGTTTTTTTTCAGGGGGGCAAGAGACACTTGTTTCTCTAAAACGTTTATTTGACTAATTCAACTGTATTGATGATGACGCACAGAGGAGGAGATGCATCGAGCACCTAAACAGGTTGTTAGTGATTTTCTTACCCATCTCTCTCCCTTGCTTTATTTTTATGAACAAAGGGCGAAGGACACCCTTATCGGCTCCTCTGCACTGAAACATTTCTGAATGATGTCGTGTGACGCTCGCAGAATCACATGTTTCAGCTACTGGTAGAACCAGGTTCCATCCTTAATGCTAACACTGTGCTAATTCAGCCTCAGACTTCCTCATTCGCACTGGAGGAAAATGCGCTATATTTAGACACACAACTAGAGATGCACCGTTCCAGCTTTTTTGCATCCAACCAATACCGATACTGGGGATTTGAGTATCTTCCGATATAAACCGATACCAAGAGACTTTATAAAAGTGGCTGCTGTGAGTGAAATGATCTATAATAAACTAATAGAAAAACGTTAAACAAGAATTACTTTTCTACTCTAAATATCCTCAGGTATATGAAAGGCTATTAGGTTACATTAATAACTCACATAAAGTGATCTGATCAATGTAACTTATAACAAATGTGTTATATTAGGTATTCATTAACAGAATTTCATAAACTGCAATACAAACACTTGGCCGCTGTAGCAGTCAATTTTGTTTTATTAAGTTTCTTAAGGTATTTCAAGCTTCCGTCCCAGCTTTGATTAATTGATGTTAACATTAGCATACTGCTGCTTGCTTTAGCATACAGTTACTAGCTTTAGCATACTGTTACTAGCTTTAGCATACTGTTGCTAGCTTTAGCATACATAGCATACATGTGCATGTCTCAGGGATTATGATTCCTCTGAGCTTCAAAATGACATAGAGCATGCCCATATTCACTGAGGTTTAGTTGGTGAATTACTGTAGCCGATACCCAATATAATATTTTTTTCAGTATTTTCAATATCCGTTACCAGTATCAGATCGGTACATCTCTACACACAACGGCGCACATGGTCGGTGTTTCTTTTCCAAAATGTTATGGTTACAATGTAGATCGAATGAAGTAACTACCACAAGAAAATATTTTGATCACCACAGCTCAATGACTCTCAAACTGCTAAATATTATAAATCTTTTTCCACACTATACCTACGAATTTGTGTGTCATTTTGAGAGAAGGAGGGTAGCCAGATTTCTATGTAAAACATGTTAATTATAGGCTTATTCTTTATAAAATCTTGTATGTCCGGGATTGGCAGTTTTGTCTGACAACCTTCCCACCAGGACAAAGGCTAAATCTGGGGCTAAAATAGACCTAAATTCAAACTAAATATATCTCATTCACATATTGTTGAAGAGCCTGAAAATGCCGGTGCCACAGTTTGAGAATATACATGTTATTAACTGGACAGCCACAACACTGTACTTTCAAATGATTTTAGCGTAATTATGTGCGTCCCTGCGCGGGTATAGCCCTCTACACGCGTCCAAAATGCACAGATAGATTATGTCAGTGAGTGTGAGATTGGGAAACGGGCGGGGGTGTTTTACATCGTTCATTCATGTGATAATTGTCGTCGTGAGCCCCGAGCCGCTCCCGTCTTTGTGCGATGTGACCACGATGAACTCTGGCTGCGTCCGATAAAAGGCCACATGCTGAGAGCCTGTTCAAACATTGTTCCGGGGTATAAGCAGCCGGCTAATCCTCGGCACGGACAATCCTCAAAACGCCTTATCATCTCCAGACACGGCAGGGGCGCAACAGTGGGCGAGCGGGACAGGCCCAAGGGAGGGGAGAGAGAGGGAGGAAGGGGTTCAACTAGAGTGACCAAACATGGGTCAAAGCCAACATGCATTGATTTGTGAAATCATTTGGAATTTAAGGCAATGCTACTGATTGGAAGCTTCAGTTCAGTTTACAGATATTTACAATATTATAATATATGATATAATATAGAGCCAAGCCTGCTCTCAGGAAAACCTCTGGACTGTGAGTTCCACCCCTAACCAGAAGTTAATGGTTCATTCCTCATTACTGTTCACTTCCTCGTGTGATTGGTGGTGGTTGAAGAGGCTGTAGAAGTGAAGAATGGAAGCCACATCTATGTACATCAGCCTGCGCTGGAGCTGTTGTGTGCAAACGTAAAGCCACACCGCGTACCATTTTACCCAAATGTTAAAAAATACAAACAAGCAAATGTGTTGGCTGTGACAGACCTGACTGTAACTCAGTGGGGACGACTCCAGCTCGTCTCCATGGAGATGAGGACTAAAGGCAGCCAAATATGAGATTTAAATAGGTTATGGTCCACATCCATTCTTTGATTACCCACTGTTGGACTGATGTAACAAATCAATTAATCAACATCTATTATTTAAACTTTCACTTTACGTTTACTCCATCAACATGTCCTCAAGTGGCGCCAAAGTAAAAGGTTCGGAAAAAATGTAATTGTCGTACACCTTTCAAAGATTAATGAATTAATCCTAGAAATAATCTGAAGATTAATCGATTACCAAAATAATTGTTAGACCTTTCAGTGTCGAGCTGCTCATTAGGAGCATGTTTGTATTGGCAACAGTAGACTCCAAAATGTTACGCAGTGTGCCTTTAAAAGCATAAACATCATGTAAACAAAACACTTCTACTTTTGCAGGATTTTGCATTTTGATATATTAAACAATATAGTTAAACTACCAACTGAGCTCATTCATCAAAACGGCTCTCACACTTTTCTCAGCACAGAGAAGCAAAATGTGTGCAGGTTTTGACAACAAAGTTCATGTTTTCACTCCAAAGGCCACTTTCGACTTAATAAAGAAACCAGAGAACATCAACAACAAATCAATGGAGAAAAAAAATCAATGCGTTTATCTTTTATAAAATGTCCCAAATAAAACCAAGTTAACTAAATAGAAAGATGTGGCAAAAATCAGGGTGAAAGGTAATCACACATATCTAAACTGTCGAGATAAGCAATGCTACCTATCTAACTGTAAAGTAGAACTATCTGGATCTGGTGTGTGCCGCGTAACACACATGAAACCCGCCTCACAGGGCAGGGAAGTGTTGCCCTAGAAGCCACATAAATGCACGCTTACGTGGCTTCTGCCGCAATTATCAGAGAGACCATGACAGCCCCGAGCGAAACTAATGAGACCTGCTGGGATGGTTCTGCCTCAGATGTAGTCCAGTTCGATCTGCTTAGATAAGGAACAGGGAGCAGAGGGGTCATTGGCTGCCAGCATGTACGGCCAATCATCCGCACTGGGTCGAGCTGAGGGATTTCTGTGTAGAGCCTGTTTTATAGATATAGAGATGTCAATGTGTGGACAGCAAATGGTAGATATCAGAATGGTGATATCTCGGGGGAACATTTGTTCTGTCAGACATTGCACATCTCTTCAAACTGCATGAGGAAACAAGTATTTAGGTCTTCGCTGGATCCGGTCTCATTCCTGGAATATTAAGTATAGCAAGGCGGATTCACCTCATATTTGGCAATTCAAGTATAGAAATCTGGTAGTTGTGGAATTTGACATCAATAAATCAGTGATACTTACTTGTCATGTTCCATTGTCAATAAGTCCGGTGATTGCAGGGAATTTACTCCGAAAAATGATCAAATAAGGGACAAACTAAAGCGCAGAATAATAATAAACGACTCTTCCAAACACTCGAAACAGTTCGTCTTGCAAATCCCCCATAACTGACAAATAACAGATGACTTGCGGACAGCCCGGGCCTCTGTTCAGATAACTATATTTAAGCCTTGGGAATGAGAACCGACTGGTGGATCCATCTTTCCGCTGTGTTTCCTGTTTTTTTTTTTCTTTTCAGCTGCAGTTTTAGAGTTAGACAGAGTTGAAAGTGGAAGCTGTGACCTCGGTCTGTGGCTGAGGACCAGTTCATCCTTGGCAGCTGTGATAAAGCGCTCCGATCCGAGGCTCCATCTCGTCCCGTTGTCTCTTGAACATTGGCCGCTGGCTTCGCGGAAAGCAGATAATGGAGCCTTGATGTTTACCTGCTCCTCGCCGGCTCTTTGCTCCTGTGAATGCCTGCACACAGAATAGACTCATTACCGTGGCTGCGCGGCTCTGCATGGCCTCCCCACATGTTTTGAAGTGGACGACGCACTCCTGTCTTTGTGGCGGGGCTGCGCCGCACCTTCAATGTTAATGGCTCATTTACAGTCATTAATGTGCACACGCTGCATCAGCATGTCTCTGTAGGTCTACACTTATGTCTGCGCCGCTATAGGACCACTCTTATATGATAATATGGAGCCGAGAGCAGAGGCAGAGCTCGTAATGAGGCTGTTTGTTCAATGCGGTCTTTGTAGTGGAAATACGAGAATATTTCCATCCAGACAAAGTGACGGCCTTCTGGGTTTTCCTTTGACAGCAGAATGAGATGATTGAAGCTGGAATGAAAGAAGCGGCTCTGACCTCTTTTTCAGCGGAAGTTGTCCAGGAGGACTTATCTGTCTGTGTCCTATTTGTTTTTCTTATTATTTGTTTTTGAAGAAAAGTTTTCTCACTTGTCAAGTGACTTGGGGATTGTAATATACGGTAACCAACATAAGCTTTTTAAAGTTGGTTCGAAAGTGATTTGACAAGGCTTTTCTGAGACAATTTGGATCCCAACATCTGATACATTGAGTTTTGTGACTGATCTGGTCGACAGTCATTTCCATGGTACTCTCTGACTCATGTATTCAGTAGACAAAAGGATGGACAGCAGTGAAATAAAACTCAAAATGTCACAGTGACATAAACCATTGTTACATATTGCTGAGGAAAAGTCACAAATTCCAGTAACATTTTCCAGAAAAGTAATTTTGTTTAAAAGTGCAATGTGTTTTTAATGAAACTGCATCAGTTCCGCACAGTCCCTTCTAGGTTCTTGAGGAGTTCTCCATGGACGAAGAAAGAGGGATCAAACTGAGCTCTAAATCCATGTTGTGTGGTTCCAGAGGAGGAGAAGCCCGTCATCACCAACGTGACGGTTAGCGATGTGTCCTGGGACAGTTTCGTGCTGTCCTGGTGGGCAGAGGACGGGGCGTTTGAGGGTTTCCTGGTGGAGGTGAGCGACGCTGAGGCAGGTGCGGAGTGGCAGAACCACACTCTGCCCGCTGACGCTCGCAGCCTCAATGTGGCAGGCCTCAACCCCACCACCTGGTACAGAGCCACTCTGTACGGCCTCCACAAGGGGGCGGTGTTAGAGCCCGTGTACGCAGACACCATCACAGGTATCCACGTCGTCAGCGCCGCGAGCTTCCTCTGCTTCAGTAGAGTCACTGCCGTAGTCGGGCTTTCTGTCATCTCTGGGCTTTCTCTGTTCTTCAGTCTTCATACTTTGTCTCGACTTTGGGGTTTTCTATCGGTTTCTCTTCTGCCACTTTCCCTTTAGCTAATCTTCTGTGAACTACGTGTTTCTCTTTTGTGATTTTGACATTTGTTTGGAGCCCATCTACACTGATCCAGCTTCAGCCTGCTTGTTGGTCTGAGTCCAACAGTAGCAGAGGCGCCTGGTGTGCTGTGACTGTGCCATAAACCAGGTTGTCAGCATGTTGTTTAAGGGAAGAGGTACAGGTGCGCCGCAGCGGACGCCCCGCGACAATCACAGTCATTAGAGTGAGATTACAGGGCGAACGGAGGCTGGAAACAGTGAAACCTAAATGTGGACTGAGCTCTGCATACCTCACATGCTCACAGTGATTTAGTCCAATCAATTATGTGGATCTGGTTAGTCATTTTTGCTCACTTTAGACAAGCACTACATGTTCAACGATGCAGAAAATGTAGGGTGGGGTGCTTTGGTAAATGCTTTGTGTGTAAGTTAGGGAAGGTGTGGGGCTTGTGAGCTAAAGGGCCCATCTCACCGGAGGAAAGATGCAGAGATGTTGGGGAAACAGTCCGCATACAAAGGGTCTCTCTTACCGGCCCATTTTTCAGAGACGTCCCCTGGAGATAAGGCAAGTCTCCAGGTAGTCTCGGGGAAAACAAACACGGTCTCCGCGAGGTCTCTACTAGGTTTCAAGCAGTTGTGACAACGTTGCAAACACTATTTGTTGTCCTCAACCTGTGGGACATTTCTGTGACATCCTTGCAATGTCTCCGAGACCTGTCCGGATACCTGTTGGAAGAGACAGTCTCGGAGACATTGCAGGGACGTCACAGAAACATCTCACAAGTTGAGGACAACAAATAGTATTCGCGGCACCACATGGAGACTGTTTCAAGACTCCATGCAGTCCATGCTGTTAGTTTTCACCGATGCTACCTGGAGACTCAGCCTTTTCTCCAGGGGACGTCTCAGAGACATCTCTAACTAGTCTCCAGGCCGGTGAGACAGGCACTTTAACAGGGGCTGTGAAGGTACAACCTTATTTGACATATTTGTTGCTTTACTTTCTAATTCTGCAATCTGTAAGTCTCATCCTACAAATGAAATAAAGACTTAGAAAGTAGGGGTTCCTCAGTCCATCTCGCGGTTATTGTGGTACGACTTGGCCTAGAAGAATATCGCAGATCCCAGCTTCAGGATGCAACGATATAGCTTACTGAGGCTTGTTTTGTGAGCGGGGCTTTAAGAAGTGTTTGGTGACCGACTGTGGCTTGGTTGAACTAGAACACTCTGCAGATTGAACTTGCTATTTCATGTTTCCTCACCATTCCCACATCTCCCAGTTTCATTCATTGTCCTGCCTGATTTATACAAAAGGGTAAATCTACCCTAACCCTCACCCCACTACAATACAGTGCTATTCTTGCAAAGTCTACAGTTGCTGTTTCATGAATCGGGGAAAAGACTCAGCTAACCAGTCAGTCAGCTTGTGTACGTCAGTGATCGGCATCAGTCGCACAGAGGAGATTGAGAGAGAATTTGCACCACCCTGAGGGGCTTTTGTGGCTGTTTCGTCTGTATTCAACCCCCGTCCTCCTTCAGACTGGGCCCCCATTCTGCCCCTGCCTCTGCCCCTGGTCCCCTCTGGGCTCCTCTGGGCTCTGGAGCTGCGGGGGCAGGAGGGCAGGGGTGGTGGGTGCCAGGGGCTCTTGGGGCCACGCAGAATACGACATGCCCTCAACGCACCCTCTGTCTGCATGCTAATGACAGCTCTTACATTTTCCAGGAGTTCGGAAGGAAAGTGCTGAGTAATTTTAGAGGTTTGGTTCAGGAGCAGGATTTGATAACAAGTCTCCGTTCTATCATGTGAGCGGAGATAATGCGCAATCTGAGGTGGATCTGTGGTGAAAGAGTTTCCTCAAAATCAGCGAAGCAGGAAATAGAAGTTGTGGAGCACTTTGTTTTCGTAAATTTACATTTGCCTGAAGAGAAATTTCATGCAAAATCGACTTTGTTTGAACCAAGAGTATGGTTTTAACCCTCGATTTTGGTTTGATACTCTTTGCCCACTTTCAGATCTTTGAATGAGGAAGCCATAATAACGAAAGATTGGTTGAACACATTCTTAGTTCTTTCAACACTTGTATAACGTTTTCCTCTATAGGTTGAAAGTCAAGACTCAAACAGTCGACTTAGACCCCGCTTCCTTCAGGTCATTCTTAACAGTAACAGACCGCCTTTGTGAACAAGCTGTGCACACATGCCCTCGGGTCTGCGAAGGGGGGGAGTCGGAGGGTCCACGGGGCAACGCGGTGTTGTGTCTACCGCGCGAGGGTTAAAATAATCAGTTAGCACGTTAGCCTCCCGTCCCTCCCCTTCCCTTTTCTTTTCTGCGTGGCGGCTGACCGGCTAAGGCTAAAGCGGCCGGCGGCTAATGAAGAGTGACGGCGCCCGGGGATTTGGGTGCTTTCTCGTTTCCACCACTTCTTCTCAAACGACAAATGCGAAAGAAAAATCTGTCTTTGGGGCGAGTGCAAAGACCTCCCCCGAGACCCGCACTATCGGTCCAGTGTTTTAATGAGACAGCCCCAGGATTTCTCAAAGCCTGTTCTGAGCTTCTCTCCGCTACAAAACAGAAATATTACTCATTAAACCATTCGAGTTTGGCTCAATTGGAAGGTACATTTCATTGAAAAGGGAGAGCATATGAAGAAAAATTGTTGGTAAAAAAAACAGCACAATAAATGAAATCATAATCTTTTTACTTTAGTGTTGAACTTTCGGTCTTGAGTTTGCATGTTCTCCCAGTGCTAGACTTCCTGACTGCTTAGCAAAATGGTCTGAGATTGAGATGGTATAGTTTCTCAAAGAGTCATCAAACCATTTAGCCAAACTAACCAAAGTTACTGTGCATATCAATTATAGGGCTGCACAGTATTGCACTATAGGTGACGCAATATCGAGCTACTGAGGTCTTAAATCTCACATCTTTTGGAAAAATCTGCCAAAACCAAAACAAATGGCAACTTAAAAGTGTGCAAAAGTTAATTTTTTTTTATTCTTGACTTTATCCTGTTAAAGTGTTGTTGTTTTTTAAGTCTTTTAGGTAGTTTAGTAAAATATTTCAAAATCACTGTTACTGCAACTTTCAAGACAGTTCATGTAGCCCAAACTAATAATTATAGTTATACCTGCTCCCTAAATCAAATCTCCTCTAAATCAACATTACAGGTTGTAAATTCATTAAAGCAGTACTAAGCAACTCTTCCCCCTAGAGGCCCTGAGCGCAACTACAGGTGAAGTAGCAAGTTACGATGTTTTTACTTATTAATCGTCTTGGAGAGTAAATACTACGCTGACAGGAAAGGCGAAGGGAGAGAGGGTTACTGTGCATCCAATTATACAATGAAAATATTTTTTTTCACTCAAACTTGGCTGTAAATACTGTTTAAAGTGACGTTAGCCTGCAGTTTATGGAAGCGTATTGGTAGCTTTATTCAATTTGTAATGCAATTGTCAAATGGCTTTACATTATGTTATTTTGGCATGCATTTTAGATTTGTATTTGACATTTGGCCATGCAATCTTTAATTTCACCATGCAATTTGTCTTTGCAATATGTATTATCAACATGCATTTTACATTTTAAAAATGCCCGTTAGCATGTTAGCTTCCTCTTCGTGATTCTATTAGTGTGTATTGCTTTCTCCGGACCGGTGGCAGTCAAGTTGCAAACATGGTTTTCTGGCCAGAGACACCAGGGGGAGATGAAAGACCCTCCAATCATCCCATAAACACTTGTATTACCCCCACAGGGACTACGGAAAGGATTTATTAAGGTAAACAAGTTACTTAGTACTGCTTTAAGTAAGTTGTGACTTTCATGTAGCTCATCTCTGGTTCTCCTTGTGTCCAGCCTCATGCCCATGCGAGCCGCTGTAGCGGAAGTTTCTCCAGGCTCATTATCTCCCCCTCCAGCTGTAGCTGCCCTCCCGCTGCCTCTCAGCTCTCTCCCCCCCCCTTCGTCTCTGCTGTTATTAGCCACTCTTAATGGCGGCTTACAGCGACCACCTCTCCTAACCGGGGCGTCTGTGCCGCCGTGTGACGTACGCACTTGCTCTTCATGTGAGAACTATTCTGAGACGAGCAGCTGGAGTTTGCACTCCCTTTTCAAAACAGGCATCATGTTTTAGGTGGGTACGATCGATTTCTCCCTGAGATTATTCCTGGGGAAAAAATGACATATAATATTGGTCTATCTGTAATTTTAAAGACATATTGATTATATCGATTGGTAAATGTGGTCGATACCAATGTTATTGTGGTAGGAATCAGGACATATAATAATACCAGTGATTTTCAGTAATGCACTGATCCTATACTTTTATTGGATATCGGAGACGATAATACGGTATTGGGTATCGATTCCAAATATCCAATACTAATCCCATACTTATTATGACTATCAACATTTTAAGAACACAACTTTCACCGAGTACATCTTGGTGAACTTGGACATGCCATACCTCATTTTGAAGCTTGTAACTTGTGAGAACTAAAACGCTAAGTTAAGCTTTTAACCTCTGCAAACCAAATGCACTTCGCGTTAAGTGCTTTGGCTAACAGCAGCATGCTAATGCTAGCGGCAAATAATCAAAACTGTGACATGAAGCTAATGTTGTGTCATCTAAAGTAATAATAATAATATTGGCCACTGCTGGAAAGCCTGTCATGCACCCAAGGATAATTGGTGTAGAAAAGTCCAGTAATCCTTACAGATGTTACATAAGTATGTTCATTTTACAGATATGATTGATAATTGGTGTGTAACATCAAGAAAAGATCAAGAAAAGATAAGACTTTATTGACCACACAATGTTGTCGCACCATTTTTAAGAAAATCTGTTTGTAACACATATCAGTGGATGCTCAAACTTCCAGCATCGGATTCGAAAGCTCAAAAGCTGGATCTGTGCATCTCTTGTAATCATAGGTGCCAATCCCGTGGGTGCTGCAGGGCTGCAGAGCACCCACTCAAATCTTTGGGCACCCAGGCGAATTTGCCTTGATTCCAAAAGCATTAATCAAATATCAAACCTGTAAAGCTGCTGCCAGTGTTCAGCAAATACAACATACAAGACTGTATAGTTTGCACAGCCCTTTTAGCTCCATAGGTAAAGCCCCGGGCTCCCAACCACGAGGCTGCAGGTTCAATCCCGACTTTGACTTTTTTATTGTTGACTTGGCATCCATTGGAAAGAACATAAACTGGCGCCTAGGCTTGTAATTTTGTACAACTTAAAATGAGATCTCATATTGTCATTTGAATCCATTTTCTTTTTCCAACAATTTGACCCTTTTTCATGGGAGTCTTGAGCGCCAAGGTCTCTGTTGGACATTTTTTTTAGAGGTAGGGGAAACCTTATACACCAGATACAGGGAGATCATGCAAACTCCACACAGAAAGGCTCCTGATCTGGGACCTACTTGTTGTAAGGTGAGAGCATAGAAAATACAAGAAACGTATGACACAACAGTAAAACAATGAAACAATGATACAAATTGCTTCTCTGCAAAGGAAAAAACAACGATGAAGAACAAAGGAGGGCTGCACTTCCAAAGGCGCTTGCTTGCTCATGAATTAAGATCAATCTCTCGTAACGCTTCACCAAATAATTTCATAATTGCTTTATTGCTGTTTTTCATACTGTTATAGCGAGCCTAAAAGGTTACTCCTGTTACTCTTTCTTTCATGGCTATATCAGTCTCTTACCTTGTTTTCTCTCCCTACTTTCTAATGTTCTGCAAATGCGGGGCTTCTTAATCAAATCTGGACATCTTCTGCTGTTTCTTCTTCTGCAAACTTTCACAACCAAGCTTTCACAACCAACAAACTTCTTCTGCCAAACAAAAATGGAAAACTGACTTTTTATTTCACCCAGAGACTGAACCGGAAGTGCACAACCTCCGCGTGTGGGACGTCACCCCCGAAAGCTTTAGGCTCACCTGGGAGGCGGAGGACTTCGCGTTCGATACCTTTGTCGTAATGTCGAGCCGGGCCGACGTCTCTGCCCAGCCGCAGGAACTGGTTTTGAGCGGAGACGAGAGGAGCGCGGAGTTTTCCTACCTGAACGAGGACACCGAGTATAACGTTGAGATCTTTGGGCTAGTTTTGCAAAAGCGCTCCAAGTCGGTGACGGAGCAGGTTCGAACAGGTACCTAAAGAGAATCGATGGGATGTGGAAGGTCCAGTTGTCCTGTCTGGGAGATGTCTGCGTCCTGTCGTGGTGTTGGGCTCAGTTGGTGTGCTATAACAATCGTGGCGTAGTGGTCTACTAACCAAGAAATGTTTGGGAGTGGTCTTCTCAACTATTTATCTTGATCCTCGTTGTTTTGTCCGACTTTTGTCTGTGTTTGATGGCAATAGGTGGCTTTTTCGTCTTGTCTAAGCTTCTTAATGTTGAGTAAATGTTATGTCCTAAGTCCAATTTGTTCAGTGGTTCTCAAACTTCACTGGCTGATCTTTCACCCACCATTTTAAAGGTGGTCAGTTTGATTCCAGCTCCAAACAGTGTTGTTTTGCCCTTTGAGCAAAACATTTTGTTAGTTTTGCCTCCAGTGTTTATGCTGTTGCACACGGCTTCTTAGAATTATTGTTTCTCTACTTAAAGTGCGTCAGTGCAGTATTGGAAGTCCTTGGAAGATATTGGAAATACTTCCAGATATAGTTAGAGAGGCCAAAATATAGTCTTTACTCAAGTAAGAGTAACGTCGCTTTGAAATTGTTTTACTCAAGTACAAGTAAAAAGTAGTGACCCAAATAAATACTCAACTAAAAGTTAAAAAAAGTATGTTGCTTGAGTACTGTGAGTACTGAGTAACTGTTTGAGTGTAAAACTCTGATTACTGTATGTTTCATAAATATGTGAAATAAATACCATAAAGATGTATTTAATATACATATGCAGGGTAACAGAATAAAAAGTGCATGTATTCTATGTCGACATGAAGCTTTGGTAACCTAGAAATTTACTCACAGTGGCACATTTACAGAGACCTTAATCTCTCTGTACATTGTCCCTTCAACAAAGATTAAAGTAAAGCAAAGTTTAGAACGGGAAAGAGTATATTGTGAATGTAGGCCCACTCTTTTTAGCCATTTTCTGGTGGACTTTAAACATATTTACCTCACACAAAAAAAATCAAGTAAAAATTGGGTCCATATGGATCTTTTTTTCACACCAAATTGTTCAGTAGACGCGGAAAATGGCACTTGTTGCTAACTTTAGCATATGTAGCATGAAGCTATTGTTAGCATTCTGGTCAGCATTGTCTGTTTTTTTTAGTATTGACCCACTTTGTTTAGTTGAAACAGTATATATTCATAATTCAACATTTGTTAACGTAGTGGTAAAGAAATGGGAGAAAGTTCAGTAGTTTTCCCCCTCGGGCTGCTTCGAACATGACCATGTATGACACCGTCTGTTTCTATTCAAAATTGGTATGTTCACCATTTAAATTTGGTGTTTAGACCTAATTTACTCCTAATTTACTCCTGATTTAGGCCCATCTTTTTCCGTCAAAGTTGGCACTCGCAAATAATATCAAACATTCTCTGTGATGGTGCTTGGAGTGAATAGTTTGAGAACCACTGCTCTCGTTTACACAGTACATATGCGTGTGTTGAGAATTGACTGATGGCTGGGTTCACCGCCATCGTTCTTTCATTACAAATAGTCACGGACCATTGGTTTCTTTAAGTATCCCATTATGGTTCACACGTGTGTTGAAAATATAGGCTCCCCACACAATATGGAACATACATTAGCATCGCGGGCCGGATGAAAGACATCAATGTCAATGGCCGTTTTATATAAACTTTGCAAAAGCCCGGAACCTCATATGTATATAGGCTCGTGCAATAGAGAAATTATAGCAGATAATAGCGTAATGGTTCCCCTTATTATTACAGTTATCTTGGAATAACCTCTGGACAATGGCCACTTACTGCAATCACAGGCCTAACACTTAGAGACGCGAGTAAACAAAGGGCTTTTTAGAGGCGAAGTTCATCTGTCGGTTGTGGGACGTGGCTGACATGGAGAAAAAGAAATGCAGACAATTGTATAAAAGCACGGGGTATAGTTGCTAGAATGTTTTATGAAATAGCATGAATGAGTAAAAATTTTCTGTCGGCCTATTTGTAACTGAGAGGCAAACAGAGGCAACAGTGGAGATTTGGTAAAGATAAATACGTTCTGAAGAAACACTATAGTGCAAAAGTATTCGGTCACCTTAAAGGACCTATACCTGTTTTTTTTTTTATTGCAAACAATGAAAGAGGAAGTTACAAAATTACAAATTGCGTTTAAGTGGCTTTGCATTCTCCCTAGGGTTTAATGTCTTCAATGAGAATCACACAATGGAAACAGTGCTGAGCAAAAACTGAACAGTCTCCCCGAAACATCAGTCAATTCTCATTCCTGTGATCGTGGTCCACTTGTCTTCCGTCCAACATTGTCCCGCTGCTTGGTTTTCATGTATGTTCTTTTATGGACCTCTGACGTTGGGTGAAGGGTGCTGTTCGGTCACCTCCTCGTCCTCCACCCCGGGGCTATGAGACGGCTTCACTCTTGCGTTCACCCCCCCCCCCCCCCCCCTACCCTGCACACACTTTTGTATTTGTCTAAAACGGGGGCAAGTAAATTTCCCCGGGACGGTCACGCGAAGACGCCGTGTTCAATGTGTCCTCTGTCCCGTGGCTTTTGTCCCATGTGCGTCTATGTCTCTAAACCGCCGCTGCTGCTGCTGCTGCTGCTCCGTTGGCTCTCAATGGGGGCAGAATACACGCGTTTGCCCCGATCACGTGAGGGAAGCTCTCTAAACTGCACGGGAAACGCTGAGTTGGTCATTTATTGATGTGCACTGACACACATATTGGAAGATGTGGGTGGAGAACTAGTTACTTTTACTCCGAATCCACTGGCTTAGAAATGGTCGATTCCTGAAGTCGAGTTTCCAAGCACTTTTAAAGAGATTTCCGTGGCTTAGTAGTTGCTATGCCCAATTAAATTGATCTGTTTGTCTATTCTACAATTCATATCGTTCCCACAAAAGGGACTTGTTTATTACTATTTCAGTTGTGTGTGTGAGCAATTTGGTGGTGAAAGAAGGCTCTAAAAGTGCAGATTGGCTGCCACACTTCTGTTAGTCTAATTCAGGGCATCTGTGGCTACATGGGACTCCCTTTATGTTCGGCATTTCGCCCAAGTGTGGGTGTTTGGGGCCACTGATACAGGTAACTTGATTATGATGGTAAATATAAGTTCATTTGTTAAGTTTAGAAATTTGGATATGAGTTCTTACATACAAACCAACAAAACAACAATGTAAATGTATAGTGGTTTACACTGGAAAGGGCTAGGGTTAAGGTCTTGGACATCTTGGCTTAAAATGTGCTTCAATTAAGACATTTAATGCTGATATTGAGTAGGTTTGGATTGTCATGAAATGAAGCTTCTGCGCAGGTTCAACCTGGAACACCTGGATCAGTTTCCCAGCCGTGCTACGACCCTCCTCCACCCCTTTCTCCGCCTGGCTCTCCTCAGTTCTGCTCGTCGCTGACTGGTCACCCCGGGTCGCCTTCTACCACCACCAGTGTCCAGGCTCCGGGGAAGATTCTGGCCATCGTTCATCAACGCCGTGCAGCTCCTATCGTTCAATAGATTTTCCGCCCCAATCATGATTCGCATTTGTTGAATAAAACTTTCTTAAGGCCTTTTCTATCTCTTTTCAAGTTGAAATCAGCTTTACTTAAGCTTAAAATAAGAAGAACAACACTTGAAATGAGACCAAAAAAAGTCAAAGGCCAGAAATATTGTTCTTGCTCCGGTGGCAATAATAAAGTCCAAACCTACTTAAAACGAGCACAAATTCCGATACTTCAAGCACTTTTTAAATCATTTTTGTAGCTTTTTCCCCCAATGTAGTTGTGCTATTTTGTGCACAATTCATATGGTGGCAGTATTTTACTTTGAACCAACTCTGGGAGAAATGCCAAACATTTATGGAGCCCCGTGGCCAAACATAACTCGCCACTGCTACGTATGAATGTCTGGTCCCTTCCTAAATTATTGTCAGCTCATGAAAAAGAGGCAATCAGAGTTGATAAAATAGTGACGAGACCACTCTACCCACATCTCCCTGGATTACATTTGAAAAATATAAAGAATCTTTCCTTCTTTTCCATGAGTCGTAGATGCAGTCTGCTCCCAGTCGTCTGCTCCCAGTCGTCTGCTCCCAGTCGTCGACACCGAATCAGATTGTGCAATAACTAATTTTATTCTTCCTCCCGTTTCCCCTCTGCTCTCCAGACCTGGGCGCTCCTAAAGGCATCCGCTTCTCCGACGTGACCGACACCTCCGCCATCGTTCACTGGTCAGTGCCTCGGGCCCGAGTCGACAGCTACAGAGTCACCTACGTACCCCAACACGGAGGTCGGTATCAACACTGTGCTTTACTTTGATAGCTCTGGGATATTTATTCACTATAGTCCATATTACTACAAGACTACGAATACGACCGTTTGTTCAAATCCTTCTAAAAGTTAAGGGATTCAATCAACCAACTGCTTTACAGGCAAATATACAATATGAAATGGGGAGAGGAAGAGTAAAATTGATGTGTAGCTTGGCAGAACCATAGAGTAGACTTACAGTGCCCCCCAGTGGCAGACTGGAATACAGCATGTAGATACAAAATTCAGAGTTCAGGACAAGTCCAAGTTGTACCATGAATAAATGATGCTCTTTGTAACTCTCCTATTCTCGATCCGAGCAACAAAAACATCTACAATGAATTGCTCAATACGCGGTGGCTTCAAGATGAACAGATACCCCTCTTATTCCTGTTGGCATGATGTCCCTCTAGCATAAAACATCTGGCCCTCAAGATGATTTTGAGAAAGATTTCACACACATTAGAAATCACATACCTTTTACAGTGCTGAAAGATGTAGGGCTTTACTTTCGGGTAAAATTGGAAAGTTCAGCTTCTGGACTTTTGACAAGGATGAAAATTGGCCGGTCACGAAGCAAAATGTATTCAAATTATTTATTTATGCTTAAAAGGCTGTACAATTTGCCAGCAATAACTATAAGAGTTATTTTTTTCCTTTGATAATCCTTTTTTGGGTAATCAGTGATTCAAAAGCGTCCGAAAAATTGAATTTAAAGCAATTGAAATTTTGAATTTTGAAATAAAATCTTTGTTATGCTGCTCAAACACATATTAATATGTTTTTTTCAGATATGTGATATTGTTTCCACTTTGGAGTATTACTATGCTGACTATTGTGCCTCCTTTGACTTCCAGGAAGTGCAAAGACTCTGTCGGTGGACGGCTTCGACTCGCACTCGGGGATGTCCAACCTGACCCCCGGGGTCACATATGAGGTCACTGTGGTCGCCATCAAAGGAGAGCGAGAGAGCGAGCCGGGAGTGGACAGTGTGACCACAGGTTAGTGCGATAACACTAACATCAAGTCATTTATAAACACATGCCAATTATTAGATGGCAGTCATTGTGTTTTGGTACCAGTTGATTCATTGAAGATAATGCCTATGATTTTTTTCTCAGCCCTGGACAAGCCAAGCGGTCTGACTGCGATCAACATCACAGACACAGAGGCTCTGCTGCTATGGCAACCTTCCATCGCCACGGTCGACGGATACGTGATCACCTACAGCGCGGACACAGGTAAAAATAAGCTAAAGCCTTTCCTCTCAATAACCAGTACAGGGATCTCCAACCAGTGGCTCTGCAGCCCTTAGCTCACCATACACTTTCTGCACTTTTAGATCCATTTTCTTTTTGTTCTGAACAGGTTGAAAACAATCTGCAAACATTTGAGTCAATACAGTAAAGTATAAGTACAAAACTCAAATCTTATTTTTTTAATGTCTTCTTGGCACCTAATTCCCCTGTGTGAACTCCACCTAAGTTGCATTTTACGCAAGTGTCTTTGAAGCATAAGTCGCTCTCCAACGCTTCTGTTGCATAAAAGAAGCTTGTCAGATATTAAAGATTGGAGACTCTCAAAATATGTTCATACTTTTATACTTTTCTATTTTAATGTTTTCCATTATCTATTATCTATTATGAGTCATTCATTTGTTGGCCTGCAGTTAGTACTGGGGGGCCCCATGTGAAACCATCTTGCCCATGGCCTCAGCGAGTCTGTGGACGGCCCTGACTGCCTCATTAAAGTTGTGTGCAGGGTTTACGCGGGGCATTACTCACTAAATTAATTGTGCCAAAATAGCGAACTCTACAGTTGATGTCACAAAACTAGACTTCCATTCAGGTGACGTGCTGTCATACACGATTTCGTTGTCACTTAGCGGAGCCGCAGGATCTTGTAATGATGAGCCTTCTCCGTGGCTTGGTTCTGTTAAAAGCCTTTATCACTCAGGCCATGCAAAATGAGCGCTTGTTTGACTGTCTTTACACCCCATGATGCCCATGATGAGGTGTCGAGGAAAGAAATATGCACGGATTTTTGTGTGTTTGTGTCATTCCAAATATAGTAGTAGTTGGGCATTAAAATGGCATTAAAAAGCATGAAACTATGTGTGTGTGTGTCTGCCCCCTAGTGGCGCCGGTGACGGAGCGCGTCTCTGGGAACGTGGTGGAGTTCGAGATGGTGTCGCTGACTCCGGCCACTCAGTACACAGTGAAGGTTTACGCCGTGAGAGACGCCGCCAAGAGCGCAGCCACCACCACCGAGTTCACCACAGGTCTGCAGAGAACCCACAATCACTCACAAACATGTTACAAAAACAGTGATGAGAGCGATTCAATACGATCATGAAAATGTAAATACTTTGAGTCCTGAATTGCCCCGGTTCATTCCTCACATTGTCTTCGAACATACTGACATGCTAACAATTGGTTGCAGATCATTACAAGTATAAGTTTAACCTCTTACCCCCGCCCTAACCAAGCGCATGTTCTCCAGTTAAGTTTTGGAGCTATAGACCAGTGTAACGCCTCATTTGAAAGCTAAGACCTGCAAAAGTGAACTAAAGTGTTTTTGTTGCGCTGTCGCCGCACTTTTTCTGAAGCGGTTTTGTCGTGTTTTTGTCCCTTTTTTCATGGATTTTTGTCACTTTTTTGTCGTATTTTTCCCCTTTTTTGTCGTATTTTGGTCACTTTTTTGTCGCGTTTTTGTCACATTTTCATCCTCATTATCATCTCCATTTTACCACATTTTTTCCAGAAGCTTTTAGATTTGGGTAAAGCCAAATCGAAGAAAAGGTGCTTGGTCCCAGTGGTAGTTAAAGAGACTGGAGGTGCAAGTTGGTCATTTTTATACTCACTACTGCCACCTCAGGTCATATGTGTAACTGCACCTTCTATATTAAGCCCGTGCATGACGGCACTTCAGACCCGAAGTAACAACTTTTTTGAGTTGTGGTGAACAGGTCTGGGCTCATTCTACACATTAGGACATGGCTGGAACATGTTGGGGGAGGGAAAATACATAATTTTAACATTTTTAAACTCCCTATAGTCCCTGGTTAATATTCTCAGGAAGAGTTGGCTCTGCAGATAAGTGTTTTAGTCAAGATTTAGTCAAATCAGAATCAGAATTGTTTTTTTTGCCATGTTTATGAACAGGTTCACAAAGCATTTCATTGTAGCTTTATTTGGGGTTTTAGTCGACAAATATTTCATTTAACTTTAGTCGACCAAATCTAAAATTAACCTGGATTATGGATATCAATTTATTTAATCAAATTGCACCTCTTCATGGAGTTCTTCCGATGTGGAAAACACAAACCTGTTCATTTGGCAGTGAAATTAAATGTTATAAAGCCGTTTCAAAACTGTGTCAAGGAACGTTCAGATGTTTTAAGTCAATTCTTTTCTCTTTGTGTCATCATGAGCAACACTAATTCAGTTTTAGTCTGATTTTAGTCGGCTTTCATTTGAATTAAGACAAAACATGTTAGTCAACCAGATTTGCACTGCTCTGCCGGTGACTAAACCTTATTTTTATCTCGCTTGTGCAGATGTGGACGCTCCCCACGACCTGTTGGCGAGTAACATCCAAACAGAGACCGCGCTGTTGACGTGGAAGCCGCCTCGAGCCGACATCACGGGCTACATCCTCAGCTTCCAGTCCGAGGCAGACGGGACCATACGAGTGAGCGACCCGCGACGTAACGCCACCTTGTCGCAATAACAACTGTCTGTGTAACAATGTCTGTGTGTGCATCTCAGGAGGTGGTGCTGAGTCCCACTGCGGTGTCCTACAACATGATCCAGCTCGGCGCCTCCACGGTTTACTCTGTGAAGCTGCAGGCCATCGCCGGACCCAAGAGGAGCAAAGTCATCACCACAGGATTCACCACCAGTAAGACTTCCCTTGGCTGTAGTTCTTTGGGGCCATTTATCAAGACAGGTATTATAGATACAGACGGCATCTCAGGAATCGCCCATATATGGTCACGTTTGAAGCAGTGGAGGGGGAAAACAAACAGGAGAATAACATAAACTTTTCTGTAATTACTCCAAAACTACTTAAAGGAGCAGGCCACAGTTTTTTTCAATACTGTGAATGTTCTTCCCTGAGCTTAGACAAGTTGATACGTACCTGTCTGGTCTTTGTGTGTGCCCGTGGAAGAGCGTGGTAGCTTCCAACTTCACCCCTCGTTTGGAGATATAGGAATATACTGGGAGAGGCTAAATGCTAACAACATCTTTGGTCTTTTTTTTACGTGACTGAGGGCACTCACAAAGACCAGACAGGTATGTATCAACTCGTCTAAGCTCAGGTAAGAACATATCTCAGTATGTCAAAACGGTGAATAATTTTCTACCCAATAAAGAGACAAAGCAACAGCCCATAAATACAAATAACAGATCATGCTACATGCTAACACTAGCTACGACTGATGTTTTTTTTTTCGTTTCTATTGAACAGTCTGCAGTGAAAAAACATCCATATGGGCTCGATCTAGACTTGCCTTCATTTACAGTATATGTGATAAATAAGTTATATATTCCGGCAGAAAATGGCTGAAAAAAGAGTCAAAAATTGTTTTTCCCAAAACATAACTTCCTTTCCTCTCGGCGTATGACGCGATGCCATCTGCATCTAGTTAGTGCAAGCTGTGGACGTGTTGCAACTTATTTAGCATTTGATATTGCCTGTATAACAGTATTAGGGCCCCAAATTTGGTATGTGCAAATGTACTACTGTTATTGCCCCATAATTAGTTAATTTCACGTTTAAATTCGTACAATTATGTAGTATACTGAAAAAAATGTGAAGATATACACAGGGTATGCAGAGGATGCCACAGATCATGTCACAACATGGCAACAGAAGCTAAACAGAACCTTCAATTGAGTGTCAAAGTAGATAATAATAATAATAATAATCATAATAATTATAATTACTGCATTCACCAAAGTGGCTAAGCACACAGCAAAGTCTTGAGCTTTAGACCTACTGAAAAGCAAATGGGAAGAGACAAATTTGCAGATGTGAATGAAGCAGATGTGGACAGACTGAAGACACACCTGTGACTTAGAAGTAGTGAACTGAAAGCAGAAACTGAAGGACTAATTATGGCTGCACAAGATCTAGTAGTCTAGCTACTAGAGCAAACCACCATCACATCATGAAGGATGGAACACAGCCTGAATGTAGGGTATGTGGGACATTTGAAGAAACCATCGGCCATTCAGCAACATAACAAAGTCGCTGCCCGTGTCCACTGGAAGATCTGCCAAGAATATGGAATAGTGATATCTGAAATAATTGTATGAGCACCAGCCAGCCAACGTTCAAGAGAAAGATAATGTAACAATCTTATGGGACATGAAAGGTCAAACTGACAAAGAAGTTAAAGCCATTAAACCAGAAATTGTAATGAATGGGGGAGAAATTGAGAGGAAAAAAATAGGAGGAAATGTGAAGAAAATTGTGGAAAAATTGGTGGAAAAATGGCAGTGTTTTATTTTCTGCCCTTTGTAGACTGTTGCAATACAATTATATTTTCGAGCGACAAAGCAGGGGAGAATTTCGATGTTTGCAGCATAGTTTAGCATATTTCTGATGGTTTGCAAAAATATCGCTTCATCATCGTTATTGAGGAAGTCCCCAAGAAATATATATATGTTCATATCTCTTAATATTTTTGATTTTCTGCATGTTTTCTAATTATTCTTCCTTTTTTCTCGTCTTGCTCCTATAGCCGGAGTGCTGTACAGACATCCCAAAGACTGCTCGCAGGCTTTACTGAACGGAGACACCTCGTCCGGCCTCTACACGGTTTACCTGGGAGGGGACGAGAGCCAGCCCCTGCAGGTGTTCTGCGACATGACCACTGACGGAGGCGGATGGATCGTGAGTATCACACACCGCAAATGTGTTGTTTTTTGGTTTTTTAGATGCCTCTTATGCATATTAACATGGTTGCTATGTGATGTTTCCGTTTGGTTAGGTTTTCCTGAGACGGCAGAGCGGCAAAGTGGAGTTTTTCAGAAACTGGAAGAATTACACCGCCGGATTTGGAGACATGAACGATGAATTCTGGCTGGGTATGTTCGAATCATCTCTCGTTTTCTCTTTTTTTTTGTAAAAAAAGAAAAGAAAGGAACTCTGTTTCTAGAATTTGATCAGTTAGATTTCTTACTTGGGCGGTCATTTTGCATCTTGTTAATGATTTTATGCAGTAGAAGTTATTCAATTACTTGCCCAAATGAAGGCCTTAAAATGGTAATATGAAGTGCTACATTGGATTCTAACTCAAATACTCTATACATTCATACAGTTTTAGTCCAAAATACAATTCACAGCAGGTTTTTGCTGAAATTCTGTAAATCTACTGTCAGTTTTAAACAAAGTTCTCCTCAAATTGCTCGATGTATCTCTTTCACTTTTGAATATCTACATTTCTTTTTGAGGTTTGTCTTCAAATATTATGAAATCATGAATGCATGGCTTTAAAATATAGTATTTCTTTATTGAAATGGCATTAATTACTATTAATTTTAACTTGGTACTTGTGACTGGGCCCTAGCATGACCAAAAGAAGCTAATGTCTTTGATTGCTCATAGTGTGAAAACAGGAGTGAATGAGTGTTTTGTAAGATGATGATAACATAAAAGTCTAATAAAAAAACTTTTCTCTTGCTCTTAGTTTTAGAGAGGCGAGTGTTTGTGCTTGCGGGCTGGATATCTATGATAAACAAATGCTTCCTCTCGTCCAGGTCTGTCGAACCTGCACAAGATCACTGTGGGCGGTCAGTACGAGCTCAGAGTGGACCTCAGGGATAAGGGAGAAACAGCCTTCGCTCAGTACGACAAGTTCTCCGTGTCCGAGCCTCGGACCAGATACAAGGTGCACGTGGGAGGATACAGCGGCACGGCAGGTAACGCCACAACAGCCTAAAGCGAACACTGCACTCTGTATGAACCCGGACTGTCTGCGGCGCTCGCAACCTGTGCTTTTTTACCGTCCATGTGGAGCTCTGGGCGATAAGCTGTAAATATTTAAACACTGATGAACAATGTAATGCGAGCTCAAGGTTGTTTTGTTGGATTCAGTTAGATTGGCAAAGCAGTTGGATCTATTTCCGATATTTTAGATACAAGGGCGCCCTCTAGCGGTGGACAAATTGTTAAAGTGGCTGATTATGACATTGTTAGATGGGATAATGCCTGTGTTAAGTAATTGCCATATAGTTACAGCAGCGAAGTATTAATAGTACTTCAACAATAATGTAATTGGAAGATGTATTTGTACAGTGCGGCTTCACTGGAGCACAGAACTCTGGCTTCTTCATATCAAACGGTGGCGCAGTGGTTAAAGTGATAGTCTCTTGGATCAGAAAGCCACTCCTCGTTTGGAAAATGAGGAGGGAATAGAATTTTCAAAAGTAAACGATCAAGCTCCCGTCCCTTCTCTCCCAATTGGACCTGACTGGCCGGTTCACAGGAAAAGCTCATCTCATTGGTCAAAGTGATATCCTGGGGTTTCTGATTAGTGTCTGATTTCAGCAAAAGGAGGGACTTCAGAAAACAATATTATTACCTACTTTTACTTACATTACCTCAAATTTTCAGACCCAGGTGGACATTTATGCACAATCTATTACATTTGTAAAACAACTAAACTTACAGACTATCACTTTAACGCTCGTGCTTCACAGCTGGACGGTCTCAGATTCAGTCCCTGGGCGTGGCCTTTCTGTGTGAAGTTTGCATGTTCTCTCCGTGTCTACGTAGGTTTTCTCCGGGTACTCTAGTTTCCCCTACCACTAAAAACATGTACAATAGGTTAATCCTCCAGCCACGTATTTCTGACCATTAGCCCTGGAGATGGATCCCAGGGCGTTGGCTTGCTGCGGCTGCCCTCTGCTCCTACAGATTGCTCTCGTGGCATTGAAGGATGAGTCTTTTGCAGAGAACAAATTTCCCTACAGCGATCAATAAAGTATAACTTAAAGATGCATTATGGAACTTTAGATGCAATAAAAAAAGTTCACATTTGTGTGTCTTTGACCTTATAGTTACCCTGCAGGTGTATGAGTCCAAACAATTGATCCTGGAGCGTCCTAGAGACCACTGTGATGGAAAGTAAATGCCATGCTGACCACTCATACAGCAGCTGGGTCAAACGGCAAGGTCAAATGCACAAAAATATCAACTTTTTTTCCACATAAAAAGTTGCATAATGCACCTTTAACCTTAACATCCTTTGCTCCAGGATCAAATGTCAAACCAAAGAAAATCTAGAGTCAAGTGATCTTATATTCTGATTATATATTTGTTCTAGCCTCCCTTATGCACCGTTAAGAACAGCCAGTTTTTACCATGTAGATGTGATAATGAATATTTATTGGGGATATTTATTTGACTCAGTGTGTATTACTTACGTTTCTACTTGTGCTCTAAGTTTCCTCACTCCTCCTTCGTCTCGGTTTCAGGTGACTCAATGACGTACCATCATGGCCGCCCCTTCTCCACATACGACCACGACAACGACATCGCCGTCACCAACTGCGCGCTGTCCTACAAAGGAGCCTTCTGGTACAAGAACTGCCACCGCGTCAACCTCATGGGACGCTACGGGGACAACAGCCACAGCAAGGTAAATGCAGCTTTACAATAGTGCAGTACTCTCTGGGCAGCGGTTCTCAGCCATGTTCTCTCAGCGACACCTATTTTACCGGTGGACATATCGCGACGACCGCAACAACCGTCTCCAACCTGGAAGAACTGTTGTTGTAAATCAGTAGTTTCACCTCAGTTACCACCTCAGGAAATAACTGATATTCCATATTCACCTTATTCAGCCACGCTTATGCAAAATGGACTTTTTCAAGCTTTACATCATGTTATTATGTAATTTCCTCATTAAAAACATGCCTGAAGTGTTGCCTTGGCACATTCAGGTATTTTTGAGTAATCTGTAAAAACTCTGATGGCGGCCATTTTAGGGATAGGTTTGCCTGAGTCCTCCTAGGAACGCCCCCACCTCCTGGAGACGCCTCCAAGCTTTCATCACCAGCCGAGTAACCAACCACTGCTCCTCAGCAGAACCCCCTCCCCACTGATGCCACAGACAGCGTGTGGAGGGGGCGTGTCGGAAAGGGTCTGAGGTTCTTAAAGAGACAGAGGCCTATTTAAAGACATTCGCTACAGCCATTTTGAGAGAGCAATTTTATACAAGGCAGTTATTCTAATTTACTGCATTTACAAACCAACAGAAGGTTTCGTCATCATTGTAGTGTGATATAGACTGGTGCTATGTGATTGAAAAAAGCACAATACCCCCTCTTTAAAGCATTTCCTGTTGGTGTAAGCAATTCCTTTGAGTTGGGGAAATCCACTGTTGTAAAAGAAAGAGAGAGAGTGAAAAAGGGAAGCTCACAGTTTTGAGTTAACGCTGGGAAGATGGCATGAAAAAGTGAACTTATACTTACAACTTTTCTTTGCTTTTGTCACTCTAATTGGCTAATTAGCAGTAAGGATACTCTAAAGGACCGGAGACGATCAATAAACAGCATGTACACAACAATGTGTCGGAAATACATGTTACATCAATAACAGTAAGTCAGGCCTGCAGTTTGGCCATGAATACAAGATGGCCAAAGTGAGTTCCTGAAGAAGGTGAATACTACCAGGCCAAGATTCAGTTCAAATCAGAACCAACTTTATATGAAAAGGGTCTAAATTTTACCTACTCGGACGAAATTATGACCAAACAGGGTGTGAACCATATCTAAAGGAGAAAAAGTCCAAATTAATTACTAAAGTATATTATAAATGATCTCTAAACAAAATGGATAATGTCTAGAATTGCATTACCACATGAAGAGGCCACAGTGGTACGCACACAGTTTGAGAACCACTGTACTAAAATAGTGGTTCTCAACTCGTACAGCTTCAGGATCCACTATGAAGTATACCAAAAACATCCTTATTTCCTGCTGTTTTGTTTTTTTAGATGAAATAAAATGCATCTGCAGACAATAATTTACAGCGAGCCAGTAAAAATGGTCCCACGACCCACTTTTGGGACCGACCCACTAATTGACACATAGCTGCTTAAAAATGGAAAGCTTGGTCATTGTTCGTCTGTTTTTGTCGACAATGCCACATTTTACTGTATCACACACCAAAGGAAGCAAAGGATTAGTAAATCCAGTCTCAAATATCTGACTGTTGTCTGTTATTTATTTTCAGGGCGTGAACTGGTTCCACTGGAAGGGCCACGAGCACTCCGTCGAATTCGCCGAAATGAAGATCCGGCCGTCCAACTTCCGAAACCTGGAGGGAAGGAGAAAACGATCATAGAGCACCGATATCATCCATGAAATCCACCGCAACAAGTGACCAACAACAAGTCTCTGTCTTTACAACTATACCCCCCAGACTCAACACAAAAAATAAAAACAACTCGCTCAAAACTCAACCAAAGTCACTGCCAAGAGCCCCGGCTGCCTCCATTCAAAAACAACTGGATCTCCTCACACTGCCCTTGTGCCGTTTAGCAAGCCATTCCCTCTCATCCACCGATCTTTGCGGGGAAGCTGCCAGCGCGGACATGCATGCTACAAACTGGACTAGCCAAAGAAACACAACCCAGGCGTTATGACGTTGTGTTTTGAGCAAAAGCGTCTAAGGAGGAGCCCTATGCAGTTTGGACACTATGCTAACGATAAACACAATTTTACAAGGAGGTTTCACAGGCAAAAACAAAAAAGCACATGTTTCTAATACAATATAATGGACTTGTTTAGGCAGAAAACGAAAAAAAAGAAATATGGACAGGATTATAACACTTTGCATTGTACAGATTTAGAGATATTTGTGATGGCACACGGACATTGAATCATAGGAAATGCCATTTGTCTATTTGTGAAATGTTTCCATTGTTCCCATGTTTACCGAGCCAAGTCGCAGGGCCAGTTTCACAAAGATTTTTTTTCCTGACTTGAAATGTAGTTTTCGTACTTACGTCGCAGTCAATCTTGGTTAATTTAACTTTACCTAGCCTGTATCGTTCAGAAGTTTATTGAATTATTTTGGCACAAAGATGCAGCCTTGTGGAGCTCCTTTCGTTCTACATAACGGTCTAGGCCATACATTTCTTTCTTATTTTAAAATGGATAGTTTTTTTGTTTTTTTTTACTAAAAACATAGGCTACATTAAACCTACCAAAATATTATAATATATATAAAATTAATGTAGTTATAGTAAAGAATGACTATTTATTATCTTGAATGTTTGTGCCCTTGGCAGAAACTGGGCCCTTTAGATTAGTTGTTCTGCTAAACAATACATGTATTTTTTTATTTATTTATGTTTTGCTAACTTTTGTATAGGACAATGTTTTGGTAACAATGGTTTAAACTTCAATGTTGCCTTTTTAAAATCTTAGTTTAGCATCTGCAAAAAAGCCCTGCCAAACTACAAGGGTTTATTGCACTGTTTTTGGTCATGAATAGATCGGCTACACAATAAAGCATCAACACTTAATACTAGTTGTCCGTTAAAAAACCTTTGTGAAACTGGCTCCTAAAGAGGCAGAGAAGTGGGAGAAGAAAATTGACTAAATAGTATTTAACCCTCCACATCCCATGTCCTCGTGGATGCCAGTATTTCCATCCATAACGTGAGCTCCTGAAGGCATCACACTTTGCAGTATTGTGTTTAAGACAAAGATAAAAATGAAAAAGATGTTTTGTTTGAGCTATGATTCCGAGGCAGGACCTGTTTTATTCAGTATATGATGATGATGATGATGATGATGATGATGATGATGATGATGATGATGATGATGATGATGATGATGATGATGATGAAAAGGCAGTGGTGATTTTTATTTCTTATGCAAAATGTGAATCCATTTAATATATGTGGAAAAGCGAATGTTACTATGTGGTGTTATCAGCACAAAACGGCTACTTGGATTGAGGTAACATTGTGTCAGGCGATCACTATAGGGCAGTGGTTCTCATCAAGTTGAAATGATTCGCTCATGAAGTAATATTTGCTAAACCTCCGACCCCAAAGGTGTAAGGTGTAGATTAGGCCTAAACCAGGACAAATCAATGGGCGTGAACAGGTATAAATTAGAATCCTAATTAATTCTGCGTTTTCTGATTTCTGAATTCCGTCCATTCAATCCGGACTCCTGGCAGATTAAACACAGTTGGCTGAAGCAAATAAAAGTCAACAAGGTCAAGAAAATAAAAATAAACAATTACAGTAAAAATCAACTAAATGACCATTACCTAACCACACCCAGCCCGAACTCGAAAGCACAACAAAATCTAAAAGAACCACTGCTACAGAGAACTACAGTCTCCACTCCCCCCCCCTCCCCAAACCCAGCCCTTTCCCCTCCCCCCTGCCTTACGAAGGCGGGACCGAACCACTGACCGGCGAAAGGATGCCTGTGTAAATTAAGTCTGTTTTTATTGTTTCGTTTGTTTATAACTGGGTGAAAAAACAGGTGTTTCTCTGTAAACTGTATTACAATAAAAGGTTTGTTTAAAAGTAGTACGTGTGTGATTTATACAGTGGTCTTCTCTTTGGATATAATGATAGGAATTATTACAGCTGGGACAACTAGTTTGGAGCTACAAGCCCTTGAGTAACTTTTTGAAGAAAGCGTATTTATTAGAGTTGTATCATTTAGTGCTTTTTACTCCTATCTTTAAATTGAGTAAAAATGTATTCCACTGTGAGTACATTTTTAAGCAACAAAAGCTTCACGTCAATCTAAAATATGTCGTTTTGTTTCATGCCCCATTTTCTTCGGAAATATGTATTTTAATTATACATTTATTGTATTTTCTTTGGAAATGTTCTGATTTTCACATCATTACATGCTTTGTTTCTCATGATTTATGTGACAACTTAAACATTTGATTCCAGAAATCCTAAAACGGTCTGAAATCAAATTGATCCTGAAGCATCATAGGAGCCACCGGGATGGAAAGCGAAGGCGCCAAGTTAACCACCCACCGAGCCACTGGGTCACTGAAAGGTCGCACTAATATAAACATAAAAGTAGAGTTCATATTACCTTTAACATAAAATAAAGCTTTAAATTCAATATCTCAGTAAGCAAACTTAAACCAAAGTGTCTTATTCTTTGACCTTTTTGGTAAGATACTAAGATTTAGGATAACACTAAAAACTATACCTTAGTTGGCCTTAATTAATCATGTACTACTCATTAATTAATGTGACTTTACTGATAATTCAAACATCAACTAATCATTGATGATTATATGATTCAATCATAACCATAAGGTATAATATAGCATCAGAAATGTGTTTATGGGAGCTAATCATTAGAAGTCAAGCATTAATTTGGGTTGACGGTGCCGCAGAGAGTAGAGCAGGTCATCTTGTGTGATGTAAAGTGCTTTGAGTGCCTAAAGCAGGTAGAAAGGCACTTATATAAATGTGACCATTTAATTTTCATTTGATTACTGGAGTAGTTAAGCAGTGATCAAGTATGACTCGCACTTAATTAAAAAATAGTTCATGTTTAATTAAGGCTGAATAACTTATAGTTATGATGTATTACTTGATTTGATCTATTATAGCAATTATTTACATTATTTTCATTATCACTTTATTACACAATAAAGAGAAAAAGGTGCCTACCCCATATTAAAAAAATGATTTACTTTCATGCATTTCAGGGTAATATGCAAGACATTACAAAACAAAGTAGTTTATCCTTTCAATAGAAATAGTCCACAAAGGGCTCCATAGCACTGCACTACAATAAGTAAATATCAAGCATTGGCTTAAATGACTTGAATTGAGGAAATGTATCTTGTTTTGAGCGGTTTTCACTCATTTAGACACTTTTCCTGGTCGGACCAAGTTTACTTTGCTTGTTTGAGGACATTTCAGACCAGTTCTAAGGTAAATCTCGCTTGAAATAAGAAGGTAAAATTGCCAATGAGACAAGACCAATTTTCTTACCCCATTGGCAAAGAAAATGACCTGAAATAAGGACGAAATATATTGAAACGAGTCAGAAACATCTCAGAACAAGTTAATTAATCTAGGACAAATGCCCAAGAACTTCTTAACTAGTCAAAACAACTAAAATTTGGATTATTGTGCTCAAATTGAGATGTTTATACTGACATTTTTTGCAGTGTGAAAACATATATGACTGAAACGCATGTGTCCAGCTGCAGGTAATCCCCAATAGGAATCATAGTAACAGTGGTACTAGCAGCATCTCGTGTTCATGAAATAAAACAAAACATTCAATTACAGAACATTATAAATTCTTGGGTCAAGACAACAAGACAACCAAAAGTATGAAAGACGTTGAACAAATTAGACGTTGAACACTTAGAAAAGTCTTAGTCTACTGCAAATTAATTTATTATTGTTACAGGGTCTTATCAGCTCAATTTTATACAGCGTTCCACAAACCCAGGGCGCTGTTCTTAGCCTGGCATAAAGCCAGACTGATTTCAACAGCACGGTAGTATAGTGGTTTGCACTCTAGAAGGTCTGGGTTCTCCCTGTGTCTGCGTAGGTTTCCTCTGCGTACTCTGGTTTCCCCTACCACTAAAAACATGTACAATAGGTTAATCCTCTGGCCAGGTGTTTCGGACCATTAGCCTGTCTCCACATAATGGAGGTCCCTGAGCGTCGGCCCACGCTGGCAGCTCACTGCTCCTACAGGTCGCCCCAGCGGCATCGAGGACGGGTCAAATGCAGAGAATGAATTTCCCTAAGGGGATTAATAAAGTATACCTTAACCTTATGTACTTATACATATGACAGTCTGGAACTGTAATAAGCGGGGCTAACGCTCATGAGAGTGAACCAAACACGAAGTGACCTATGCTTTGCCGACGACTCCAGACACTATGACCTTCCACATATGATGAAGGATGTTTTTATTCATTTCCCGAAACCAAAAACCCAGAGGGATAAATGTGAACGATGGGTCCTTGTGCGGGCGTCCAAAAGACCAGTTCTACTACAGTTCTACACTCTTATTTAAATATGCAAGGCATGTTCAGCCTCCGCTTTTTTCTAGCAAGCCTGTTCATGCCTACAGGTAGATCCAACAGATGTTTTTTCTGTAGTAAGGAAACAGCCTTAGGGGAAGGGTAATAATTATATAAATAACCCCCAACAACTGTCAGACGTAAGACAACCAGAGGACATAATATGACAGACAGGACATAGGGTGGTAAAATATAGCTTGTTGAACCTGCAAAATGTCACTATCAGTGGCGGACGCTGATGTTTTTTGGGGGAAAATGGTGTTGACAATCTACCTCTGGATCAGGTCGGCTCTTTTCCTCATCTATTTCAGCCCTCTACACTCAAGCCATCTTTACCAGTGAATCTGGCACCGGGGACGTCATTCTCGGACAGAGTTAGAAGGTTTAGCTCAGTAGACATCTCGTCCGTAAACTATTTACATTCATCTAGCGTGAGTGAAAGGCGCGAGTCTGACTCCCCCTAGCAACCGTTGCTAGCTTAATGAATATTTGAGGAAAGGTGACGTATATTGTGCAGTACACTATTCCAGACTGTATCCCCATGTATCTCTTTACATGGAAGATCAGTCTGGCTCGTCGCTCAATCAGTTGTATCAGACTTCAAACGACCATAAGTCACGTTTTGAGGACAGTCTCGAATTTCAGCTCACAACCCAAGACGAGGTTGACCCAATTTTAAATCTGCGCTTGCCAATTATGCTCTCTGTCGTGTCTTTGGGCAAGACCAGTCATTTGCCTCCAGTGTCTGCGTACATTGGTGCGTGAGTGGTTCCTTGCTGTAAAGCGCTTTTGGCCTGATAAGGTAGAAAAGTGCTATATAAGTGGAGTCCATTTACCATCTTGAAATAACATGCCAGCCAAAAACATATGCAAATGAACACTGAGTCTTTACTTCCATAAGGCATATCACAATATGGGCAAAAACCAGAGTGCTATAAATTTACACACCAAAAAAAAAAAAAAAAAAAAAAAGTGAAAATTTGTTCCATAAGAAATCAAGGGAGTGTAAAATGTAGTTACGATGTCACCTATAAAAATTGCGCAACTTAACACACTTGAGTTATTCCAACACTGAAACAGAATCTCCGAATTTTTCCAAGACAGTATCAGGACATCCTGTGTTCACCTTCCTCACAGGGCAAATCTGAGCTTTCTCAAATCTATTAGACACCATTGCCAGAGATACTGAATAGGCCCCAATGTCATGAACAAGGAGCCACTCTCCAATATCTAGCTCGGGCAACTGAACGAGGTCAGTCAGTTGGTCATGGGGTTCGCCGGACGGTCCGCAGATAATGGACGGGTACGTCTGCACACCTTCCTACACATAAGAGTTATTAGAATACACAGTAAAAAGAGCAACAAACTGTGAAAGTGTGTTACCCTTTGACGATATGGATAAAATGTGTAGGTCTCATTGTGATAGATTTTAGACCTCATTGAGCCATAGATCCCGTCGCTGACGGAGTAAAAGAACATTCCATTTCCATCGTCTGAAAAAAAAAAGAAATGAGTGGACAGTATTTATCAACGCTGCCCAAAGCCTTTTTGAAAATCGCCCTTTACCATTTTTGGCAATGATGTTTACAGCCAACGTGCAGGCTGCGTCCACAAAGTAACGCCCTGGCTCGGCAATAATCTTCACTCCAGAGTCAGCAGGAAAAAACTCATCCAGAGCCTCATTTATTCCGATAGACATCTACAACATCAAACGACTGTTAGCAGGATGTTGAGATGGTGGTGGATGCAAAAGGTTGGTTTGTTGTTACCTGCTCAAGTGAAGTCGGACCCTCGTTCTTACCGTTGAAACCACCGCCAATATCGAGAAGGTTCATCGGAAATCCCAGCTTTTTCTGAAATGTGTTGGGAATTATTAAATCAGTCCATCCAGCTATGGCCAAACCAAGAAGATACTTTGTTCAAAAAAATAAATAAATAAAAATAAATTAGCCTTAAGTCATTCTAGTAACCGTTCCTGTATAGATTTCCATGACATGTTTCAGGAGCCATCCTCAGAAGTAGCACCAGCACGTGGTGATGCATCAGTTATCAGCGGTTCTTTCTCTAGGGTGTGGCCAGTCTGATGGACCTGTCAGGAGCGTCATACTGGCAACGCCTTGGAACAGCTGATAAGACACTTAACCGCACTCTGGTGATACCGAGGACGACTGAAATATACATTTTTTTTTTTTTAAAGTGTAACACCTTTAATCGTAGTGTCTGATTAAACTAACCTTGAAAGTTACACTGCATACAAATTCATTTTACCCCAACTCACAGCTTGATCAAAAACTAGTCTAGCATCTCTTATAGCCATCTTGTACAGCACACTGTCCTGGCACAGACTCCCAACATGGAAGCTGACTCCGATCACGGTTAAGCCCAGCGCTTGCGCTCGTTGAAGCAGATTCTCGACAGCCTCACGTTCGGCTCCAAACTTTCTGTTGCGTCGTAACAGAGAATGGTCATTCACAGCAATCCGCAGCACCAGTCTGGACAGAATTAGATTGGAAGAAGCTTTGAAAACCAATGTTTAAAGTCCATAAAGCCACAAAACATTGTGAAAATGGTTATTTCACTTGCTTTGCATTGCGGTGCGACCTTGAGATCGTGGGAAGCTCGTTCACAGAGTCAAAGGCCAGGAGTTCCACTCCATTCTCTTTGGCATATTTGATGTGTGACTCGGGTTTTGCTGTATGTGAAAAAATGATTTGGTCTGGGGCAAGAACATTTTTCACCATCTCCATCTCCTTCTGCCATAGAAAGAAACATTGCACATGTGTTCATTTAGCCATAGAGTTCGGTAGGATACCAAGTTGGACGAAATGACTGGAAAAAACTTCACTGATTCACTGATTTCATTAAAAGTTACAGATTTAAAGTGACAATGAACTCTTGGCTGTTCTACAGTTTAAAAACACTTACTTCATTGTCACAGGCGAACCCTGTTCCCAATGCACCAAGCAGCTCGAGGACAACTGGTGTGTTGTTGCACCCTACTGAATAGAAAGGTTCCACTCTGGGTAGATTTTGCCGCCATCTAAGCAGCTTGTCACAGACATCGTCCAGATTTAACACACAGAAAGGAACCTCACGTCCCTGAACAAAGAAACAATGCAATAAGCCCTTGTTTAAATACTGAAGGTCTAAAAATGTGCAACTTACCTCAACATTACGGGCTTCGATTTTCTCATTAATGAAGTTGTGAATGGCTTCATCACGAGCAATTATCCCTGACAACAAAAACACATTTGCAGCAGAACTAAATGTCAAAATAGTTTAAAAGAGAAATAATCTCTGATGCTTACCCTGGGCTTCCATTTGAAGAGATGGCGATGGTGGAGTGTCGCAAAAGAAAGACCTTAAGACCTGCTGTGTCAAACGCCTGTGTGTGACACTGCAATCTCTTCCTTTTTATTGCGTCCCTCGCTTTCTCTATGTGTGTGTGTGTGTGCATGGGTGGAGTCTCCTGCGAGCACCTGTAGCTGATCTTCAATCAGCCTACACACACACTCGCGCGCACGCACGCGCGCGCACACGCACACACGCACGCACGCACACACACACAAACACGCACACGCACACACACACACACCTACACACACACACACACACACACACACACACACACACACACACACACACACACACACAGGCGGTATAAATAGCCTAAACTGCCTGTGATTTGTGTCTGTACGTGCACGTTTTGGCTGTTTCCCAAAGCCTAGGCATCGTCAAAAGTGGGCGGGGTCAGGCATCTACATCATCACTCGCCACCCAAGTGCTGTTCCAATGTTCAAGTCATCTGGAGGCATGTGTCCTCCCTTTGCTTAGCCTATGCCTAGTATACCAAGGATACAGTATAGATTATAGATATAGCTATTTGTTATTTTCCTTCCTCCGTATATGGAACTTCAGATTTTGTTACCGTGACAGGCCTAGTGATGGTTCTTTTGGTCCTGAACAAACGCTTGACAAACCGGCGTCTGGGTGGGAGGAGAGCAGCGTAGGCCCCTGGGGTGATGTGAATCTGCCAATATCCTTTTGGTGAGAGAAGAATGAGAAGGACAACATCTGAAATGGTATAATTACATGTAAACCTTTGTTCGATTTCTTCATTTGGCGAGTGTCTTAAGTATCATCTGCGTACCTATTTTTACCTCTATGCTGCATGTTGCTTCTTCCATCACATCTTTTCATGTTTGATTCTAAGCCCATGATTTTATACAGTGGCTTTGTCTGTCATTGTGAGCATTGTGTTTATTACTTCAACTTGGACGGTAGCTGATATTTTCTGTTGTCTCTCCCGTCCACAGCGGACATCTCGAGGATGTGTGAGGTGGACGTGTCCTCGGAGCCGTCCAGTCCCACTCTGTTCGGAGAGTCCTCGGACCAGTACTACAGTGTGGACCGATGGCAGAAGCTCCGCACCGCCGTGCGCAAACTGGAATTCTGGGAAAACTTCTCCGCCGAGCTCATCGGCACCGGCTTCTTCTCCAAAGTCTATAAAGTACGAGCAATTTCTCAAAGCACAATCCCTGTTGTATAGAGCTATAAAACAAAAATGTCCCTCTGCTGACTTAGCACCTATTCTTTCTTTTCATTTCCAAGGATTTTGTTTTATTTTTGACATTTTGTTGTGGAGCTTAAACTGAATTGTCTCAATACCGATTTTGTGAGTTGTAGCCAAAAACAGCTCAAAGCTTTTTATTTGTTTTCATGACAAAAATAAACATGCCCATATAGTATAAAGGGCTGCCCAAAGTGAGGCTTGCAGGCCAGTCATGGTCCTAAAAGGGGTTTGATTCCTTTGCAGAGGTATGGAAACTAGTAGAGTTCACTAAACTTAGCGAAACCTCAAAATAAATGAATAAACTAAAGTACAGTCAAAATTTAGACAAATAACACTGTATATATACAGTATATAAATGTCGGCTACATAGTTTGCGTTTTTTTTTTCAAACTTTAATTAAAAAAACATGACGTTTTCAATCAAGTATGGTATACATGCCTTTCAGTCATGTGACTTTTGTTGTTATGGCGGCCATTTTGAATACCGAAGCAGAATTATGCAGTACTCCAACAAGTAGCAACACTCAGGATATAACAGAAAGACAACTGATTGACAGTGGTATTTTTATGTACTCGTAATCATTGGTCAAGAAAACAACAGTTAGAACATGGCCCCCAGAGTTCACGTTTCTGTGAATCAGTGTTTAAGATGTTAGCATGCTACTGGTTAGCATTTAGCTTCAACAGCTCAGCTCTGACCTCTCCAAGAGAAAGCCCTAAACCACACTCCAAACTTTGGCTACAACATGTGACAGAGGTCAGAGCTGAGCTGTTACTGTAGTATTTCCTCAGTGTTCATAGATGTGAGCCACACATGTGTTTATCGTGTTGAGGCCACTGACAGTTGATCGATGACAGTTGCTAACGGGTAGCATGCTAACGTCTTGAGCAGCTGCTACGTCTGTGCCACATTTGCTGGTTGTATCAAATTAACGTGCGTCTCTGGGGCTGTGTTTTAACTGTTATCTTCTTGAGAAATTATTATAGTAGTGGTGATATTGTTACATGTTGTCATTGGAAACACATGTATAAATAGTTAGTAAGTTAACATCATCTTTGGACCCCGAACCACTGCTCTAAATCGACACAGCTTTTCATTTCTGTTTTGACATTTCAAGGATTATCCAACTCTCTTCTTCAAATCGCCAGAGCCCCATCAGAGTGGGTGCGGAGATTTCATGTGAATACACTGCTGCTAGATCGGAGGGGGATCGGATTCTTCCCCCCAAAAAACCCGACATGCACCACTGGAGCTGTACGAGTTGAAAACCACTGCTTTAGTGCAGTGGTTCTCAACTCGTACAGCTCCACTTTTAACCCAGACAAGTTACGACCCAAATAAATATCTGCTTAAAAATCAACTAATAATGAGATCAACGTTTATTATGGAATATACAAAAGCATCCTTATTTCCTTGCAGTTTTGTAGATGAAATAAAATGCGTCTGCAGACAATATTGGGACCATACTGTCAATTGGAACAGGCCAACGAGCCAGTAAAAATGCTCCCACGACCCACTTTTGGAACCGACCCATTGGCCATTGTTTGTCTGTTTTTGTCGCCAATGCCACATTTTCCTGCATCACACACCAAAGGAAGCAAAGGATTAGTAAATACAGACTCAAATCTCTGACTGTTGTCTGTTATTTATTTTTAGGGCGTGAACTGGTTCCACTGGAAGGGCCACAAGCACTCCGTCGAATTCGCCGAAATGAAGATCCGGCCGTCCAACTTCCGAAACCTGGAGGGAAGGAGAAAACGATCATAGAGCACCGATATCATCCATGAAATCCACAGTCCATTCAATCCGCATTCCTGGCAGATTAAGCTCAGTTGGCTGAAGCAAATAAAGGTCCGGAAAAAAAACCTCCAAAATCAAAATACAGGAAAAAAATCAAGCTGCGACTATTACTTAACCACAAGCCCTTGAGTAACTTTTTGCCTAAAGTGTACTTATTAGAGTTGTTATATCATTCAGTACTTTTTACTTCTATCTTTACTTGAATAAAAAAAAAGTGGCACAAGTAAATAGTTACTTGTGCCACTTTGAGTACATTTTAAAGTTACAGAAGCTTCACGTCAACCTGAAATATATAGTTAGTGTTCTGTGCATCATATATATCATATATGATTATATATATATAATCATATTTGTCATAATTCTTTCTCTGGAAATAGTAGGATTTTTGCCTCATGTCACAACTGAAACAAAAATCTGACTTTTACACTCAGCAAAAGTACTCAAGTAACACTTTTACTTTTACGTATTTATTTAGGTCACTACTTTTTATTTGTACATTAGTAAAATCATCTCATAGAAACGTTACTCTTACTTGAGCAGGTGGGTAGTTCTAAGTTACATTTACTCAAGTACATATACTTAAGTAACTTCTTGAAGTAACTGGTAGTTTTTTCCTGTTTACTTCTACTTGAGTAATATTATAATGAAGTATCTGTACTCTTACTTGAGTAAAAAAAGAAAAAAGAGCAACTTGTGCCTCTGTGTGTAAGTCTTTCAGTGACACATCTTCATTTGGTGCTTAAAATAGAGCAGTAGTTTGTGTTTTGCTACTTTATTCATAAACATTTCTTATTTGATGGTGTTTTCTTTGAAAATATTTCAATTTCTACAGTATTTTTATGTTTTCTCATAATTTATGTCCCAACTAAAACATAAATCAGACTATTACGCTTCAAACAGTTACTAAGCACCAGAGGCATGTAGTACATTTAATCAAGATGTAGAAGAAGAAGAAGAAGAAGATCTTTATTTATTTACTTGAGTAACCTTTTGAAGAAAAGTACTCTGACTAATTACTTTTACCACTGAGAGTAAATATGTGCTTCATTTTTTTCTATGAAATAGATGTAGATCGTCTTGTGCTCATTGTTCTTTAGATATTTTATTTCCTGTATTTTCATTTTCATTTTCTTTGGAACTTTTGACTGTTTTGCTCAGTTACTTAATTACTCCAAGTACCTTTCTCCAAGTACTTTTTACTTTTACTTGAGTATTTATGTTGCTCACTACCTTTAACTTGTACTTGAGTCAAATTATTTCAAAGTACTATTACTCTTACTTACTTACATTGTAACATTGTAACAACTCCCCGCATTGTCCAGACGGTGGCAGCATTTCACCACACAGCCTCTACCAAGGACCAAGAACAAGCCTCTCCCCGAGCCCATTTCCTCCAGAGGGAGAGCGGTGCGGGGGGGGGGCTCCTGACTGGCCTGACTTCACTACAAGGGGGCGGGGCCTGTACTTCCGTGTGCTGTGCTTACTCATCCTGAAATAACACAAGAGCTAATATATGTCCAAACCGGGACAGTGCGCGCCATCTGCGTTCACACGGCGATGAAGACGGGCCTTTTCTGGAAGTTGGCAAGAGTCACTGCTATATTTTCCATTCTGGTACTTTTGTTTTACGCGTTTGCCGTAAGTAAACCTTGTCCAAAGGGGCCCGTCCTGCTGTCAGATGACGACCACAGGCTGATTTCCCCCCAGACGTACCAGTATGTCCTCAACCAGCCGCGCGCGTGCAACCGGGGAAGTGATATTTTGGTCGTTTTCCTCGTTCCCGTGGCGCCTCACCATTACGCGCAGCGAGAGGCCGTGCGTCACACGTGGGGTGCGCCTGGATTGGACACCTTGACCCTGTTCTTTTTGGGGCTACCTGAGGAAAGCCCCCAAAAGTCAGAAGTCCAGGATAACATCGAGACGGAAAGCAGGAAGCACGGGGATATTATTCAAGTTAACTTTATTGACACTTACCAAAACCTCACCATTAAAACACTGGTGATGATGAGGTGGCTGGACGCGCACTGTCCGCAGACGCGCTACGGCATGAAGGTGGACTCGGACATTTTTGTGAACGTTTTCCACCTCAGGGACTACCTCAGGGGCCGCCCGAGGAGAGGCTTCATCACGGGGTCGGTCATAAGCGACGGCAAACCCAGGCGGGACGGGAAATGGGGACTGTCGAAGGAGCAGTACCCGGACGACAGCTTCCCCCCTTACGTGTCCGGAGCGGGGTACGTCTTCTCTCAGGACCTCGCGGGGAGGATCTCGCGGGCGTCCAGTTTTGTGAGACCGGTCCCGCTCGAGGACGTGTACGTGGGGTTGTGCCTGAGCGTTTTGGATGTCCAGCCGCGTTACGCGTACAGCTTGTGGCCTTTGCCGAAAAGCCTGTTTGTTGTGAGGAATTTGAAGTATGAGCGCTGTCGTTTTGCGCACTTGATCACGGTGAATGGGTTTAGGCCGCCCGAGCTGCTGGCCGCCTGGGAGGACTTTAAGCAGGGGTATGCAAAGTGTTAGGACCAGCAAAGGATCGTTGTTGTGACGATGACAGGTGCACTATTGAAAACAATGCAGCTAAATTAATGTCCTTCCCTGTGCGTCAAACAACGATTCACTTTTATTAAGTAGCCTGCAGTTTTTACACTTATAAGCTGCACTGTGCAACTTTCTACGTACAAAAAAAAAGTTGATATTGGAGCGTTTTTGACCTTTCAGTGACCTAGATGGCCTGTAGGACGCTCCAGGATCAATTGTTTTTTGTGTTTTCACTGCTGATTGAACCGTATCCATGGTTACATATACATTTCAGTCCAAAACCTACCAGAAATCTGAGAAGAAAAAAAAAAAACCTGAAATATAACCACCCACACGGTCACTGGGTCACTGAAAGGTCGCACTAAAATAAACTTTTTTTTTTTTTACATAAAAAATTGCACAGTGCACCTTTAATATTTAACGTAAAAGAAAGCTTTAAATTCAACATCTCAGTAAGCAAACTTAAACCAAAGTGACACCTTTTTTGGTAAGATACCATGATTTAGTATAACACTTTGTAATAACGGTACCATATTTAGCCTTATCATGTACTACTCATTAATTAAAGGGACAACACGGAGTTTAAAAATGTTAAAACGATGTATTTTCCTCCCCCTACATGTTCCAGCCATGTCCTAATGTGTAGAATGAGCCCAGACCTGTTCACCACAACTGCCTCTAAAATCCTGCACTGTCAATCAAAAAGGTGTTACTTCGGCCCGAATTGCTGTCATGCACGAGCTTAATATAGAAGGTGCAGTTACACGTATAACCTGAGGTGGCAGTAGTGAGTATAAAATGGCCAACTTGCATCGAGTCTCTTTAAGTGCGACTCATACTAATAATTTAAATGTCAATTTAAACATTGATGATTTTAAGATTAACCTCTTAACCCCCTCCTGAACCGGGCACATTTTCTCCAGTTGGACTTTACCCAAATCTCAAAGCTTCTTGAACAAAGCGTCAAAATAGCGACAAACACAAGGATGAAAACCCAACAAAAGTGACAAAAAAGTTGTGATCAGTTGTGTAGGTCTTAGCTTTCAAATGAGGCGTTACTCTGGCCTATAGGCTGTAAACTCCAGTCCAGAAACTTGGGTAACTGGGTAAATTTGATTTGGGTAAAGCTGAACTAAAAATGCTAATCCAGTATGAGTTGCACTTAATTAATGAATAGTACATGATTAAGCAAGCATTAGTTCATGTTTAATTAAGACTAAACACGGTATAGTTATTAGGTGTGTGTTTTGGCCATTTTTTTTGTGCTGGGAAGATATATTTCTCTGTAATACTGTACATAAGGGTCAGCAGCGAGTCCCAGTTCTATCCTATAGGAATATAAAGCCTATTGTTTTGTCACTGACGTTTTGAAATGAAAATGTTTTGCAACTCTTTCAGATTTCTTCTTAAAATTACTGCTTTACAGGTAAATTGCGATGATTATTTAGAAAACCACAAGTCACATGTCAATACTTTGGAAAACTTCAATTCAGGGAAGCCTTAAGACCAAAGACACTGTAGTCACTGCTGAGTCTAACCATTTGACTCCAAATGTTTCTAAGAAAGAGGAAAGCACTGCATTTTGACAGATAACAAAAGCCTGACTTATAAAAGTTCTCTTGCACTGCAGTAAACATGCTGGATTTCTTTATTTATTTGTAAATAATAAGCATCTACTTTACCTGAGATTGTATTAATCTCTTGTCATTCCTCTTTGGTCAGTTCTATCAGTATTTATTCATTTTAGATGTGGTTTGTATGTCCTGCTGCAAACCCAGGCTGATTATACTGATCCTGAACAAAGATTATGTCAAATAATATGCAAATGTTATTTATAGTTATTTTTATGTCAACAATATGCAACTAACTTCCTGCTGCCTTAACCTCCATCCAGCCGCTTTCCCGCTGCATTATAGAAAACAAGCCATGTTTTATTCTGATATTGACGTATAGAACCTGAGAAATTGCCTCTTGATTATCATAATGTCTGAATGAATTTTGCAATGTGTATTTTGCTGTCAATCTTTTTGAATGTCAAATAATGTAGGAAGAAGCCATAGCCTCTGTTTGATAATAACCCAAAGCAAAATGCTCTTGAATGTGAGTCTAAATCTGCTGGTGATATGCCTTAAATGCCTTTTTCTTTGTGTATTACTTGAATATGAAGAAAGCTTTATCCTGCTCAGTGTTTTTGTAGTGACTGTCTGCATCCAGCAGGTGGCAGTATTGCATCCCTTTACTGTAAAATGACTGTATTATGCTGAAAGCTGCATCAATGCTGCACTGAACTGTTTATGAACTCTAAATTTGAGCTTTAGATGATGGATCGTGTGTTCTCTGCACTGATGAATGTGGTGTTGCTGTGTTATTGACTGCACTCGTGTTCGCTCTTGTAATTTTTGTGCCTAAACTTTATGCTTGATTTGATCCTAAATGGGCTCCATCGGTGTATGATTAATTTGCACACAATAAAATGGAAAGCAAAATATTGAATTGTTTGATTTAGATATTTTTGAGCATGTTTTGTGTTCTAGGTCATGATAACAGTTAAATAGTAGGGCTGGGACAAACATTTGGATTGGCTCATAATACTTTTTGCTGCAATACCAAGTACATAATCAATTAATACTGCACTCCTTTGTTTTCCACTTTCAATGACACTGCACTTTGTTACATTTTGTGTTAATGCACATTTCAATCTTTGGACACGTGACATTTTAAGGTACTTATCATAATTGTTTACTGTATCGCGATACGGATCGGCCCCTGAGTATCATGATACGTATTGGATCGTGACAAAAGTATCGTCTCAGCCCTGATAAATAGTGCTATGTATTATGCCAAAAGATAAATGAATATAAAAGCTTAAACATGTGCAGATGTACAGACTATTTTAAGTTATATTATAGCAATCAATAATAAGTTGTTAAATCATAATTGACTGAATATAAAAGGCTACGTCAGTTGCGGCCCCCGACCAACACTGGGTTCGCATTTTTGGCCCCCAGTCCAAATGAGTTTGAGACCCCTGATATAGATCAACTGGTTCTCAGCAGTCTTCCGTGGGTTGAGGTCAATACATGACTGCAGTGGTTAAAATGGACTTTGGGAGGTGGTTGGCACGTCACGCAGCCAACTCACGAGAAAGGACACAGTCTGGACCTGGTCATCACGTATGGCCTGTCCACCACTGTGTCCTCTGTCGTCGACTTGGCTGTCTCTGACCACTACTGCGTGTTTTTTAATGTCACCGGTTTGATACAGCAAAAGTCCTAATTAATTTTACCCCTGAAGTGGCTGCAAAATGTATTTATGCTTTACATCAAATTCCTCCAGTGACTTTATCTGCTAAGTGTGATTTTATTGTTGACAATTTTAACAGTAAGCTACTCACTGCCCCCCGAGTCTGCATTTAATTTTATGCAGTGCTGTTGCTGGAATGGACCAATGTTGGTATTGGTCTAAAATTCAAATATTTTTTTTATTTTTATTTATTTATTATTATTATTATTACATCCATCCATCCATTTTCTTCCGCTTTATCCGGGGCCGGGTCGCGGGGGCAGCAGTCTCAGCAGAGATGCCCAAACTTCCCGGTCCACACACACCTCCTCCAGCTGTTCTGGGGGGACCCCGAGGCGACACCAGGCCAGCTCGGAGACATAGTCCCACCACCGTGTCCTGGGTCTTCCACGAGGCCTTGTCCCACTAGGACATGCCTGGAACACCTCCCGCGGGAGGCGACCAGGAGGCATCCGAAACAGATGCCCGAGCCACCTCAGCTGGCTCCTTTCGACGTGAAGGAGCAGCGACTCTACTCCGAGCTCCTCCTGGGTAACTGAGCTCCTCACCCGATCTCGGAGGGTGCGCCCAGTCACCCTGCGAAGGAAACTCATTTCGGCCGCTTGTATTCGCGATCTTGTCCTTTCGGTCATGACCCAAATCTCATGACCATAGGTGAGGGCGGGAACGTAGATCGGTAAATCAAGAGCTTTGCCCTCCGACTCAGCTCCCTCTTCACTACAACAGACCGATACAGCGACCGCATCACTGCTGACGCCGCACCGATCCGTCTGTCGATCTCACGCTCCATCCGTCCCTCACTCGTGAACAAGATCCCGAGATACTTGAACTCCTCCACTTGAGGTAAGGACTCCCCACCGACCTGAAGATTTATTATTATTATTATTATTATTATTATTATTGTTATTGTTATTGTTATTGTTATTGTTATTGTTATTATTATTATTATTATTGCTTTTAATAAATCTCACGTGTGTGTCATGACTCATGGCCTCGGCGTCGTTGGCGTCATTGCCATTGGCAACGGGCGCACTATTTAAACCGCACCTGGAATGTCATTTTTCACTGTCACTTTGACGCTCGAGTGAGAGACTACACGAGAGGTCTGTATCGTCATTTCTCACCAAGTTTATGTCAGTTCTTGCTCATAGACACATTCAAAACGCTTTCTAACACTTTGTTCCTGTGCTTGTATGTGTTTTTTTTTTCCAGATTTACGAACAAACGCTGAACTCTGATCGATCATGGCACCGAATCTGCACCCCTTCCCTGGTGGTAAGTGTCTTTATAATACTGTATATCAACAAATATTGCAAAAAATAGCTTGAATTTTCAATGTTAGTACCCGTTTTGTCTGTGTGGGGGCAGTGCGGCTTTTGCTAATGCTAATGTTTTTGTCAAAAGTGGTCAAAGTGGCTAAAGCTAATGAAACTGGTCAGGTTTAGTAACTTTCACTCGACGATAACTTTTTAGAGCATGGTTAATACCTCATAAAAATGGCTGACATTTATCAGTAGGAGTCCTAAGTAAAAGGTTATCCAGGAATTTGTTGGAAACATGAGGTCGTTTAGTTTCACGATGTCTTTTTGTCAAAAGTGGTCAAGTCAGTCTCGAGAGTACTTGGTAACTTTCATTCACCTATTTCTATTTTGGACGTGATTAATATCTGATAAAAATGGTTTAAATTTATCAGTAGGAATCTTAAGTAAAACGTCATCAAGGAATTTGATGGAAAACTGAGATAGTTTAGTTTCTGGGCGTCGAAAATCATTGTTGTTTGATGTAAACCTTTCCAGCCCAACATTCTAATTTGGTAAATTATTTCTCGGAAATGCATTTGCTTTGTAACCTGGCTAACACCAGGCTGCTGTGTGCGCTCGAATTATTTCGAACTGCACAACAGCCTGGGGACCATGGCCAAATCTCCGGTGGATTTGGGAACCAATCACAGAGCGAGGAGGGACGGCAAGATGATGACGCGCTATTCGATATATGGAAGCTTGTAGTTTATTTACGGATAATTAAAAAAAAAGTTTATTTACGGATCCAACATGACAGCAGCAGACACGATGGTATTTTTTTGATCAAGCTTTAGACCTTGTTCTAAATAATTTAGCTCAAAAGTTTACAGCGGGTACGTCATACGTCATCTCATACGATGATATGATTGGCTGGGGCTACGTGCAGACGCATGAGACTCTTTTTTTTTTTTTTTTCGTATCGCCCAATAAACGACTATGGACGCTCGTAAACCACACCTCTCCTACGAGAAAATGAATTGGTGGTCCCCAGACTAAATATCACTTGTGATTTTAGTCTGGTGTTAGCCAGGCTATTTGCTTTGCTTAAAAGTAGATTAATATTGATTAACTTTTGATGCGTTTGTAGGTTTGGATAGCATTACCAGGTGCCCTGTAAACTTACACAAGAGATGCCAGCCTGAGGTCAGTCATATTTAATTATTAACATGAATTGGTTATTACATGTGTTGGTGCCAGTGTTAATTTCGTCGACTAAAATATTTTGTCATAATTTTATTCAGTGAATATGTTTGTCAACTAAAATTGGACTAAAACTAAATTAAAAGCTGTTTAAGAGACTAAAACTATAACTAAAATGTCCAGATATTAGATAAAAATGTAAAGAAGAGACTAAAATCATCCAAACTTCCAATGACAATTTGAAAGAGTCTCGTGTCATTTACAGTCAGTGCCAAAGGAACAGCTCTGAGCTTTGTTCATGAGGAGAAGCTCCATGAAGCCGAGGACCTTGATTAAATATGATCATAATAAATAAAAAGTTTGTCTTAGATTTGGTCGAAAAAATTTTACCCGCAATTTTAGTCGACTAACTAAAAAAACTAAAAATAGTCGACTGAAATTTAAGAGAACTATTTGACTGAATCTTGTCTAAAATTCAAATGCCTTTCCGTCAAAAAAAAAAGTTGTCAAAATGAACACTGGTTGGTGCGAGTTGCTCACGTTTGTATGTTTCAGACCCTGTGGACGCTCCGTGGTACCCTCCGTGGGACGACCCGTGGGACGCTCCAGAGGAGGCGGTCGACGCAGACGAGGACGACGTAGGTGAGGTTCATGTCCATTGGGCTCCTGTTTTGTTGCAGGTGGTCGTGCTTTCTGATGAAGAGGAGGAGGAGGAGGACTGGGACGACGGGGACTCTGGCTATGGAAGTCTCTCAGAGGAAGAGGAAGATGAAGACCAGCGCCTTCCTGGAGAGGCCCCTCCTGCTCAAGCTGTGGAGATCCCTGTCCCACAGCAGCGAGCAGAGAGCCCGTCTCCAGCCTTCAGCGCCCTGCAGAGGATGTTCGAGGAAGCGCTTCACCGTCAGGACCTCGGTCAGCTCTCTCTTCCTGCATCCTCCCGTCCCATCCTGGATTTGTCTTCAGGCCCTGCTCCGGACTTCCTGCCCCTCGGCGGATCCAAGCGCAGCAGGGATGAAGATGATGAAGATGATGAAGACGAGGAAGACAAGGAAGACGACGCCAAGCGCCCGCGCCTCTCCTTCTCTGAAGACGGCTCCGACGGCCCCTCCACTACAGCTGGGACGTCCGGGGGCTTCACCCGCTACTTCCTCCACCCCCACCTGCTCCAGGACCCGGATTCAGACGAGGACTGAGTTTTAGCCTCTGAACTCCGGACCTGGAAAGTCCGGCATGGCGACATTTACCACCGTCCACGCCGCTGACCTTTGACCTGTATATGACCTTAACTTAGTCGTGTCTGCGTGTGCTTCAAAACACCAAAAGACACATTTCTGTAGTAGTAGTAGTAGTAGTAGTAGTAGTAGTAGTTTTGTGTGCTTTCAAAAACTTTCAAAACAAAAAGACAAAAAACATATTTCTGTAGTTTTAGTAGTAGTAGTCGTAGTAGTAGTGGTTTTGTGCCGGGTTAGACGGGACCGCCCCATAACCAGAGGGTTGTTTTCCACTCGGGGCAGAGCCGGCTTAGACGGGACGCCCCATAACCAGAGGGTTGTTGGTGCGACTGCTTCTCTGTGTATTCAGTCAAACTTTTAGATCTGATTTCTACCATAGCCGTGTGTGTTGTTATGGGGCAGCAGTGGCTCAGCTGGTAGAGTTCGACCTCTAATTCAAAGGTTGGTGGTTCGATCTCGATACTGGCAGTGCACACTGTCGTTGTGTCCTTGGGCAAGACACTTGACCCGCATTGCCCCCAGTGTAGATGTGTGTGGGTGAATGACTGACTGCTGTACTGTAAAGTGAGTGTGTCCATTCACACTTGCTGACTGTAATCAGATTTGGGTTTGTCCATGAACTCAGCAGTTTGTGGGACACTCCCTACTTCCCCCGTTTCTCATGTTTTTGTTTGGTTTTGTATTAACTGTATTAATATGTTTAATATAAAGATTTGTCTCTTTGCACTTGATTTTGGTTTGCAAAAGAAACAAAACCAACATTAAAAGGTGTGACAGAGAAGGAGCTTTTTATCATTTCATAAAAATATTATAATAAAAAGTGAATTTAAAATACGCCAAAACTGCTGTGAAATCTTCACCTAATGCCTTCCATTTATGACTGATACATGAATATTAAAGATGAATAGGACTGTGTATTCGTCGGTAGGGTTGTGTGTGCTTGTTTTGTTTGTTTACAGGGGAAACATTTGGGAGTGATCGCCGCACCAGCAGAGGACGTCCTGACCCGACACCACACGACCCAGGAGTGACCTGTGATTTCTCAGGAGGCCGCTGCTCTTTATAAATGGTAAATTGTCTCAACTTTAAATGTATATACTGTATATATATAGAAGGAGTCGCTCACCCGTTCACACTCTCATTCATACACCGATGTGCACAGGTACTGGAGGCCAGGTGGGCCACTTGCCCAAGGACACAACGCTCAGGAGCCAGGAATCCCACCTTCTGATCACGAGACCACCTGCTCTAAATGGTAAATGGTCACATTTGTACAGCACCTTTACATCAAGGAACCACTCACCCATTCACTCTCTCATTCAGACACCAGTGTACACAGACACCGGAGCCAAGGAGGATGAAGTGTCTTGCCCAAGAACACTCTTAGGGCTTTTCCACCAAGGTGTTGGTTCTGGGCTGGTTCAGTGCTGGTTCTGGTGCCGGGTTGGTTCCATACTGACTTGGTTTTCCACCAAAATGAGAGCTGGGCCTATTGTCATAGCAACGCTTTGGGAAGTCAACATCAAAAATGGATAACATCTTACTACAGCCACTTCTGGTTATAAAATACAGAAAAATAAGTTTATGTTTCAGTCACAGCAGCCGTTAACATTTTGATTTCTTCTTTCTAACTCTTGTTTTAGCTAAAGAGCATAAAGCAAAACAACAGTTTCCTCCACAGAGACTGTTTTGGCTTCTCCAGGAAGTTATAAGCACAAACTAACTAATATTGATTGTTTGTTGGAGGAGAGAGCCACGCCCCCAGCCGCTGACATCACCGGTGCTCGTTTCTTGGTCCAGCTTTTAATTGGTTCCCAACCGGCACCAGATTTTGCAACCAAGAGCCAGCGTTTTTTCAGTGGAAAACGAAAGAACCGGTTCTGAAACTGGAACTGGCCCAGAACCAGCACCGGCACCAGCTTGGTGGAAAAGGGCTAAATGACGGTGTGCCGCTGCAGGATTTGAACCACCGACACTCCAGTCACAAGACGACCCGCTCTACCATCTGCACCACTGTCTTCCTGTCTTGTGGGAAGTCACATGTCACTGACCTGCCCGTAGAGGAGCTCCGGCAGAGGTGAGACGGCGCTGCAGCCGTGTCCTCATGATGTGTCCCCCTGACTGCAGCGCCACCTGTAGAACACTTTGAGCAGTGATAAATAAACGTAAGTAAATAAGAATGATGATTTGTGTTGTCTTTTTTGTTCATCGCTTATTTAGAAAGCATTGGGGAGTTGTTGTAAGTACAGTGTTATAAACCGAGCAGAGACGGCCCAAATGAGAGACAGAGGAGTTTGTTTCTTCAGTTGTACCACTATTACCTTACAGTGGTCTGGTCAAAACAGGTTAGTATGTAGTTGTGAGACACAGAGAGTCAACGTCCTTGTTTTTGCAAGTCCAGTGATTCACAAACACCAGGGCTTCTTTAGGTGCTACAGAGTCAGCTGCCATTTTTGCCTGGAGATGGAACCAAGCGGACACGGGCTCCAGGCTGCGGGTCCCGGAGAAGAATCCGCCGTTCACACACAAACAGCTTTTTGTCAAGGAGACAGGTTTATGGTTCTCCAATCACAACCTTTGAAACACTTTTTGGATGTGGCGTTCAGTTGTAGAAATGTAATCAATCCTGGATAAATGATGGGAATACCGTGAGCAAGAATGGATGGATAAGGAGTAGGAATTCAGATTTCTTAGCAATAAAGGAAGCTGTTAGTTCTATTTTATATTACACCCATGTGGCCACACTCGACAATGATAATTATGTTCTAATACTGTTAGGGGCGTCGGACTGGGGGGGTAAAGGGTACTGAGTACCCAGGGCCCAGAGCAGGGTAGGGGCCCTCAAAAATGCTGCAAAAAGCGTTCTGTATTGTATATACTTTCTATAATTTCCTCATAATTGATGCTATAAGAACTGAACACAACCGGGCTAAAATACAATGGTTGCTACACAGAATTTTGCACAAACAACAATGATTGATAATATCTCAGGGCCCTGTGTGGACAGGCACACAGACAAAAGAAAGCGTCTGCAGCCGCTCACTGCAAAAAGTCAGGGATATTTTTTGGTTGAGCGTGTGATAAGAGGAGTGTGGCGTGAGAGCGTGTGAAGGCACTCAAATGCGTGTGTCTCACGGTGAAAGCGTGAGAGTTGGCAGCCCTGAAGCTAAAATTGCTCAAACATGCGTAATAGAAAAACACACCAAACAAAATACAATGCAAAGTTTAAAAACCCAACTTGTACCCCGTGACATGAAGTTGCAAGGTGACCGGCTTGTTGAGTCACTTCAGATGAGCTCCCAAGAGCCACGTCTTTTCTATGTTAAGAGGAAATGACACAAAAACACCCACCAGACATATTAAAACATGATGACCATCACAATGACAATAACAAAACATCCGTATAGCCCTACTTGTGAACCAACATCATTTTCCTTTTGTAACATGGACATAAGGAGATGTTGTGGATTTTCGTACTTAATAAAGCTAAGAGATGTTTGTCTAGTCAAAATGTAAAGTTTATTACACAATGCATTGCGGAGAGGGTTACCCATAACGCGAGAAAATGACCAGAAATGGTAATACAGTTGGAGGCAACCAAAAGGCGCTTTGCATGGTAGTGCATCAGGGTGGCGTTTGGAGGCAGGAGATCTTTGTGATGCTGTGAAGACGGGCCATTTGGTCCATTGTCTATAGGTGCGAGGGCCTCGTCTGGAGTACAGGAAGAAACCGGTCTTTCTACCTGGTTTAGTCAGAGGCCCAGCAGGCGACCCGGGTGGTTACCACAACAGAGACATGATCCAAAAATGTAGCCTAATAAAAGACTGTTGACACCCACCATCCTATTATAATAGAGCTGGCAGTTATTTACACATTCTTCCATCTTAAAACGATGTCAATCAAAAAGGTGGTTGAAGGCAGCTGCATTTTCACAGAGTGACTTCTTGGTCCTGAGCTTGTTGTTGTCATCTGTTGGTCAAATATAGATGAGCCTCTGTGCTAGCTGAGATCTGCAAACAGAAATTGAGTTTTTCCCCTCTGATCTCTTTTGGCTTTTTTACTAACTGATCAGAACCCACACTTGATAATAGGCTACAATTGATATTACTTATTCAGTCATGTTTTCTGACCTGTTATTGCTGCCTTTAAACTCTATTCTGAAGTAACACTCGACTGCAGTTTGTGCTCAAAGTATAAAGAAACACAGGGATTCATCTCAATATAACAAGCCAGTGTAGCTACCACAAACCTGTGAATACACTGAGACAAAAACTAGTTCATCCCAGTTCTTAAAGGAATAGGCCACCGTTTTTATATACTGAGATATGTTCTTACCTCACTTTAGCCGAGTTAATATATCCCCGTCTGGTCTTTGTCCGTGCGCTCTGCCAGGCAAACGGAGCACATACGCAGCCTCTCCCACATGTCACATAGCTCCAAAAAAGCTCACGATAGAAGCTACCAAGCTCTTCCACGTGTTCCCTATTTAAATAAAGTTACGTGAAGTGTTTTCATGCGAAGTATATTTACACAGAAATGTAACATGTCGATTTTATAAGCAGATAAAATGGGGGACTATATTGTGAGGCGTAATGATACGAGGAGCACAGCGTCCGCGTAGTAACTCCTAAAGACTTCCCCGCTCACTTCCGTCAATAACCTTTAGGAGTTACTGCGCGGACGTTTTACTCCTCGTATCATTACGCCTCACAATATAGTCCCCCTTTTTATTTGCTTATAAAATCGACACGTTACATTTCTGTGTAAATATACTTCGCATGGAAACACTTCACGTAACTTTATTTAAATAGGGAACACGTGGAAGAGCTTGGTAGCTTCTATCGTGAGCTTTTTCGGAGCTATATGACATGTGGGAGAGGCTGCGTATGTGCTCCGTTTGCCTGACAGAGCGCACAGACAAAGACCAGACGGGGATATATTAACACAACTAAAGTGAGGTAAGAGCATATATCAGTATGTAAAAACGGTGGCCTATTCCTTTAATGACTTTCCAAGTTCGCGGATGCCGTACCGGACCTTAACCGGATCTAATGTGAGCCGGGGGTAAAACAGTGGTGCGTGTATCTGCAGGCGTGTATCTGCAGCGGCTCCGCGCCTGCGGGTTTATCGTATAAAGAAGCTGCGGCGCAAAGCGGATCAATAAGAGGCGTCGTTAATGAAGGAGTCACGCGGTTCTGATGGATTACTTATCAGTTAATCAGCAGTGATCAGCTATGAAGAGGTCAGGACAGGACACCTCGATACTCTGGAGTGAGCAGGTCGTTAGGGACACTCTACTTCAAAAGTGTTTAGCACAGGGAGGGTACCGGTAGTTTCGGGGGAGGGACCGGGCCTACCCCTCCTCCCCTTTTGGTCTTTATATGCTGCTTGAATTCCTTCATTGAAAACCCTACGCTAACCTTGTGTGTTTGAGTGCCGTGTGCGACTGTGCGTCCTTAAAATGTAAGTATAGCTTTTTCCATGAATGGTGTGTTTATTTCAGAGTTATAAGCCCAGCTGTGGCGGAGTTGTTATACACGTGTTCTTACTGCTACACCGCTGCGGCCTGTTGCTCCTGCAGATGCTGCTGCGCTCCTAAAGTAGCTCTGTATATAGCTACTACTCAAGGAACATAGTTGCCTTATAATACCTGTTAATATCATATTTATTGTATATTTCGCCTCATTTGACACTTTACCCGTTTAGAGATTTATGGCAGTCATGCACGTTAACTCAGGGTTGTCCGGTTCACCACGAATCTCCAGCCTAATGACCTCTCAATAATCGCCTATAAAGTACAAAACTAGCCCAATAATTAATCGAAGTTATATTTAAGTTTATAACACAATTCATCTCATTCCGCCCGCACTTCTGCCTCTGTTTGCTTAGTCTCGGCACTTCCATTGTCCTCACACTTCCGGTAGAGCAAAGCCGTTCATTTAAACAGAGAACGAGGGAACATGTTCGCTGCTCAAATCTGATGTTTAGTTGCGTTTCTCTGCGCGGCCTAAAACGGCTTTGTTTTCGTGTTGTAACTGATTTTATCTGGACTTCTCCAGTCCCATATTAGCTGATAGGAGAAGAGGGGCACAGTTCATGCAGAGCCGCCTTAACCAAGGGGCTGGAGCCCAGGGGCCTATTCAAGAGTCTATCACGGGGTCGGCATGAGTACTCCATCAGAACCGCGTGACTTCTTCATTAACGACGCCTCTTATTGGTCCGCTTTGCGCCGCAGCTTCTTTATACGATCAACCCGCAGGCGCGGAGCCGCTGCAGATACACGCACCATCCCAAACGTCCGCACTGTTTTAGGATCCGGGGCCTATGGGTACATTAAGGTGGGCCTGAGTTCATGGTGGCGCCCACGGGAACTTCCGGAATAACAATAGGTGTGTGCGCGTGTGATGGAGGCACTCACTCACTGTAAACGCGTGCTTTGTCAGTTTGAATGTGGTCAATCTGTTTGGGAGAAAGTCCCTAGAGCTTTGGTTCTCACCCCGACATATTGTTTTGTTAGAACGCTAATGTCTTATGTGATATTGTGTCTCACATGAAAATACTTTTTTTTTTACACTAATTCAGGAACATTGATAGGATGATGCACAATAACCTTTGAAAAAAAATCCTCCTTATTTAATAATTCATATAAACTGTAGCAGCTTAAAACAGATTAAGGGCCAGTTTCTATTCTCTTTAGCTCTTTTTTTGGCTACTTTAAGCCCAGCTTTTTAGCTATTTGCAACATAAATAAAACATACACAGCTTGAAGTCAAAATTAAAGCCGCAAGCGGCATTGAACGGCCCTCACGGGCCGCGCCTCCTTTAGTGCCTCTATTGCCGCGTCACAACTCTACCAAGCTCATTTGGTGAAACGCCCTGGGAGGAGTTCGTCAAAATGCGACGTCAGCGAAAATGCTGACTCGGCATTTTCCAGACTTCCTGTCAAAATGGTGGACCTCCGGTTTGTCAGGGGGCGTGGCCACAACAATATTTTATTCTGTACAGAATCCCGACTTTTTTAGGCCCTATTTGTATTTTTCTTATGAATAATTAAGGCAGATAAAGTTGTGGTCGCGGAAAGTTTAAAATCAGCCCAAAAAACCACAACCCGCAGCACAAGATTATCTCCCGCAATGTCAAATTTAAAGTAGCCCAACTGTGCAGAAAAAAACGTGGACCTGGCAACTCTGATTTATAGTGTTCGAGCTCCTACTAGTGGATGTTCGATGGTACTGCAGGTCATGTTTATACATCTGTTTGTAATCATAGCCTGCCTACATGTTTATTAATATACATTTTTTTTTTTTTTTCTGTTACAGATAACATAACAACACACACATTTATACACTTGTGTCAAATCATCATCATCCCCATTGATCCATTCTCCTCAATAAATTCTGCAAGCTGCACCATTGGAGTTGCCTATTCCTTCTGACCGAGGAAGACTCAGTTGACAAGCAATCCAAATCAGCATCAGACGCACACGGTCTCTTACAGGAACCCTGTTGCCAGTAAGTTACTGTAAAATCTTAGATAAACCTTTTACACACACGTGTGTTGGCACCGCTTCACCTCCATCTCTTCAAATGGAAACCAAGAGTAAGTGTCACAGATTATTAAAACACGTACAATAGGTGAATCCTCCAGCCAGGTGTTTCTGACCACCAGCCTGGCAGCTCACTGCTCCTAGGTCGCCCCAGAGGAATTGAGGATGGGTCAAGTGCAGAGAATGAATGAATAAACTTTTTGTTTATTTTTTGTTGTCAGGGATGACAGCGAACTCCTCACAAAGCATTCGCAGCTTCATTGATGCAAAAATCAAAGGCCGTGGGGTAAGTTGCACACTTTCAGACATTCAGTATTTAAACAAGGGCTTATTGCATTGATTTTTTTCTTCAGAAAAGGGAGGATCCTGTCCTTGTGTTAAATCTGGACAATGTCGTAGAAAAGCTGCTTAAATGGCGGAGGTTTCTGCCCAGAGTGGAACCGTTCTATGCACCAAAGTGCAACAACACACCATCAGTGCTCAAGACGCTGAGTTCACTGGGAACAGGCTTCGGCTGTGCCCGTCAAGTAAGTGTTTTTAACTGTACAGCAGCCAAGAGTTCATTTTGACTTTTAAAGTGTGTTTTATGATGAAAGCCATAGATCCATCTCATTTTTGCTTTCATAAAAATGTAAGTTTTGCATGGATGGGGAAGGCTGGGCATCACTGCAGTGGTAGACGCTACAATCCGAATTGTCAGGGACAGAGAAACCAGATCCACTTTATGACACCGTTTTCTTTCTAATTCTTTGCGATAGTTTTTATGCTTTGATTAATTTGTAATGGTCACAGTTTTGGAATGGGGCCACCCGACTACAGCATGTGCAGCGGGGGCTTCAAGGAAAAAGGCTTGGAAACCACTGGTCTGCTATAGAGTGAATGGGGGTTAGGGACTAGGGTGGACATTTGGTTTATGTTTTTTTATTAACTCATGAGCTCAGAACATCAAATGTGGAGGCCCGGCCGTAGGTCACAGCGAGTAATGATTATAATGATCGGGATCTATGTTCAGTGAAGATTATCCATTTCATCCAACTTGGTATTCTACCAAACTCAGTAAATAAATGAACCCAACTTAATTTGTTTTTTTCTACGGCAGATGGAGATTGAGTTGGTCAAAGATTTTGTAGTCGATCCAGACAAAATCATTTATGCAAATACAATAAAACACGCGTTAGACATCGTATACGCCCGTGATCATGGAGTGAAGATTATGACATTTGACTATGTGGACGAGCTCCGCAAGATCTCCAAGTGGCACCCCCAAGCAAAGCAAGTGAAATAACCTTTTTCTCAATGCTTTTTTTGTTTTTGTGGCTTTGTAGAGTTTTTAAAGGAACAGGCCACCGTTTTTCCATACTGAGATACGTTCTTACCTGAGCTTAGACGAGTTGATACGTACCTGTCTGGTCTTTGTGCGTGCCCATGGAAGAGCTTGGTCGCTTCAAACTTCACCCTGTTTGGAGCCATATGAATATACTGGGAGAGGACAAATGCTAACTATCTCAGTATGGACAAACAGTGGCCTGTTCCTTTAACATTGGTTTTCAAAGCATCCTTACACTCTAATATTCTGTCCAGGCTGGTGCTGCGGATTATCGTGGACAACGACAGATTTCGGCGCCATAAGTATGGAGCCAGACTCTGTCAGGTCGAGCACCTGCTTGAACAAGCGAAGAAGCTGAACTTAAACGTTATAGGAGTCAGCTTCCATGTTGAGAGTGTTCGCCAGGACCGTGAGGCGTACAAGACGGCTATAGAAGCTGCTAGACGAGTTTTTGATCAAGCTGTGAGTTGTGGTAAAATGAATTTGTATGCAGTGTAACTTTAATTTTATCAGACGCTAGGATTAGAACTGTTATCTATTACCGTTTACATACTTCAGCCGTCCTCAGGATCACCGGTGTGCAGTGATGTGTCAGTGGCCAGTCTGCTACTTGGCTTGCAGCTGGCGGCTGAAACATGTAAAGGAAAAATGAGAAAAACATTTTTAATCCTAGTGTCTGACTAAATGATCCTTGAAAGATATACTCGTAAGACAAGTACGAACAACGTTTTGTATAAAGGTTTCTAAGTATGTACTTAGTTTGGCCATGCTATGGATGGATGAACTGATTGTTTATTCCAAACACATTTCAGAAACCGCTGGGATTTCAGATGAACCTTCTCGATATTGGCGGTGGTTTCAACGGTAGGAAAGACGATCAGACTTCAATTGAACAGGTACCAACAAACCAACCTCTTGCATCCACCATCATCTCAACATCCTGCTAACAGTCGTCTGATGTCGTAGATGTCTATCGGAATAAATGAGGCTCTGGATGAGTTTTTTCCTGCTGACTCTGGAGTGAAGATTATTGCCGAGCCAGGGCCTTACTTTGTGGACACAGCCTGCACGTTGGCTGTAAAAATCATTGCCAAAAAAGGCACAGGTAAAGGGCTTGATCCCATTAGGGCTGGGAAGCAGAATTTCCACTTAAATAGCAATAAAAAGAGAAAGGACTTCATTGAATCCTGAGCTGCAGGGACAGGCCAGATCCACATCATGACAGTTTTATTTCATCCACAACAAAGCCAGAGTACTTCATACAACAAGATGTTAGTGTAGCAAACTCTCACTAGTCATTTGTTTGGTACACATAGAACTAAGTAATTCAAACTCATGATAAAAATATTATGAGTTGGCTCAATAAAACAAGTGGAGGGAAATAAAGCTTTGAGCAACATTAATAAATGCTGTCCACTCATATACATTTTTTTTTTTCTTCAGACACAGTCTTTTATTTCGTCAGCGACGGGATCTGTGGATCAATGTCTGATAAATACAATCACTCTGAGACCTACACATTTTATCCACATCGTCACAGGGTAAAGCAATCACACAATGTGCCGCTCTTTCACTGTGTATTCTCTAATAACTCTTGTTATGTGCAGGAAGATGGTGTGCAGACGTACCCCTCCATTATCTACGGACCGACCCGGTACGAGTCGGACAATCTGACTGGCATCGTTCAGTTGCCCGACTTAGACGTTGGAGAATGGCTCCTTGTTCATGGCATTGGGACCAATTCAGTAGATGTGGCAGGTAATTTTAGTGGGTTTGAGAAAGTGCAGATTTACCTTGTGAGGATGGAGGACAAGGAATATTCTGTTTCAGTGTTGGAATAACTCAAAGAGACTTGCTACACAATTATACATTATGGTGAAAAAAAAACATTTATTTCTGTAATTCTGTAACTTAAAATGTGAAACTAATATATGATATCGACTCATGACATGCAAAGTGGCGTAAGTCAAGCCTTTGTTTTAATTCTGATTTTGGCTTACAACTTGTAAAAACCCCAAATTCCAAATCTCTGAAAAACTCACAAACTCGCTTGAACTTTGGCATTGCCAAAAAAGAAAAGAGATCGAACAATGCGAAAGAGCTGAAGGCCGATATTGAAGCCTATTGTTCTTCCATAACACCTCAGCAGTGTGTTATTGAAGCCACATCTGCCCTGAGGCAGACTGTCCATTTACCACGTGGCTATAATGTGGTGTTCATATATCCTGATCTCTTATGTCAGTGCCCTCTGCTGGACACGTGGGAAAATCGTTCCTTTTTTTTTAATTTAAGCTGCTTTTTCTTTTTTTGACACACTCTGGAATTTATTATTTTTATGTGTATAAAGGAAATTTATACACGATTTAGAATTTTTTAATAAAACACTGAAAAGTATAGACCCCCCCACTCCTTTTAAGGCAACCAATTGCCTTCAGAAATTGCCTGATGATTTCTGAATGATCACATGTTGACCTAATGACTAAATAGAGTCTACCTGTGTGTAATCTAATGTCAGTTCAAATACGGCTGATCTGTGATGGTCTCAGAGGTCTGTTAAAGGAATAGGCCGCCGTTTTTACATACTGAGATATGTTCTTACCTTAGCTTAGACGAGTTCTTTAGCATCTGTCTGGTCTTCCCCGTGTCTTCATTCATGTAAACACAGCACAAACGGCGTTAGCATCTCCACTATAGCTCCAAACAAATTGTAAGGCATAATAATACCAGGAGCAGTTCGGCGCACAGTAAAGCGTGGATTGCAATTAGATTTGTTTATGGTCCACAGTATGGCACAATGTCAAAAAGTTAAATTCCAGATGCTTATGCATGCCACTGTATATAGATATATAGATATATTTGGTAACACTTTATAATAATGGTACATGAGTTCATGCATGATTTCATTAAATCATGCATGAACTCATGTTAGTTCATCCCTGAATTAAACGTCTTACTGCTGTTATGATTTTTTACATGTTTTTATTGCTTACAGAAAGTGACGTCTGGAGCGCAATGTTCAAATGAGACCATGTAGACCTACGGCTGGGAGGGCCTCAGAGCCACTGCAGGGGCCCTGCAAAGACTGACGTCATCCATGGGTGCAACGTGCAATCATTTGGAGTAATTTCGATGTATGAATATTAAAATTAAAGAATAGAATTTCTAATACTGTAATTGCTGTATCAATCTCTGGTCTTGCGAGAGGCCAGGGGTGGCGAACACGCATGCGGCTCTTGGCCAATCAGAGTGCGGCTCTTTGCATGATAATTGGTACATATTTCCCATAATCTGTAACAGTCTTTCAGAATCTTGACTAAAAATCCGACCATAGTCCTATGGTTGGATTTAGAGATGGGAACAGACCCTCTTTCCCTGTTCTCTCCTCGAGGCGGCGTGTAAAAGGTGCCCGTGCAGCAGCCTCAGTCAAAGCTGGATGTAGGTTCAACAACAGTCAGGCAGATCGTGGCTCTGGGATCAGCTGCTTCACGTAGCCTAACTTTTCTCGCTTAATCAGGTCGTGTGACTGTTTTTTTGTGATAAAAACTCCATAGAGGGAAATATCTATGTTATATTGTTTGAAATAATTTTTGTTAAAATCCCGGTATTTACTTTATTTAAAAACAAATAAAAATCCACCCAGTCATTTGAACGGCTCTTTTAAGTGAACGGCTCTCGAATGAACGGCTCCCTTCAAAGAGCCATAAATCCCATCACAACCAGGCATAAAGTTGTAGTTTATTGTGATTAAATATAACGGTTACATTATATTTAATCACAATAAACTACCACCTATGGAGGACCGTGGCTGCCAAAACAATAAATATATACATAAATAAATAAATACAGAAATAAATACAACAATAAATAAATAAATAAACACATAAATAAATAAATACAAAAATAAATACAGAAATAGATAAATAAATACAGAAATACAGAAATAAATGCACTTATTATAATTGCATGCATTTCTTTGCAAATTTTATCTTTTTTAAATGTATTTCTGTATATATTTATTGTTTTGGCAGCCACGGTCCTCCATAACCACCCGTGGATCTCGCAAATAGATCCACGGGTGGATCTCGTTTGTGGCTCTTCACAGAGGTTGAAAATTTCGGCTCTTGGTCTCCTCTGCCATAGGCTACACTTTTACACTAAACACACAAATTGGAACTTTTTTTTCATAAAAGTCAGCAAGTCAGAGCCTGCAAACTCCCCCACACACAGAACCATGCGCGCTGCTTCTGGAGAACGACTATTGGACTTTAAAAAAAAAAAATCCCCCCAAAACATGGGTTTGGTTTAGTTTAGTTAATTTGTTCATTTGAGCAGTTAAAATTCTGCTCAAAAGGAGTGGGCCGAAGCAAAAGCTTATAAACGCCCACCCCGAAATCATTACAATAAAAGTGGATATCACAACAATAGTACAAAAGAACATATTACAAAGTACGAGAGCCTTGGAACACAGCATGCGCACACGTGAACACAACGTACTCGTTTGTGATTTAACACATTATGATACAATGATACATTTAGCAACATCATAATTGGATTTGCCTCCTTAGCAAGGAACCTGTTACATTTCAAAGCGTCTGTTTTAACACGGACCACCCTTACGAAGCACTTAAGGGAATGTTCATGTATTTAACAGAATCTGAACAACAGTCTCGTTACATATACAATGTTTGGTACAAAGCAAGTTACAAACGGCGAACGATTCTCAGTCGAATGGTTATCAATGTCATCAATCAATGCCAATGAATTATGTAATATGTAGTAAGTATTTAAGCCCTGCATAGTGTAGTGCGTTAAAAAGCCAGGGTGTAGAGCGGGCTAGTTGAAGAGGGCGTTAGCTCCCCATCAACAAACCCCCACCCAGCTGCCCTAACATCTGTTTTTTTTTTTTTTTTTTTTTTTTAAGAAGATGTTCCTGTACTGTGAGGTGCATTAAAAGACGAGGTTGATGAGCCCGTTGGGAGGGGCCTCTCAGCAGATTTGTAGCTGGCCTGCCCTAATTCTCTATTTGCAATTATAAACAATAGAATGACAACCGTTCAGAGTAGCAAATTGATCCTACTGCTCCCCCTAATGTGTTCTTCTCTGTACTTTTCAAAGACCTTTTGTTTGTACTTATATTTGAACAGGTTGAGATTTGGACATCGTTTCATCTCCATCTCCAATTTATTCCACAATTGTACACCATTAACTGTCAGGCTGAAACTTTTCAAAGTTGAGCTATGACTCTGAGTCCTAAAGTTTAATTTGTCCCGTAATTCATAACGACCAATCCAATCCAACTTTATTTATAATGCACTTTAAAAACAACATAGTTGACCAAAGTGCAGAACACAACAGCAAAAGGTCACAGTAAAAATTAAGAGCACATAGGTAAAAAGAATACAAGGAATACAGGCAAAAAAGATAAAATACAAAAGATTCTTAACTCAATTAAAAGCTACAGTAAACAGATAAGTTTTAAGAGCCGACTTAAAAACAGAAAGTGACTCGGCCTGTCTAAGGTGCGAGGGCAGTGCATTCCACAATGACGGGCCTGCAACTGAAAAGGCACGATCGCCTCTCAGTTTCCACCAGTACGTTCTTGGAACCTTCTTTGTATTTGGTTTGGTAACAGTTTATATCTTGCTTTGTATATAACATCTGTACAGTTTGGAACTCAACAATGTCGCAGAACTTCATGATCTTTGATTTGAAAAATAATGGATTTGTGTGGTCTAAAAACCCAACTTTATGAATTAATCTGACAGCTCTTTTTTGCAGCAATACTATTGGTTTAACTGTGTTTTTATAGGTACTACCCCAAACCACAGACATCTGCCCTCTGCCTGATTTCATCACAAGAGTCTCATATTTAAGTGATTGAAACACTGCATTATATATCTTACAATCATGCATTGTGCTATGGAGCAACACACTTCTAACACTTTTTAATGCCGTCCCAAATAGCAATAGAATTATATTTTTCACCTGGTTATTCATATAATGTAATAAAAAAGTAATTTCATTAATCTGAACAGTGATTGCGCTGTGGAACTTGCAAAAAGTGGTTTGAATCGCTGAGACGTCTTCACTGGACAATTCACAATCAAAAGTCACAAAAATAAAAATAACAAATTGTCCCAAATTAACTGAATTGACCCTACTATTCAAATGAAGTATAGGCACTCTCACTTGAGTAAAGAAAACAGGAACTCATGACACTGTGAATACATCTTTTAATTGACAAAACTTCATTTTGACACATAAAATACATGTATGTTGTGTTTTCTTACTTTATTCTTCATGTGTATGTATAAACTACTAGCCTATTAGTATTTTCATATTTCATGCTTTGTGTCTCCTTATTCATGTCGCAACTAAAACATGATTCTTACTCCAGTACTCCAAGTACTTTTCAACTCAAGCAATTATTCTGGTCACAACTTGTAACTTTTAGCTACTTGAATAACCTTATTTTAAAGTGACATTACTCTTACTAAAGTAAATATTTTTCCCTACTCTACCCACCTCTGATGGGCATGTATTGGATGCAGCATAACGTTGTCTATTCCTTGTGACTAATGGCTGTTCTGATGTGCGCTCTTTTGCTCCATCCATTCCAATAGAAAAAAAAGCTTACATCTTACTCTCTTCTGCTTTTAAGAATAAAGCCAGCATGTCACGGACAAGCCCTGTACAAGGAGTCACCTCCACCTTCTGAGGAGACTGAGGTCCTTCGGAGTGAGCACGCTTCTACTCAGGACTTTTTATGACTCCTCGGTAGCATCTGCTCTCCACTACGCTGCTGTGTTTGGCTCCGGGCAGCACCATAGACCTGAACAGACTGAACACAACAAGAGAATATTAGTGAAGCTCACATCCATCATGTTTTTGATGGCAGGGTAAAACCAGAGTACTGCCCTCAGTGCTCCTCTGAAACGGTGCACCACCTCCTGGGTTTCTCCCTGTTTCAGAGCGTGGTGTTCTGCATTGTCAGCTCCTACACCTCCTCCCTCCTCATCCTATGAACCATATTGTAACATATCAGTGTCACTTTATCAAGCACTTAATTGTAAACTTTGCACTGTCAATTTGACGTTTTGAAGCTTTTTGTTTTTGCAACGGTGGCGCAGTTGGTGGGTCATCTCATGATTGTAACGATGTGGGTTTGAGTCCCAGCTCCTGCAGGTGCACACTGTTGTTGTGTCCTTGGGCAATACACATCACCCACGTTGCCTCCAGCATCTGCGTACATTGGTGCATGAATGAGACAGTGAATGGGTGAGTGGTTCCTTGCTGTAAAGCACTTTGAGTGTGATGAAGGTAGAAAAGCACTATATCAGTTGAGTAAAGTGTGTTCAATGAAAAATGAAACCTACAGTGCCTCTCGTAAGTATTCATACACCTTGAACTTTTGCACATTTTGTCATGTTTACAAGCCTAAACATAAAGATTTTATTTAGAATTTTTTACTGAACGTTCACACACAAGTAACCGACAACTGTGAAGTGAAAGCTAAATGATACATGATTCTGTTATTTTTCAAAAGATGGAAAAGTGAAAAGTGGGGCTTGCATAAGTATTCATACAGCATTTTCTGAGTGCATTAAATTGCCTTTATAACATTCCTAATGACTCCAGAATGTTCACACCTCACCCTAACGGTTAAATAGAGGCACCTGTGTGTAATCTACTCTCAGTATAATTTCAGCTGTTCTTTTAGGCCCTCAGAGCTGTGGTCGGAGTGTATTGGTCACTAAACAACATCATGAAGGTCAAGGAGCACCAGAGAGGTCAGGGATAAAGCTGTGGAGAAGTTTAAAGCAGCCTTAAGTTATACAAAGATTTCCCAAGATTTAAACATCTCCCGGGGCACTGTTCAATCCATCATTCAGAAATGGAAAGAGTAAAGCACCACTGCAAACTTACCAAGACGTGATCGTTCACCTAAACTAAAAGACCGAACAAGGAGAGCACTGGTAAGAAATACAACCAAGTGCCCCAAGAAAACTCTGGAGGAGCTGTGAAGTCCTGCCGCTGAGCTGGGGGAATCTGTACATGGGACAACTATAAGTCGTATCTACACAAATCTGGCCTTCATGGACGAGTGGAAGAAGAAAGCCATTATTGAAAGGAGGCCCTAAGAAATCCCGTTTGAAGTTTGCTAGAAGTCATATGGAGGACACAGCTCCATGTGGAAGAAGGAGCTTTGGTCAGATGAGACAAAAAATGAACTTTTTGGCCCAAATGCAAAATGTTATGTATGGAGCAAATCTGACACTGCTCATCGTCCTGAGTGCACCATCCCCAGTTTAAAATATACGGGGGGAGCATCATGCTGTGGGGCTGCTTTTCCTCAGCGGGGGCTGGGGAGATTGTAAGAATAGTTATGAAGACGGATGGAGCCAAATACAGGGACATTTTGGAGGAAAACCTGCTGGAGTCAGCAAGAGAACTGAGGCTGGGGCGGAGATTCACCTTCAGCAGGACAATGACCCTAAACACAAAGATAAATCTACAATGGAAAGGTTCAATAAAAACATATTAATGAGTTAGAATGGCCCAGTCAAAGTCTTGACCTAAATCCTATTGAAAATCTGTGGAAAGGTCTGAAAACTGCTGTTCACAAACGCTCTCCTTCTAATGTGACAGAGCTTGAGTTGTTTTGTAAAGAGGAATGGGCTAAAATGTCAGTCTCTACATGTGCAAATCTTGTAGAGTCAGACCCCAAAAGACTTGTGCTGTTATTACAGCAAAAGGGGGTTCCACAAAGTATTCATTCATGCTGTATGAATACTTATGCAAGCCCCACTTTTCGGTTTTCTATTTTTTGAAAAATAACAGAATCATGTATCATTTTGCTTTCACTTCACAGTTGTCGGTTACTTGTGTGTGAACGTTCAGTAAAAAAATCAAAATAAAATCTTTATGTTTAGGTTTGTAAACATGACAAAATGTGCAAAAGTTCAAGGTGTATGAATACTTACGAGAGGCACTGTATTAGAGAAAATTGTTACTAGGCTATTTATATTTGTTTGCACACCCTTTTTTTTTTACATTATTTGTAATTGTTTGTACATATATATTATTGCACATAATATATTAGCCTATTTGCATCCCCTAAGTGTTCTTGTACCCTGCTCTATAAATCATTAGCAATACTACAAGGATGTCTCCAGTTATGTACACACATCTCTGTACAGCTGTAGGGCACTACTACCTCTGACAGGACAGTCACATAATTATCTGAAATGCGGGGGCATGTCTGCTCTCCTGCGGGTTGTCAGGTAGGAAAAAAACAAATAACAATTTACAGTAAGATTGTGTCAGACATTTCATACGGCAATGGTACAAACATTAATGTCAATTTTTGCATTAGGACATTTACTAGGCCTATCGTTACGACGGAGTGTAGGCTACAGCTGGTTGCAACAGCCCCACCAATTTGCAGCCGCTTTTCACATGAGCCACAGAATGTAATGTATAGGCAGACTGAAGGCCTATTTTGTTCTCTATGATATGATGTTGTAAGTTGTAAACATAATAATAATAATAATAATAATAATAATAATAATACTAATAATAATAATAATAATAATACTAATAATAATAATAATCTGCCATCTCAGTGATTTGATCATTATTTACTATAAACTGTAAAGGCACATTCATTTATTGCTGATCATAGGTAAAAAAAAAAAAAGGATTAAACTGGTAGTAAGTAAGTGTGGCATCTCAAGACACTGATAACAGTGTCACTATGAATGTTCTTGTACATTCATAGAATGTTCTTCTATGAATGAACAAGAACATTCATAGAAGTTTACACTCATTCATTACACTTAAAAGGAACTAGGGGGATGAAGGACAGACACGGGACAACACATGAGCAAAGCACCAAACACAGGACAACACAGGCTCAGCAACAGGACGCTGGACGACGGGATGGATGACGCACTGACAGACATTTGTGCAATAATTGTCAATCACATTGTCAAACCTTATACTTGAGGAATGTGTGTACCGTGCAAAGCAGCGATCTGTATCTTCGCATTTAGTCTTCATCCAGCTACACACGTGTTGTTTCAGCTCAAACTAATTATTTCTTTTTCAAAAAAAAAATCTTTTTTTTTGCCCGTTTTATTTTATTTTTCTCATATTTTTTCAAATTTTTGACTTATTTTTGCACCATTTTTTTTCTCATTTCCCCAATTTGTTTCCCTCATTTTTCATTTCTAACATTGTCCCTATTTCCCCCATTTTTGCCATAATTTCTCCCAATTTCCCCCCATTATTCTGAATTTTTCACACGTTTCTTACCATTGCAGATGAACCCGATATTGTAGATATATCTAGATTAAAAATTAAAATATCTTCCACACATGATTGTTCTGTTGGACAAATATTTTTGTAAAGGTATCGGAAAAAGTATCATCCAGGAATCGGCATCGGCAAGTACTGGTATCGAGATGGGAGACAGGTGACTTAAAATCACTTGAATTAAAGGCACTTATATATATATATATATATATATATATATATATATATATATATATATATATATATATATATATAATATATTATATTTATATTGAGTTTGAGTCGATATGAACTAATCCAAGATGAAAAACGATAATTCCAATGGAACAAGCATAAATCAGACACATTCACTTTCACAGTTATTGTAGATATACCTCTATGTTTTTTTCTGCTGCCAATAAGAGGTTGTATCTTATCTAAGACTAGACCAAATCGACTCGAACTATAGATTTTATCTCATAAAATTGCACAGTAGCTCATTTATGTAAACAGAGCAGGGCTACAACTCATGAGTGACACTTTATATCCAGCATTGGCCACTTTACTTCACAATTTATTAGTGCAGAGCAATAGCAGTGCAGAGTTTTTTGGGGGGAATATTTTAAGTAAATTTAGGCGTGTGCTTTGTATTAAGCAAAACATTAAAAATACACTGCACAATGTACTTAAGTATTGATATTGCCTAGTAGGAGAGTGTAGTGCAGTTTGTTGCAAAGGATCGATGGAATGTAATGGTAAAAGTGCGTAGGCTATGAATGTTGCCATCATATTGATAAAATTAACTTCCCAAAGAGCTCACATACGGGTTGTCGCGTGCACAAAGCCGACGACAGACAACACTGACCACACACAGTTTAAACAACTTACATGAACTCCCGCGTAGAAGAAGAAACAGGTCCAGGTTTAAATCCCCCGTGCAGTAGGAAGAAAACGCACCATGTCCCCCTCACGCGCTACGTCCAACGTGCACAACTCTACTGTACTGCTGTCTTTTTTTTTCTTTTTTTTTTCTTGTTGCGTGAGGACAGCGTGACTCTCGCAGCTTTCAGACCAGAGGAGGAGGATGAGTCTGTGGGCGCAACAAGACAGAAATCTCATGCAAACCCACAGCGTGCGCGCTGTTGTCTTGGGCACCGCAGCGCAGAGCGTGACTCCGCCCACGAGGACAGAGCGTGGAGGGAGAGGGAGGGGGCAGTGTTTCCCCAACCGGGAGAGCAGGGACCCCTAGAGGTACACAGGCGCTCTGCAAGGGTTTGTTAATCTCTTAACCCCCACCTGAGCCGATTTTTTCCCCGGTTTGGCTTTACCCAAATCTAAAAGCTTAAAAGAAAGAAAAGCATCAGAGACGAGGATGAGAACGCAACAGATGAAGTGTCGAAAGAGCGAGAAAAAAAGCGATGAGAAAAGTTACTAAAAAGCCACAAAAAAATGACAAAAACGCAACACGCGACCATAAATACAAGGCAATGAAAAAGCAAGAGAAGAGACAGTAAAAGATGCTCGTGTGAAGTGTGAGGTTGTCTCCATTTAGCAGCGACACATTTAATGTCGCCTAAGTCAACGGAGCTTTCATTGTCATAAAGGCTCTATACTTGATGTGTCTGACATTATATTGTAAAAGTGCAGGTTTCCTTTTATGGTTCTGTGATAAAGAAATATTTCCTTAGAGTTCTGTTGACTCAGACTTTAATTCAGGATTTACTGCATACAACCATTAAACATTAATCGTCTGTAATTAATCACCATTTATCACTTCAACCCACTAAAATGGCTGAGAACCATTTGATCTTTATCTGTTTATGTATTTATTTTAGGCAAAAATGACACTATTTAAATTTAATTACAGTTGTCATAATTTGAATGCTCTGAACGCAAAACATGTTCAGTATTTGCTTTCCATTTTATTGCATGCAAAACATAGCATTGGACTACAAAGACACTCCTGCTGCAGCCACTGACTTGAATCACTCAAACATGAACCACAATAATGATACGGCTTATGGGATGACACATGGCTCCTAATCGCCAGTGAGGAACCACCAGAGGTTCCTATGCTAAAGGATCAGAAGCATTGAAGCTCCTTTTCCTACCTCCTTCCTAACGGACAGCCCTATTCGGAAGCTTCTTATCACGGCGGACGCACATCCAGTTTGTCGTTGGACCACTTACCAATCTGCTTATTTTGGATGTACCCGGAGGCCCACTCCTCAGGCCAGCGCGTGGATACCACTGGAGTACCACTGGAGTACCACTGGAGTACCACTGGAGTACCACTGGAGTACCACTGGAGTACCACTGGAGTACCACTGGAGTACCACATGGAGGGCTTGGAGTTTTTTTTTTTTTTTTTACCTGCGCCAACACGTGCTCATACAGACACAAATCACAGGCAGTATGGCTATTTCTTGAAAGCCAAGAGGATTGGTTTGCTATAATAATAATTATTCTAATTATTGTAATTAAAGTAATAATTATTGACATCTGTCATTGATCGATCATAACTGTGCGTGTGTGTGTGTGTGTGTGTGTGTGTGCGTGCGTGTGTGTGTGTGTGTGTGTGTGTGCGTGCGTGCGTGTGTGTGTGCGTGCGTGCGTGCGTGCGTGTGTGTGTGTGTGTGTGTGCGTGTGTGTTCGTGCGTGTGTGTGCGTGTGTGTGTGTGCGTGTGTGTGTGCGCGTGTGCGTGCGTGTGTGTGTGCGTGTGTGTGTGCGCGCGCGTGTGCGTGCGTGTGTGCGTGCGCGTGTGTGTGTGCGTGCGTGTGTGTGTGCGCGTGTGCGTGCGTGTGTGTGCGTGCGTGTGTGTGTGTGCGTGCGTGCGTGCGTGTGTGTGTGTGTGTGTGTGTGTGTGTGTGTGTGTGTGTGTGTGCGTGCGTGCGTGCGTGTGTGTGTGCGCGTGTGCGTGTGTGTGTGTGTGTGCGTGCGTGTGTGTGTGTGTGCGTGTGTGTGTGTGTGTGTAGGATGGAACAATCTGGCTGATTGAAGATCAGCTGCAGGTGCTCCCAGGAGACTCCACCCGTCTATAAAATGGAGGAGATTGCAGTGTGACACACAGGTGTATGACAGGGCAGTCTTAGAGTCTTCTCTTTTGCAAAACGCCACCATCGCCATCTCTTCAGATGGCGGCCCGGGGTAAGTATCAGAAACAGTTGTTATTTTGAACCTTTTTGACAATTGATTCTGTTGTAAATGTGTTTTTTTTGCCGGGGATGACAGTTGACGATGAAACCTCACGAGCCATTCACCGCTTCATTGGAAAAAGAATCGATGACCATTTACGTAAATTAGCTGTAAGTTGCACATTTTCAGACACTCAGTATTTGAATAAGGCCTTATTGCATTGTTAGGCCCGAGCGCCATCAGGGCTGGCGAAGGGCCTCTTGTAATCGTATAGAGTGCGCGGAGCGAAGCGGAGCGCACTCCCCCAAAGTGCGCGGAGCGCACAAAACGAGCGCGAAGCGCTCGCCTCCTATCAAACATGCACTAACGCACTCCTCTCGACGTGCACGTTCCGTGCACGTGCACATGTATCAGAAAACAAACATTGTAATTGGACAGTGCGCGGAGCGAAGCGGAGCGCACTCACCCAAAGTGCGCGGAGCGCACAGAAAAAATGAGCGCAAAGCGCTCCCCTCCTCTCAAACACTCACTAATGCACTCCTCTTGTCGTGCACGTCCCGTGCACGTACATATATAATGCAAAAATCAACATTGTAATTGTACAGAGCCCATAAAAGTCAATGGGCGACTGGTCACTGACGGGCACGAAGTGCCCGTCAGTGACCCAGGACCTCTACCATGAGGTAGGAATGCGCGAGCACTTTCCGAAAATATATAGTTTATGGTACCCGCGTAAGCGGAAACACTGTTTTCGTGTGAGAATATTTAGGCCCGAGCGGCCTGCCGTCGCAAGGGCCTATTGTAATCGCAATCACAGCGCAGTGCGCGCAGCGCACTGAACCTAAGTGCGCGGAGCGCACAAAAACAGCGCGAAGCGCTGTCCCCATGTCAACCGTAAACTCACCGTGTAAAACAGTGACAGCCCACACCGGAGGTGTGGGCCCTTTATACTTATTATTGCATTAAAATGAATGGGGGTATATAGTGTGAATGGGGGTATATAGTGGATGACGAGCGCGAAGCGCTCGTCATCCACCCAGGAGTCCCACGGATGCGTGCGGATTGTTGAAAGCTTTCCAAAAATGTATAATATGATATAGTCGCGAAAGCGACTATATTGTTTTTGTCGAAAATATTATTATTAGGCCCGAGCGGCCTGCCGTCGCAAGGGCCTATTGTAATCGCAATCGCGATCGCAGCGCAGTGCGCGCAGCGCACTGAACCTAAGTGCGCGGAGCGCACAAAAACAGCGCGAAGCGCTGTCCCCATGTCAACCGTAAACTCACCATGTAAAACAGTGACAGCCCACACCGAAGGTGTGGGGCCTTTATACTTATTATTGCATTAAAATGAATGGGGGTATATAGTGTGAATGGGGGTATATAGTGGATGACGAGCGCGAAGCGCTCGTCATCCACCCAGGACCCCCACGGATGCGTGCGGATCGTTGAAAGCTTTCCAAAAATGTATAATATGATATCGTCGCGAAAGCGACGATATTGTTTTTGTAAAAAATATTATTATTCTTTCTACTTCTTCTTCTTCTTTCTTCTTCTGCTCTTTGAGCAGGAATTTGACCCCCTGAACATAGTCGAAAACTCACCAAACTTTGCCCAAAATTCAGGTCCGGTGAAAAATTAATTAAAATGTGTGTTTCATATTGGGGAAAAAAAAAATGGCGCGACAGCGCCACCTACAAAAGTGAAAATACATTACGCCAATGGGGGAGGGGCCGACGTAAACTTTGTCGCAGAGCGACGAGATTCGGTACAGATATTCGTCATGTGACGACAAAAAAAATATATTATTGTGGCCACGCCCCCTGACAAACCGGAAGTCCGCCATTTTGACAGGAAGCCCGGAGAATGCTGAGTCAGCGTTTTCGCTGACGTCGCATTTTAACGAACTCCTCCTTGGGCGTTTGACCAAATGAGCTCAAAATCGCTCGAGCTCATCTCGAGATGTGGGGCATCAAAAGTTATCCAAATTTTTTGGCTAAGTTTTACGGTTTGTTTGCGGCGAAGCCGCAATCTTTACGAAGAATTTTGCGATTCATCAAAAACTAAAAATCGCTCCCATTCGCACAAACAAACTCCGATTAAAAATCGGAAATATACATTTTATTGACCTTTCACCCCTGGACACAACAAATGTGTAAAAGTAACATTGGGCGCGATAGCGCCCCCTCCAGGTGCAGAAGAAAAAATGCATTATGGGAAAAAAATTAGTTTGTCGGAAATGGATGAAATTCGGTACAAAAATAGTTGATGGCGTCCCGATCCAAAAAGCCAATGAGACCCATATCGTATTTTGTACGGTGTTGCCATGGTGATTCAAAATACATTGCGTCTATGGAGGCGGGACCAACCGGGGCCAACGTCAACTTTGTCGTAGAGCGACGAGATTTGGTACAGATATTCGTCATGTGACGACAAACAAAAAATATTATTGTGGCCACGCCCCCTGACAAACCGAAAGTCCGCCATTTTGACAGGAAGTCTGGAAAATGCTGAGTCAGCGTTTCCGCTGACGTCACATTTTAACGAACTCCTCCTAGGGCGTTTGACCAAATGAGCTCAAAATCGCTCCAGCTCATCTACAGATGTGGGGCATCAAAAGTTATCCAAATTTTTTGCCTATGTTTTACGGTTTGTTTGCGGCGAAGCCGCAATCTTTACGAAGTATTTTGCGTTTCATCAAAAACTAAAAATCGCTCCCATTTGCGCAAACAAACTCCGATTAAAATTCGGAAATATACATTTTGTTGACCTTTCACCCCTGGACACAAGAAATGTGAAAAAGTGACATTGGGTGCGATAGCGCCCCCTCCAGGTGCAGAAGCAAAAATGCATTATGGGGAAAAAATTAGTTTGTCGGAAATGGATGAAATTCGGTACAAAAATAGTTGATGGCGTCCCGATCCAAAAAGCCAATGAGACCCATATCATATTTTGTACGGTGTTGCCATGGTGACGCCCAGGGCCTCCCATGTTAATCTAATGGGGCTGACACATGAATCTCACATTATACAACATTACAGCGCGTTAGCGCCCCCTGTCAGGAGCTTGTGGACAGTGGTCATGGAAGTACGGCCCGTTAGGGCCGTCTGATGCTAATTGTGAAATTAAAAAGATTATAGGCGCGTTAGCGCCCTCTGCAGGCTGGAGCCATTATTCACATGGAGAGGCTAAAAATGTTGTTTTGATGTTTACTGACAACTATTAATGGCACATCAGGGCAATAAAATGCAGTGTGGCAACGCTGGCGCCCTCGGTAGGGTTACATAGACGCGGCCATAGAGGCGCTAAAGGAGGCACGGCCCGCGAGGGCCGTTCGATGCCGCTTGCGGCTTTAATTAGGCCCGAGCGGCCTGCCGTCGCAAGGGCCTATTGTAATCGTAATCACAGCGCAGTGCGCGCAGCGCACTGAACCTAAGTGCGCGGAGCGCACAAAAACAGCGCGAAGCGCTGTCCCCATGTCAACCGTAAACTCACCATGTAAAACAGTGAAGCCCACACCGGAGGTGTGGGCCCTTTATACTTATTATTGCATTAAAATGAATGGGGGTATATAGTGTGAATGGGGGTATATAGTGGATGACGAGCGCGAAGCGCTCGTCATCCACCTCAGAGCCCCACGGCTGCGTGCGAATCGTTGAAAGCTTTCCAAAAATGTATAATATGATATTGTCGCGAAAGCGACTATATTGTTTTTGCCGAAAATATTATTATTCTTTCTTTCTTTCTTCTTCTTCTTCTGCTCTTTGAGCAGCAATTTGACCCCCTGAACATAGTCGAAAACTCACCAAACTTTGCCCAAAATTCAGGTCCGGTGAAAAATTAATGAAAATGTGTGTTTCATATTGGGGGGGAAAAACATGGCGCGACAGCGCCACCTACAAAAGTGAAAATACATTACGCCAATGGGGGAGGGGCCGAAGTAAACTTTGTCGTAGAGCGACGAGATTCGGTACAGATATTCGTCATGTAACGACAAAAAAAAAATATTATTGTGGCCACGCCCCCTGACAAACCGGAAGTCCGCCATTTGGAAAGGAAGGCCGGAGAATGCCGAGTCAGCGTTTTCGCTGACTTTGCATTTTAACGAACTCCTCCTAGGGCATTTCACCAAATGAGCTCAAAATCGCTCCAGCTCATCTCCAGATGTGGGGCATCAAAAGTTATCCAAATTTTTTTGCTATGTTTTTCGGTTTGTTTGCGGCGATGCCGCAAACTTTACGAAGAATTTTGCGATTCATCAAAAACTAAAAATCGCTCCCATTCGCACAAACAAACTCCGATTAAAAATCGGAAATATACATTTTATTGAACTTTCACCCCTGGACACAGCAAATGTGAAAAAGTGACATTGGGCGCGATAGCGCCCCCTCCAGGTGCAGAAGAAAAATTGCATTATGGGAAAAAAATTAGTTTGTCGGAAATGGATGAAATTCGGTACACAAATAGTTGATGGCGTCCCGATCCAAAAAGCCAATGAGACCCATATTGTATTTTGTACGGTGTTGCCATGGTGAATCAAAATACATTGCGTCGATGGAGGCGGGGCCAACGTCAACTTTGTCGTAGAGCGACGAGATTCGGTACAGATATTCGTCATGTGACGACAAAAAAAAAATATTATTGTGGCAACGCCCCCTGACAAACCGGAAGTCCGCCATTTTGACAGGAAGCCTGGAGAATGCTGAGTCAGCGTTTTCGCTGACGTCGCATTTTAACGAACTCCTCCTAGGGCGTTTGACCAAATGAGCTCAAAATCGCTCCAGCTCATCTCGAGATGTGGGGCATCAAAAGTTATCCAAATTTTTTGGCTAAGTTTTACAGTTTGTTTGCGGCGAAGCCGCAATCTTTCCGAAGTATTTTGCGATTCATCAAAAACTAAAAATCGCTCCCATTCGCACAAACAAACTCCGATTAAAAATCGGAAATATACATTTTATTGACCTTTCACCACTGGACACAACAAATGGGAAAAAATTACACTGGGCGCGATAGCGCCCCCTCCAGGTACAGAAGAAAAAATGCATTGTGGGAAAAAAATTAGTTTGTCGGAAATGGATGAAATTCGGCACAAAAATAGTTGATGGCATCCCGATCCAAAAAGCCAATGAGACCCATATCGTATTTTGTACGGTGTTGCCATGGTGAATCAAAATACATTGCGTCTCTGGAGGCGGGGCCAACGTCAACTTTGTCGTAGAGCGACGAGATTCGGTACAGATATTCGTCATGTGACGACAAAAAAAAAATATTATTGTGGCCACGCCCCCTGACAAACCGGAAGTCCGCCATTTTGACAGGAAGTCCGGAGAATGCTGAGTCAGCGTTTTCGCTGACATCGCATTTTAGCGAACTCCTCCTAGGGCGTTTCACCAAATGAGCTCAAAATCGCTCCAGCTCATCTCGAGATGTGGGGCATCAAAAGTTATCCAAATTTTTTGGCTAAGTCTTACGGTTTGTTTGCGGCGAAGCCGCAATCTTTCCGAAGTATTTTGCGATTCATCAAAAACTAAAAATCGCTCCCATTCGCACAAACAAACTCCGATAAAAAATCGGAAATATACATTTTATTGACCTTTCACCCCTGGACACAACAAATGTGAAAAAGTGACATTGGGCGCAATAGCGCCCCCTCCAGGTGCAGAAGAAAAATTGCATTATGGGAAAAAAATTAGTTTGTCGGAAATGGATGAAATTCGGTACAAAAATAGTTGATGGCGTCCCGATCCAAAAAGCCAATGAGACGCCTATCATACTTTGTACGGTGTTGCCATGGTGACGTCCGGGGCCCCCCATGTTATTGTAATGGGGCTGACACATAAATGTCACCTTATGCAACATTACAGCGCGTTAGCGCCACCTGTCAGGAGCTTGTGGACAGTGGTCATGGAAGTACGGCCCGTCAGGGGCGTCTGATGCTACTTGTGAAATTAAAAAGATTACGGGCGCGCTAGCGCCCTCTGCAGGCTGGAGCCATTGTTCACATGGAGAGGCCAAAAATGTAGCTGAGATGTTTACGCACAAAGATTAATGGCACATCAGGACAATAAAATGCAGTTCGTTCACGCTGGCGCCTTAGGTACGGTTATATAGAGGCGCTAAAGGAGGCACGGCCCGCGAGGGCCGTTCGATGCCGCTTGCGGCTTTAATTCTTTCTTTCTTTCTTTCTTCTTTCTTCTTCTTCTTCTGCTCTTTGAGCAGAAATTTGACCCCCTGAACATAGTCGAAAACTCACCAAACTTTGCCCAAAATTCAGTTTTGGTGAAAAATTAATTTAAATGTGTGTTTTCTATTGGGGGGGAAAAAAATGGCGCGACAGCGCCACCTACAAAAATCAAAATACATTACGCCAATGGGGGAGGGGCCGAAGTAAACTTTGTCGTAGAGCGACGAGATTCGGTACAGATATTCGTCATGTGACGAGAAAAAAAAAATATTATTGTGGCCACGCCCCCTGACAAACCGGAAGTCCGCCATTTTGACAGGAAGTCCGGAGAATGCTGAGTCAGCGTTTTCGCTGACGTCGCATTTTAACGAACTCCTCCTAGGGCGTTTCACCAAATTAGCTCAAAATCGCTCCAGCTCATCTCGAGATGTGGGGCATCAAAAGTTATCCAAATTTTTGGGCTATGTTTTTCGGTTTGTTTGCGGCGAAGCCGCAATCTTTACGAAGAATTTTGCGATTCATCAAAAACTAAAAATCGCTCCCATTCGCACAAACAAACTCCGATTAAAAATCGGAAATATACATTTTTTTGACTTTTCACCCCTGGACACAAAAAATGTGAAAAAGTGACACTGGGCGCGATAGCGCCCCCTCCAGGTGCAGAAGAAAAATTGCATTATGGGAAAAAAATTAGTTTATCAGAAATGGATGAAATTCGGTACAAACATAGTTGATGGCATCCTGATCCAAAAAGCCAATGAGACCCATATCGTATTTTGTACGGTGTTGCCATGGTGAATCAAAATACATTGCGTCTATGGAGGCGGGACCAATCTGGGCCGACGTCAACTTTGTCGTAGAGCGACGAGATTCGGTACAGATATTCGTCATGTGACGACAAACAAAAAATATTTTGGTGGCCACGCCCCCTGACAAACCGGAAGTCCGCCATTTTGACAGGAAGTCCGGAGAATGCTGAGTCAGCGTTTTCGCTGATGTCGCATTTTAACGAACTCCTCCTAGGGCGTTTCACCAAATTAGCTCAAAATCGCTCCAGCTCATCTCGAGATGTGGGGCATCAAAAGTTATCCAAATTTTTGGGCTATGTTTTTCGGTTTGTTTGCGGCGAAGCCGCAATCTTTACGAAGAATTTTGCGATTCATCAAAAACTAAAAATCGCTCCCATTCGCACAAACAAACTCCGATTAAAAATCGGAAATAAACATTTTTTTGACCTTTCACCCCTGGACACAACAAATGTGAAAAAGTGACACTGGGCGCGATAGCGCCCCCTCCAGGTGCAGAAGAAAAATTGCATTATGGAAAAAAAATTAGTTTATCGGAAATGGATGAAATTCGGCACAAAAACAGTTAATGGCGTCCCGATCCAAAAAGCCAATGACACCCATATCGTATTTTGTGCGGTGTTGCCATGGTGACGCCCAGGGCCCCCCATGTAATCCCATGAGGCTGACACATGAATCTCACATGATACACAATTACAGCGCGTTAGCGCCCCCTGTCAGGAGCTTGTGGACAGTGGTCATGGAAGTACGGCCCATTAGGGCCGTCTGATGCTAATTGTGAAATTAAAAAGATTACGCAGGTTGGAGCCAATATTCACATGGAGAGGGAAAAAACACAGAGCACCTATGGGGGAGGGATCAACGTCAACTTTGTCGTAGAGCGACGGGATTCGGTACAGACATTCATCATGTGACGACAAACAAAAAATATGATGGTGGCCGCGCCCCCTGATAAACCGGAAGTCCGCCATTTTGATAGGATGTCTGGAAAATGCTGAGTCAGCGTTTTCGCTGATGTCGCATTTTAACGAACTCCTCCTAGGGCGTTAAACCAAATGAGCTCAAAATCGCTCCAGCTCATCTCGAGATGTGGGGCATCAAAAGTTATCCAATTTTTTTGCCTATGTTTTACGGTTTGTTTGCGGTGAAGCCGCAATCTTTACGAAGAATTTTGCAATTCATTGTAAACTAAAAATTGCTCCCGTTCGTTCAAACAAACTCCGATTGAAAATCGGAAATAAACATTTTATTGACCTTTCACCCCTGGACACAGCAAATGTGAAAAAGTGACATTGGGCGCGATAGCGCCCCTCCAGGTGCAGAAGAAAAAATGCATTATGGGAAAAAAATCAGTTTCTCGGAAATGGATGAAATTCGGTACAAAAATAGTTGATGGCGTCCCGATCAAGAAAGCCAATGTGACCCCTCTGTTAGGTGTGTTTGGACAGCGGACATGGCGGTACAAATTCCCTTGTGAAATGAAAAAGATTTTGGGCATGCTAGCGCCCTCTGTGGGTTGGAGCTTTTTTCTCACATGGAGAGGCTAAAATTTTACCTGAGAAAGGTAAAATGCACTGTCCCACATTCATACGTAATCTCGTCTCAAACAGTGACCAAACATATTGTTATTGCTGGAAAGTGCCACTCCGTCACGTTGAGCTTTTTTTTCTTTCTTTTTTTTAACAATAATCTTTGAACATTTATGGGAAAATATATTGACCTAATTTCATAAATGTTGACAGAAAATCCTGAACATTGTGACAGATTTTAGCCAAAAATCAAGATAAATGAAAAATATCTGCACTTTTGGATGCCTTCATGAGAAAGTCATGTGACGTTAGTTCATGTGCTGAGAGAGAAGACGCTGGACCTTGGGACAAGTTTTGTTTCATATGGATCGGTCCAGCCATAAACCAATAGTAATCATGGTTACCACAAAAAAATTTGTAACTGTGCCAACTTGATTTTACATTGTAGGCTGTTTTTGTGACATCATGAGAACACAACCTAATGATGCAATTTTTTTTTTAGAAGTAGAAAAGATAAGACAGATCTTTATGCAATGGAACCATAGACCAGAACACTGATGGACCTCACTAAAGTGCACTCAGTCTCTACCCCGTTCATCCCAATACCAAACATGAGTTTATTTTAAAAGTACACCTTCAGTTGTAAAAGGATTACAAACACAACTGTTGTTGCACTTTGGGCCATGTTTCCACTGATCGTGGGTTAACCTTTTATGCAGCCTGTTTTTGTGTGCCCTGGGAGTTTGGAGTCTGCCTGAGGAGAGAGTGGTGAAGAGGCAGTTTCCTGGGTGAGTGGGATCCTGCAGTATGTTGGCTGCACGTGTGAGCAGTCGAGTGGCGTAGATGTCATCCAGGTTTGGCAGAGCGGAGCCCAAGATCCTGTCTGCCGTCCTTATCACAGACTGCAGGTCCTTCTCAGCAGCAGCGCAGCTCACATACCATAATATGCAGTAGTATGTATGTAAGTAATATGCTTTCTATGGTAAAGTGATAGGCGAAAGTGATCCTGAAAAGTGACCCTGCAAGTTGTGTAAAGTGCTGATTATTTGAAATAAAAATATCAGGTATAGAGACTTTAATAATGCAGGTGTTTACACAGGTTTTTGGGTGTGCAGATCAGTGAGGACCTGACATGAAGTCTGAGACCCTCTCCACCTCCACCCCATCAATCCACAGACCACTATGAGGCGTTTTCTCGTTCTCTCCCAAAATCAATTATGACCTCTGTTTTCTTTGTGTTCAGAAGTTGCAGCTAAAATGGCAGGAATCATTTTAAAAGACCTGACAGTATTTGACCATTTAAGAAAAACATGTGTCATGTATCTGAAACACTTAATCTGCTCTATACGTCTGTGAATTCTTTCATCTGCTGCCTTTGTAATTTGTCATAAAATTTCTACACCAGAAAAATGACCAAGCCTTGAATGTAAGAGAAATAAATAACAAGTGTAACAAAACATTTATTGAGTTGAATACTTCTTTAAATTGACATTGACAAATCATTTATACACATGTTTCAAACAATAGCAACTGTCGCTTAAAATACAAACACAAAACATTTTCAATTTCTGTCACATTATTACAACATGAATACTTTAAAAAAAGCTTGTGAATACATTCAAACCCATTTACATCATACACAACAACAAAAAATGAGGATAAATCAGTGAAAACTTCATTGTAGTTTAATTTAATATTATCTGAACCACTCTTGGTCTGGCCTGTCACCTAGAACCTGTTTGCCCTGGGAGTCCCTACAGAGGCATAAAGCCCCTCACAACATAGCTCCTAGGATCTTTCAGGCGCTCAAACCTCTCCACCACGATAAGGTGGTGGTTCAAGGAGAGGAAAATTTATTTACATTATTAGTGTCATTACAATTGAATACATGATTTACATTAATAATACATTATAATATACATAACAGTACATAAAAAATATACAATATAAATACAATACATACATTATTATTTGGCATTCATATATACATTACATAATTCATTTATCATTCGAGGGACCCTTTGAACCAGTCAGAATGGTTCAAGACCAGAGACAACAAACCTTACAGTATGTGTGCACGCATCACTGTAAGGTACAACACACAATAAAGCCAAAACTAAAACAGTAACAGCAATTACAACTGAAAGCCCTAAAACTACAACGCCTAAATCAGCAAACACATGATCCAAAGCTAAGCAGTCTCTTCACAGACAGGTTTGTTTGTTCGCCTGCTTTACAACTTTGGTTTTCCTCAGGAACCTCCCTCTTCACATGATGTCACTGTGTAAAGTCTTGTAGTCTAATGTACTTTTGTCAGACAAAATGGAAAACGTTAACTGCATGGTCACAGATAAGTTTCCCCAGTCTGACAAAATGACATTAGAAAACTACAAGACTGAGCACAGCTTCACCTAATAAAGAGGACGAGAGGAGGAAGACCAATACTGTAATGCATGATTCACAAAAAACCTGTCAGCAAAGAGAAAACCTCTGCAAATAAATATTTGAAAACGCACCATTACTGAATTTCCATGATCCAACACCTAAGCCTATCATCAAAACGAACAAATATATACAACACTCAAAATGTTTCCAAAGACAAACACACAAAAGTAAAAATACATGATTACTGCCAATTATTAAAATATTATATACAATTTTGACAAAGAGTCAATCCTGAATGCTCAATAATCAAGAGAGGAATGGACTGCTTAGAGCATGATGAAAAGGCATGGGAAGACAAAGTTGTAAGCAACACAAGACAAGTCATATGTAAGGAGCAATGTGATGAGCCGACACAATAAACAGCAGCTGTCCATTTAAACTATGAAGTAAATCTAATCTAAACGCGGCATTTCAATGCACTTCCCCCTAAAAGAACAGACGATCCCTTCATGGTCGCTAAAGTATGTTGGCACGACTGAACAGTCAATGTCATAATCACTTGACTTTAGATAAAAATGATCAATTAATGTCCCTCTCTCAGTTGTGGGAGATGTAACGTATTGAACATAACCTCTTTCTACCATAAAATTGCAGAGACTTGTAGATTTCAATACGTCGTCATTAAAATCTCCCATCACAGCCACAGTGGCACAATGTGAACTCAGCCAATTCAAAAACCTGTCAAAGTTATATTTGAATAGAGACATGGGATAAGACGGTGGCCGGTAAATTACTGCTATGATGATTTGATGCTCTGCAAAATAATTAACTAAACACTCCAAATCGAAATCTCGTACTGTGATTTCATAGTTACGGTTTTCCTCACAGTACATGCCAACTCCACCGTACTGTTGGCCACGTAAACTAACCAACGCTGTGTGGTTACTGCGCTGGTAGGAGATACTACGGGGACGACTATGGAAGGTATAACCTTCAATTTGACAACCATCAAAAGATGAGTCTACAGATAACCATGTCTCTACCACAGCGATACAGTTAGGCTGCAAAAGCTGTGTGCGTGAAGCTAAATCAGACACATGTCGGGCTAATCCCTGTACATTCATAAAAAATACTGTCAAAACATGTGCCTCTTGTCTGTGCCAGGGCAAACTGTCGACCACGAAGGGAGGCAGGTTCTCTAACGCGGTTCTAATGTTGTCCTTGCAGTAAATGGCCTTCTCCGAAAAGTCTTGAATTACAAGACCCTCTAAACTCCGGACGCGACTTAAGGCCACATACGCCTGACCCGCGGTAAATATTTTCTTCAGGGACACCACAGCTTCATCTACAGTAACCCCTTGTACTTTGTGTACTGTACAGGCCCACGCGAGTTTAAGCGGAAACTGTCTACGCCTCTCGGTGCGTTTATTCACCTGTTCTTCAGCTGGTCCTATGCGAGTGGAACCAGTCAGGTCTGCAGGGGTACGGGTCTGTTTCCTTGTCTTCGCGCCTACTCTATCGTCATCGAATTTCACGTAAATAGCTAAAGGAAACCTCTTGTTCTGGGGATCTTCGAGTATATAAGTTACAATGCCACATACCCCATTTACTAGACCGTCCGAAAGATCTATGTTTTTACAAAGCATAACGCGTGCATTGACGCCGATATGCAGTGCCTCCGCCAAACTAGGTTTCATTTTTTTGGACTTATGGAAACACAGATGACCATGGAGTTCCTTAATTTTACCGGAGCCCTTATCAATCCCAAAATCCCGCGCCTCTATGGTCATCACCTCTGAACAAACACTACTAAGCTTTCTTAAGTTATATTCCCCAACATGAACCCTCCTCGCGAAAATATGCAATACGTCGGGCTCTTCGCCTGTTTCACGACGCTTCAATATATCTATGTCGCTTTGGAGCATGGGTGTCCCTCTCGTGCGCACTCTTAGCCGGTTTAAGAGGTCCGCGAAAGTACTATCCTGTTGTCTAACAACAGTTTTTAACTCCGCTACTTTAAACAAATCGTTGAAAAAATCGACGCCTACATTTTCTTTATACAGAACCTCCCCCCCAACAGGAGCTAACTGATAAAAATCCCCAACTGCAATAACGCAAACGTTTCCAAATTTAATCTCCTCATCCGTCTGTTTAATTTGACCCAAACGACCGTCAATCCACTCAAACACCCTTTTGTCAACCATCGATATTTCGTCGATTACAACAATTTGAACATCGATGTATCTAGCGCGCAGTGTACTTAGCTTTTCCTCTCCGAGCTTACCATACTTTGCTGGAGGATTCGCAGGGATAGAAAACGTTGTATGGATTGTCGCCGCCTCCAAGTTATACGCTGCTATCCCGGTCGGAGCCGTTAATAAAACGCTAATGTTATCGGGACTATGACAAATAGGAGCCAATAACCGCGACGCTTCGTACTGAATAGCCCTAATCAGGTGACTCTTCCCGGTGCCAGCTCCACCTGATATAAATACGTGCAATGGCTCAGGGTTGTTACCGGCAACCTTGTCTAAGCACCATTGCCGTATTTTGTAAAAAATGGACAGCTGTTGCTCATTCAGGCTTCGCACAAGTGCGAGACCCTCTGGACGACTCATAACATTTGTCCTCTCCAAATGACAAATGTCCTCGTTCCTTACAGCTAAGTCAGGGATGGGCTCTTGCTCATGCTCAGAGGGGACCTCCTGCAACATCTCTCTAAACTCCTCCTTCGACTCCAACCTTTCAACTTCCAGCTCTGGGCAGAGATCGGCCCATGCCTCTTCCAAAAGCTCTTCAGAGTTCATTGCCTCTTGGATCTCATCCAGATCCTCAGCCTCCACTTCAAAACGACACCTATTCGCATCAACGATCGCCTTAACCGAATGTATTGACCCGTCACTATACCGCACTTCCCCATTTTCATAAAACTCCTTATACGTTTCGTATGGAGCCGGCTTAAGGTCGGCTTCATCGCGATACGGTAAAAACAATTGAAGGATGCTTAGATGGAATAACTCTGAATCTTTTGTCTCTGAAAACCGTGCATACCTAACAATTGCAGGCTTGGTGTTCTGCCGTTTAGCGACAGCACCTAAAGAATTTTGTAAAGGAACAGCCTTTTGACATGTGTCTGTTTGACTAAGTACACGGTATTCAGATACAAAAGAAGCAATACACATATCATTAAAAGAACTATCGTTTGGCCTACTCTTAAAGCGATCTATAATGTTGGTCATCCAAATATCGTCCGCAGCCGAATCACCATCTAACTGACTGATAGGTTTGCTCAATCTAACAATGTTGTTTCCCGTAGGAATGAATTCTACTTTACGTGAGAATTCCTTAAGGTGCATGTTTGTAACGCGATAAACAGCTTCCTGCGCAGAGACATCACGATTATGCAAATAAACGCGTCCTAACTTTTTCAATGCCTCTTTTGCACTAACATTATCTTTGGAAGCTTCTTTTTGGGCAGCGCCCAAGAGCAAACCCATCTCCCTCTCTGCCTTAGAAATATATGAAATTATATAAACTATGCACGCCCACGCATCTACAACAAACTGAATATCCATATTCGCATCCCAAGCATCCAACAATTTCGCATTATAATTATTAATCCAGACTTCCTTAATCCCCCGCTTTAAAACTACATGAGTGTGACCGCCTAAAGCCTGGTACACCATTTCAAACGAGTCCTGTGTTAAACCGGCAGCTGCAAACAATGACTCCACACTATCAATGGGAACATTCTCATCTACAATAGCATCTTTAAGTGCAGTCATAAACGCCACAGCTTCCTCTTTAGGCATAATCGGTTCGCTCTCCGGGTCTACTTTTTTAATAAATGTGCGCATGGACGGAGGACGTGGGAAATTAAAGCGACACTTCTTTTTTCCCTTTTTACACGTTTTTGAGTGACGCTTTGAATGCTGCTGCACTGAAGTAACTTTTTCCAATAATTTTGGATCAGAGGGTAATTCACAACTAATGTACTTATCAATAAAGTCAATTACCTCCTCGTCTGTATTAACTCCTAGCTTGGGGGCATCTCTAACCCAATATAAACAGTGGACGTGAGGGCTTCCGCGCTGCTGAAACTCTACACGATAAAAGGAATCTATAATTTCGCCTATCGGGTGAGCCGGGGACTTCAGGACGGTATTTTGAAATCTATGCCACCGCTGATCAAACATACGGGCGACAGTTGTGGGGTGGCGACGCAAAAGATCACATCTGTCTGCCCAATTTAAGTCCTCTACGCTCCTGGTACTACCTTCTATTTTTAACAGTGCCTCGAGGACTTCTGGCCAACGCATATCTGCCGAACTAAATGAACAAAACCATGTTGGAATACCGAGCTGGCGCACCATCGCGATTAAGTCTTTGAGTGTGGCTTGCCAGTATGGGGGCGTGCCTCTAATAGGCTTTAAAAAACGATAACCACTATCAAACTGTAATAAATTTTCCAAAGATTCTTCATCTGCAGCAGCATTACCCGAACCCTGACACGCATGTCCCTTTCGCAAAGCTATGGAGACCTTCGATACAACCTGCTCTACTTCCAACATGTACAGAGCCATGAATAGAAATTTGAGATTACGCGCGAAACGACCGTCCGCGTGCAATAGTCTGTTAATGAAATACCGGCACAAAGTAATACGAACAGGCCTACGGGTGTGAAACGTATTACGCCCAAAGGGGAACTCTTTTGGGAAGCATTTTGCCTCATTTTCCTTATCAGTGAGCAAACTAACTGGACTGTTCCCCTCCGCCGGAGCCAAATTCAGTACACCCTGGAAGTAGTGGTCAAGAGCCTCCTGAGCCATATCTGCAGGCATAAAGAAGGTGTCCTGGAACATACAATGACGCTGACGGTCATGGAGATGCTCATCATCTAAATCTTCATCCTCTCCCTGCGCTGCCTGTCCCTGCGCTGCCTGTCCCTGCGCTGCCTGTCCCTGCCCCTCCTGTCCCTGCGCTGCCTGTCCCTGCCCCTCCTGTCCCTTCGCTGCGCGTCCCTTCTTCGCCGGCCGCCCCTTCTTCGCCGGCCGCCCCTTCTTCGCCGGCCGCCCCTTCTTCGCCGGCCGCCCCTTCGCCCCCTGTCCCTGTGCTTCCTGTACCTGTGCAGCCCCCATCTGCCCCTGCGCCTCCTGTCCCTGCGCCGCCTGTCCCTCTCCTCCCTGTTCCTGTGCAGCATGTCTCTGTGCTTCCTGTGCCTCTCCCCCCTTTCCCTGCCCCTCCTGTCCCTTTAACGGTACTGCCTGTCCCTTCGCTGCCTGTTCCTTTGCTGGCTGCCCTTTTGCCCCCTGTCCCTGTACTGCCTGTACCTGTGCAGCCCCCATCTGCCCCTGTGTTACCTGTCCCTGCATCTCCTGTCCCTGTGCCGTCTGTCCCTCTCCTCTCTGTCCCTCTCCTCCCCGTCCCTGCCGGTCCTGTCCCTGCCGGTCCTGTCCCTGCCGGTCCTGTCCCTTCGCCGGTCCTGTCTGTCCCTTCGCTGGCTGCCCCTTTGCGTCCTGTCCCTGTACTGCCTGTCCCTGTGCAGCCCCCTGCGCCACCTGACCCTGTTCGTTTGTCGTTCCCGTATCCATAGCTTCCTCTTCCTGCCTCACGAACTCATTAACCCACTCTTCATCAAACTCTATGTCTAAATAATGCTGGTTATTAGCTTTAAGAAAGGCTATCGCGCTCTTTATCCGACCCGTGTCGACGTATTGATATTCATAATGGCCTTTGTAAGTAAGTTTACGCTTTAATTTCACAGGTAATAACCATCCGTCCATGCTACGACGCGGCAACAGCTTAGTGGTGTCAATAATATTGGATGGCACACATGTGGCCGGACCATGAGTGCCCCCTTGACCCCCTTTTGGCAGAGCGTACATCTGCATAAACACTATATTGAGCGCCACTAAATGCTGTTCGACAGTGTTCAAACACGCGAGTTCTGGAGGAATATCATCTAACTGTAGATTGTTTATTGAGCATTCAGCCGGCATTTGACCCTTTTTCAGTTTAGAGTTACAAGTGTAGCAGATCCACAAACTCCCTCTACAATCAGACAGCGGACACGGTGACGGACAACTCTTACTGCACGTATGTAAATAGGCATCTGAGATACAGGCCTCAGCAACAGCAGCACATTTAGGATCAGCCATAAAATCATCCTTTCTACAAGGTAAGACCTGGTTGATAAATAATAATTTAAAGCACACGCAACAAATGTGTTCAGGACCGTGTTCAACTTCCCGCCAAAAGCGTTCCTTGACCAAATCAAAATTATCTGCCAATTGTTGCTTAATTTGCCTTTTACGATTTCTGTAAGCAACACGAGTTTGAGCTTTATATTGATCATCTTTGCGGTATTTAACTTTACTATAGGTTTTTACTTTCTGCCTATGTTTGGGACTATCTTTGTACTTCTGTTTACTGGCGGCCCTGACATCGTGTTTGTGCTTTAAGTTATCTTCATACTTTTTAATGCTAGCTGCCTTTTTCTTTAGTCTATACTCTGTATTAGCACAATATTTATGTTTATTTGCTGCCTTGATTGCCACTTTCCTTTTCTCTCTATAATCTACATCGTCTCTATATTTAAGATTGTCTGCAGCACTGCTCGCAGCCTTTTTTTGTTCTCTATAATCTACATCGTCTCTATATTTAAGGTTGACTGCAGCACTGCTCGCAGCCTTTTTTTGTTCTCTAAAATCTACATTGTCTCTATATTTAAGGTTGACTGCAGCACTGCTCGCAGCCTTTTTTTGTTCTCTAAAATCTACATCGTCTCTATATTTAAGATTGACTGCAGCCTTCTTTTCCTCTTTATAAAATACATTCTCTCTATATTTAAGATTGACAGCAGCACTGCTTGCAGCCTTTTTTTGTTCTCTATAATCTACATTGTCTCTATATTTAAGATTGACTGCAGCCTTCTTTACCTGTCTATAATCTACATCGTCTCTATATTTAAGTTTGTCTGCAGCCTTCTTTACCTGTCTATAATCTACATCGTCTCTATATTTAAGTTTTTCTGCAGCCTTCTTTCCCTCTCTAAAATCTACATTTTCCCTATATCTACTTCTCAATGTTTCACGCAGTCTATCTTTAATTGTGGCATATTTGCTTTTTAAATGTTTATGCTTTTTGTTTTGAATATACTTGGATAATTTAGTGTGTTGTACATTCGTTTCAGTGTTTGGACTAACCACTGATTGGGCATCTACCTGTCTAGACCTAGTGTTGTAACCCATAACAATAGAACTATTAATTTGGCAGCTTCCGTAACAACTATGGGTCACAGGGTTTTTAACGCAAGTTACATTTTCATAATGAATATTGTTAATATTTTCGAGGTAGATGCCACTGGTTGACAAAGGCCTGGTAGTACAACCATATTTAAGCCAACGTCCACTCAAAAACGTATATATATCTACACATAAAAGATCTGCTGTTGCTTGGATCTCTATCTCAGTGGCCCACGTGTTAACTCTATGCATATTACTATCGTTAATATACTGGGCCACAGAAGAGCAGCCATCGCGCAAAAGACTATTGTATTTTGATGCATTACTTTTAAGATGTTTAACGACCGCAAGTCTAAGTTTCCTATGATGTTTCTGTGTGCCACTAACAGCCTGCGAGATCGAGCGAAAGAAACAGTTACCGTCGGCAACGATTTTATCATTTGTACACGGCACATCTAACTTTAACGATCTCAAAGGATCTATTGTTTCTGGTTCTGCTACAGCGAGTCTCTCATAGTCAATGTTTAGGTTCTTACACAGTGCCCTACAAACATTCTCCTGAAGAGGAATAAAATCAAGAGCATCATCTGTGGCACGGGTACAAACAACATCCCAATCAACATCACATTCACGATCAAGCTTTGTCTTTTTAGGTGTGTGTGTGTGTTTGGGAACAGACGACTTTGCTTTAACTGAGCTTTTACGCTTCGGCTTTTGGTCAGAAGTGTCAAGCTTCGGAGGGGAAATGACCTCAGACGCTTCACACTTCAAACCAACCACCACGACAACAACACCCGTGATCTCAAACAACTTATACTCAAGTCCATAACACTCAGCTAACGCGCAAAAATGAGCATACACTTCATCCAGGCTGCTAAAGTAAACAACAACACTTTTACCATCAGGGTCAACCATCCCAGTCGCACTACGACTGTGTGAGTCCACCACCGCGTATCTACCGCTGTCTTTAATGACTGCACAAGTGTTGCCACACATCGTCAGTAGACATGCATCATAGTGTGCCAACATCTCCGCTAAACCACCATCTAAGGTCACACAGGTACCGGAAACAATAAGCTCATGCTCCACTACATTTGCAGCCCCAGCAACCGGCCGACTGAACTCAAACTCAAACGGTTGACCATCAATAACTGACTCTTTGGGCAAGTCAGAAGGTAGTAAGTTATCATTCCCATTAGTCAGGTCGTTACCCCTAAGCTCTGTGTAAATAGCATCACCAATCTCTAAAGTCCTGTCTAAATCCTTTTGCTGCCATGTAAACACACTGGACACAGTGTGCCTAGCTAATGCCACCAGAGCTATGGCTGCACACTGCACCCCTCCATACGGGAACCTGCTATCAGCCTGATGAAAACTACCCCTAACACAACTCGGAATATCAACGGGAACGCTATCCTCCATAACTATATCAGAACACGCTACATCAGGACTATCAACTGGAACACTATCCTCCATAACTATATCAGCACACACAACATCCAAATCATCACGTTCACGTTTCACCCTCTTACTTGTGAGTGTGCATTTGGGAACAGACGACTTAGCTTTAACTGACCTTTTGCGCTTTGGCCTTTGGTCAGAAGTGTCAGGCTTCTGAGGCAAAATGACCTCAGACGCTTCACACTTCAAACCAACAACCACGACAACAACGCCTGTAATCTCAAACAACTTATATTCAACTTCATAACAGTCAGCTAACGCGCAAAAATGAGCATATAAATCATCCAGGCTGCTAAAGTAAAGTACAACGCTTTTACCATCAGGGTCAACCATCCCAGTCGCACTACGACTGTGTGAGTCCACCACCGCGTATCTACCGCTGTCTTTAATGACTGCACAAGTGTTGCCACACATCGTCAGTAGACATGCATCATAGTGTGCCAACATCTCTCTTAAACCACCATCTAAGGTTACACAGGTACCGGAAACAATAAGCTCACTCTCTAGTACATTTGCAGCCCCAGCGACCGGCTGACTGAACTCAAACTCAAACGGTTGACCATCAATAACTGACTCTTTGGGCAAGTCAGAAGCTAGTAAGAGCTCGTGCCCATGAGTCAGGTCGTTATCCCTAAGCTCTGTGTAAACAGCATCACCAATCACTAAAGTCCTGTCTAAATCCTTTTGCTGCCATGTAAACACACTGGACACAGTGTGCCTAGCTAATGCCACCAGAGCTATGGCTGCACACTGAGCCCCTCCATACGGGAACCTGTCATCAGCCTGATGAAAACTACCCCTAACGCAACTCGGAATACCAACAGGAACGCTATCCTCCATAACTATATCAGCACAAGCTACAGGACTATCAACCTCCATCTCTACATTGCTACTACCAAACGTGATAAGGCTTTCACTATCACTAACATCTATGTCAGACTGTGCACAACAAATGCAAGACTTATCTGGGTCCCTGGCGTCAGAAGCGCTCTCCCCGTGGACAGCTGGTGGAATGCTGCGGCGTGGAGACGGCTGACTGGCTGAAAGGGGGCTGGTCCTCTTCATCTACAAGTCACAAAGAAAACACATAACCATTAGACATCTCTCAAAGTAAAGCGGATCTCACTCTGTTCAGTGTAGCTGCTTTTGAAAATGATACATAAAAATCATCTCACCTGGTCCACGAAGACCACTGGGGCGTCGGGGGAACTGGTGAGTGATGCTCCTGGAATCACCCCCACATCCACGAACTGCAGCTGCAAAAAGAATAACGTGTTAGATACTACTTCATGACAGATCATAGAATGTCAATTAATAAAAAGTACACACACCTCCTCCTCCAGGAAGCCGTCCAGGATGACCACGCTGGTAGGTGACGTTCCTGGTGTCACCTCCACGACAGCTGCCGCCACCTAGAGGACAACATTTGTTAATAATCAAAGAAGTTACAATGTATAAACTTATTCAGCCACTTTAAACGACACTGACCTGGTACTCCTCCATAGTAGACACAGAGCTGGCAGATGAGCCGGGTCTCACCGCCACAACCTCTTGTGCTGCCCGCGCCTACAATAAACAAAATAACAAATATGCATTAATTTCTTTAGAATGTATAAAGAGCACAGCCTTAAAAACACCTACCTGCCGCGTGGGCCGGCGTCTCTTTGGGGCGGCACGCTTGCGACGCCTCGTCCGAGACGTCTGCAAAATAAAAGACGTGTTATTTCACCAGCTCAGAAATCATGATTAAACAACAACATTTCACACAAGATCTGATACTTACCTTCTTTCCCGAAGGAAAGGAGCCGATGCCCTGGCCACAGCCGCCGTGAGATGGAGAGAACCGCTCCATCTCCACCAGCATGGCAGGGCTGAAGAGGCAAGGCGACAGGGGAAAGGAGAACACGGTCTCCACCTCAAAACAAAGGAAACAGACAGTTTAGTTACAGCACTCACAATCTAACCATAGCTTTATAGAGTAGAACACTAACCTCCTGCGCCTGCAGCAGTCCCTTGGGGCTCACGGGGGAGACCCCAGGCTGAGTGACAGAGATAAACACAAAGCAGTCAGTAAAATGCAACTTCAGTTAACAATGCTTTAACAAAACAGGAACAGTTTCTCACCTTGCTGCCCCGTCGAACCTCTGTCCACTCAGGAGGGGGTGGAGGTGGCACGGGCAGCGGCTCGGGCACCTCCACTCTTGGGGAAACCCTCCTGGTGACCGGGCGGGGCGGGGGAGGAGACACCGGCGCAACAGCGGCAGCGTCATCCAGCTCCAGCTGCATGTAGCACGCCTGCCACAGCAGCTGGACGAGGATGGGCATGCCAAAGTCGTCGCTCAGGTGAGTCTGAAACACATCATTCACCCATGTTAAATAAAACAACAGTCATTAAAATGGTCAACTTTAAAGAGAGAGACTGTACTTACACCATCCCTGGCCCACAGATGCCCTTTGCTCCGGGGAAACTTGTGTGCTACACGGAAGTAGCGGATCCCTAAAACAGATGTTAGCAACAAAAAGAACATGTTAAAGTATGCGCCACTCTAAGGAAAATAGTGATGACAGTTGCATTTTTTATACATACCCATGCCAACAGCGATGCGGTGGTACGCCTGCCGAAGGAGGGTCTGAATCTCCACCCCAGCGCTAAGCCGAGGTGGAAAATCCACGACACACACCTACGAACACAAAATTACAATTTAGACATATTAAATACAATAATGAAGTACTTTCAGACCTCATAGAAGTGAAGTACACACCTTGGGCCAGCGTCCACAGACGTAGGCCAGGAGCTGGCCGAACTCCCTCGCAGCCTGGTCCAACGTCCGGCACGTCGTCAGTCCGTTGCAGGGTGCCATCAGAACGACAAGAGCTGGCTCTGACAACAAGAGAAGGGTCAGAGGTCAAACGTGCTGAACTATATGAGACATTTCAAAAATGTAAAAAAAAAAAAAAAAAAAAAAAAAAAAATTTTTTTTTTTTTTTTTTTTAAAAGGCTAAAATGTTGCTAGTACAACTGTACCCACCTCGGGGCAGGGTGGTCCCAGCCAGCTCCCTGTGGATGTGCGAGGGTCCACCACCAGGCGTCGCGCTGAAGCCGAAGGAATAGTGCCCCTCCTGCATCGGCACGTGCTGGTCCACGATGGCTCGCAGATGGGAGTTCCCGACAAGCAGAATGAACTAAGACCAAAAAAGAAACAATCTGTATTTAGTGATTGTCAGCACATCAAAAGTCACACATTTATTTCCTTCTCAAACACGTGAACTTGCCTTCTTGTCGGGAGACTCCTGCGGGAGCACCAGCCGGTGCTGCTTCCCGGACACTCCAGTGGGCCAAACCTGGGGACGGTGTCGGTAGCCGGGTCCACGGGCTTCAAAGACAAGAGAAATCATTGTAATATCAAACAGAATTAAAAAGGAGGTGGAAGTATTCTGAAATCCACTTACGTTCCTCGACGGGGGGCCAAAGAGGAGAGGGATCGAGCTCCTCCTCAGGAACAGCCGACTGCCCCGGGAGCAGCTCGACGGGAACAGCGGACTGCCCCGCGAGCTCCTCCTCGTGAACAGCCGACTGCCCCGGGAGCAGCTCGACGGGACCAGACGACTCCCCCAGGAGCAGCTCGACGGGAACAGGGGACTGCCCCGCGAGCTCCTCCTCGGGAAGAGCGGACTGCCCCGCAAGCAGCTCGTCAGGTACAGCGCACTGCCCCGGGAGCAGCTCGACGGGAACAGAAGACTGCCCCGCGAGCTCCTCCTCAGGAACAACGCACTGCCCCGCGAGCTGCTTCTCCCTCCTCCTCTTGGCCGCAAGGGATCGCCTGGACCCCTTGCCGCGCGGCATCTGAAATACAAAAGTGGAATGAGTAAACAACACAATGGTCAAACAATCAAACCGAAGTAGCCATGTCTTAAACTAAAGTCAGACGCATAGAGAAACAACACTTCATATCATCCTAGCCTCAGTCTTGTGATGGTGCTGTAGAAGGTACTGACCTCATTCTGGCATCAATGGACTGAGGCAGAGACGACCACAGCATGGACTGGTATGACTCAGTCCACACTGTCAACAGCTAAAGATTTAATTCAGGTTTAATGTGAAACAACTTCTGTCCTCAGTGTCCTCACAGACAGGACCAGACATGGACCAAGCCAGAACCAGCAAAACCAAAACCACATGATCCTAGATGTATCTAGTTTAACACCAAATATAGCCTAAAGTGAGATTTAGTCAACCTGCCAGACACAGACAATACATTTCCAAATCTGACAACAGAAAACGCTCCACTTCCCAAATTTTCACCAAAGAGTAACAAAAGAAAGACCTTATCCCAAGCAGTACTAAGCCACTATCTCGGTTGTACCAAGAAGACAGTCATTTACGGCCCGTTTCATCAAAACATTCCACATAACATAAGCAACTAAAAACTATTAACTCAAAACAGTCAAATGATCTAAACTGTAGAATTCATCTGAACTGTAGAATTCATCATTAGTGGGACCCATCAGGTATAAGGCAATAAACAAAAAAGACGTACACAAGACACAGAGCCACACCAAGTCTGCACCAACAGTGTTATCATCACTACATTAAAACATGCCACTGCTCCACAACAAGAAAGAACCAACAGGTCTAATATATTGGCTTTAAACTGACAATTTTGGATGCTACAAATATGTTCCGAAAGTTAGGAATGAGTTTGGCCCACAAACAACATTTTAATTTAGTGATTTCCTTTTCTGTGTTTGCAATCAACAAAGTCACATAGGGCCTTTAAACACAGGGCAGCAGCATCCCTCCTCCTACCACAGACATGTCACAAATACAAACCCTGCATCAGGTCTGAAACAGTACCACTCTGAGGCTGAACCCTAAGCCAGACCAGAACACTACAGTAAAGTTCACATGAATCAAGAAAACAGCCGCTGTCAAAAACAAGGTCAAATTCCCACAAATATCAACTATTTTCTCCACATAAAAGTTCCATAATGCAGCTTTAAGTGAGACACAAGGACATTAACAAACAGAACGAGAAACAAACCTTAAACTGAAACATCCGCACCAAGCTTGGACCAGAATGCAAACTCTATACAAAACATGTAGACAGTTCCACCAGGAACAGAACTCATTTAGATTAAATCTTAGAGGAATCTATCAAGTTAAAATTAGCTTAAAATGAAAACAAATAAATCAAATCAACAAGACACAGAACCAAACCAAGTCTGCACCAAAACAAACATGAATACGCGACACAATGAAACTGTTCCACAACATGAAAGATGAGAAATCATGAACCAAAACATCTGAGACAAAATGGCCGCTCTCTATCACACAGATGTGCTGTCACAACAATAAACACTACATCAGGTCTGAATGAGCACCATACTGAGGCTGAACCTTCAGCCATGCCAACGCTCCTGTTCTTAACACACGCTCTCACAGCATCTATCCAAACATCACACAATAAAACAGAATGACCTGCAATACACACAATGGCCACCCAGAGCACTGCACTTCAGGGTCAAGGTCAAATACACACAAATATAAACTCTTTTTCCACATGAAAGTTACATAATGCAGCTTTAAGACACAAGGACATTAACAAACCTTACACTGAAACAAAATCCGCCCTAAGCTTGGACCAGAACTCCACAAACTACAAACAAACCATGTAAACAGAGTCCTCCCAAGAACAGAACTCATTTAGATTAAATCTAAAATATGAACAATGCACTTTTAAGTAAGACACAAGGACATTAACAAATAGAAAGAACCAAACATTACATCCTCTTACATGACACGCTCTCACATGTACCAGAACACGACATCAGGTCTGAACCAGAACCTGCGTACTACAGCACTACAGTAAAGTTCACATGACACAAGAAAACAGAGCCACTGTCAAATACAAGGTCAAATATCTACAAATATCAACTCTTTCCACATAAAAGTTACATAATGCAGCTTTAAAGCAGTACTAAGTAACTCTTCCCCCTAGAGGCCATAAGCGCAACTGCAGGTGTAGTAGAAAGTTACAATTTTTTTACTTATTGTCTTGGAGAGTAAATACTACGCCAACAGGAAAGGCGAAGGGAGAGAGGGTTACAGTGCATCCAATTATACAATGGAAATATTTTTTTTCACTCAAACTTTGCTGTAAATACTGTTTAAAGTGACGTTAGCCCGCAGTTAGCTTTGCCCGTTAGCATGTTAGCTTCTTCTTCGTGATTTCATTAGTGTGTATTGCTTTCTCCGCACCGGTGGCAGTCAAGTTGCAAACATGGTTTTCTGTCCAGAGACACCAGGGGGAGATGAAAGACCCTCCAATCATCCCATAAACACTTCTATTACCCGCACAGGGACTACGAAAAGGATTTATTAAGGTAAACACGTTACTTAGTACTGCTTTAAGTAAGACACAGGGACAATAACAAACAGAACGAGAAACAAACCTTAAACTGAAACAACATCCGCACCAAGCTTGGACCAGATATCTACAAACTCTACACAAAACATGTAAACAGTCCCACCAGGAACAGAACTCATTTAGATTAAATTCTTAGAGGAATCTATCAAGTTAGCTTGAAATGAAAACAAATAAATCAAATCAACAAGACACAGAACCAAACCAAGTCTGCACCAAAACAAACATGAATACACGACACAATGAAACTGTTCAACATAAAAGATGAGAAATCATGATCCAAAACATCAGAGACAAAATGGCCGCTCTCTATCACACAGACGTGCTGTCACAACGATACACACTACATCAGGTCTGAACGAGCACCATACTGAGGCTGAACCTTCAGTCATGCCAACACTCCTGTTCTTGACACACACTGTCACAGCATCTATCCAAACATCACACAATAAAACAGAATGACCTGCAATACACAAAATGACCACCCAGAGCACTGCACTTCAGAGAATATGTACTCCTGTTCATCACAAGCAATCTCACAACAGAGAACCAGAAAAAAGCAAACAAATAGGTGCCAACTGTATCAAAACTGGACATTTTCACACAACACTACAGGCTACACCAACAAGACTTGTTCCCCACAAACAGTTAAGCTACTAGAACAAAATTGTTTTAAATGATGATTTATTTGTGAAGTGTCACAGTCGAGCCAACAAGTCTAATGCAAACACATTAGCAGTATCATATCTGACACAAAATGGCGGCTGTCCTTAAACACACAGAACATCGTCCCTCCTCTCACAAGTACAAACCCTACATCAGGTATGAACCAGTACCAGAACACTACAGTAATGTTGACATGAATCAATATAACATTACATTTATAGGTAGCACTTTATTTCACACTACCACTGATACATTGTACCTGCCACATTTAGTACAGTGTAATCTGCTCTGTAACCATGTGTTCTATGTAACCATGTGTTATTACACACCCATTTATATTCACATCATACAATAAAACCGCCTGAGCAACTGTACTGCAAGACACAAAATGGCTGCCTATTACAGTTTTGTTCTTTTAGCAAGACAGACGGTTTAGCTGATCTGCTTCACTAGTTTTGATCGCTTCCTGTGATCTTCCTCATCTTCCTCCTTCCAGAGGAAGATCACAGGAAGTGATCAAAACTAGTGAAGCAGGTAATCTAAACCTTCTGTCTTACTAAAATAACAAAACTGTAATAGACTTAACCTAACAAGACAGTATGAACCTTTTACAAAGACAAAATGGCCACCCACAGCACTGCACTTCAGGGTCAAGGTCAAATACCCACAAATATCAACTATTTTCTCCACATAAAAGTTGCATAATGCAGCTTTAAGTGAGACACAAGGACATTAACAAACAGAACGAGAAACAAACCTTAAACTGAAACATCCGCGCCAAGCTTGGACCAGAATGCAAACTATACAAAACATGTAAACAGTCCCACCAGGAACAGAAATCATTAAGATTAAATCTTAGAGGAATCTATCAAGTTAAAATTAGCTTAAAATGAAAACAAATAAATCAAATCAACAAGACACAGAACAAAACCAAGTCTGCACCAAAACAAACATGAATACACGACACAATGAAACTGTTCCACAACATGAAAGATGAGAAATCATGAACCAAAACATCTGAGACAAAATGGCCGCTCTCTATCACACAGATGTGCTGTCACAACAATAAACACTACATCAGGTCTGAACGAGCACCATACTGAGGCTGAACCTTCAGCCATGCCAACGCTCCTGTTCTTAACACACGCTCTCACAGCATCTATCCAAACATCACACAATAAAACAGAATGACCTGCAATACACACAATGACCACCCAGAGCACTGCACTTCAGAGAATATGTACTCCTGTTCATCACAAGCAATCTCACAACAGAGAACCAGAAAAAGCAAACAAATAGGTGCTAACTGTTCAAAACTGGACATTTCATCCAATGCGAACAGGCAAAACCAAGCACAAAGACTTCTTCACAACAGTTTTAAATGATGATTTACTTGTGAGGTGTCAGAGTAAAAACAGATCAAATGTGTGTATTTGACCTTGTAGTGACCCAGCGGCTGTATATGAGTGGTCAACATGGCACCTTTACTTTCCACCACAGTGGTCTTTAAAACACTCCTGGATCAATTGTTAAGTAGGTTCCCTCCTGACCGCCAGAGGCGGTGCTGTAAGCACTGACAGAGAAGCTCTGGCGGTCATCCGGGATTCATAGAACCGTAGTTACATACGTAACTTTCGTTCTATTTCATCCCTCCTGACCGCCAGAGCTTCTCGTTTAGTGCTTACAGAACCGCCTCTGGCGGTCATCCGGGATTCATAGAACCGTAGTTACATACGTAACTTTCGTTTTCTGATGAGGCTCAGTCAGCAGTGAAAACCTTTTAAACAATTGATCCTGGAGCATCCTAGAGACCACTGTGATGGAAAGTAAAGGCACCATGCTGACCACTCATACACCCACTGGGTTACTACAAGGTCAAATACCCACAAATATAAACTATTTTTCCACATAAAAGTTACATAATGCAGCTTTAAGACACAAGAACATTAACAAACCTTACACTGAAACAACATCCGCACTAAGCTTGGACCAGAACTCAACAAACTACAAACAAACCATGTAAACAGAGTCCTCCCAAGAACAGAACTCATTTAGATTAAATCTAAAATATGAACAATGCACTTTTAAGACACAAGGACATAAACAAACAGAAAGAGAACCAAACATTATATCCTCTTACATGCTTTCACAAGTACCAGAACACTACAGGAAGGTTCACATGAATCAATACAACAAAACCACTGTCCTGTGAGTCACAACATGGTCACAGCACCACAGAAACAACAACAGTAAACATAATGCCTTTTTAAAATACAAAGCCTTAGAACTACTCCTGTTCATCACACACAATCTCACACAGAGAACCAAAACATACACAAACAGATCAACTTAACTGTTGCACAAAACTGTACAGTAAAAACGTGACACTACAGGACTAAACAAGAACTAGAACTCTGCAAGGCCTACACAAACAATAAGACCCACCAGGGTCAGACTTTATTGTGAATAGAAGACCTGCCATATTAAAATGATCCCCAAAACACAGAACTAAACCAAGTCTTCAACAAGACTGTCATCATCACTGCACGAACATTCACATGACTTGATAAAACTGTCCACAACATTAAAGATGTTTAAATCATGAACTGAAACGTCTAATGCAAACACAGCTCAGCACAGACGTGTTCTTCAAACAAGGACAAACACGTGTGAAACATAACCCTAGTCAGAACATTACATTTATATCATCACACACGCTCTCATAGCATTTATCCTCACGTCACACAATAAAACAGGCTGAGCAAATGACCTGCAATACACACAATGACCACCCAGAGCACTGCGCTTCAGAGAATATGTACTCCTGTTCATCACATGCAATCTCACAACAGAGAACCAGAAAAAAGCAAACAAATAGATGCCAACTGTGTCAAAACTGGACATAAACACACAGAACATCGTCCCTCCTCTCACAAGTACAAACCCTACATCAGGTCTGAACCAGTACCAGAACACACAGTAATGTTGACATGAATCAATACATTACATTTATAACCTTCCAAACAATTGATCCTGGAGCGTCCTAGAGACCACTGTGATGGAAAGTAAAGGCACTATGCTGACCACTCATACACCCACTGGGTTACTACAAGGTCAAATAACCACAAATATAAACTATTTTTCCACATGAAAGTTACATAATGCAGCTTTAAGTAACACACAAGGACATTAACAAACAGAACGAGAAACAAGCCTTACGCTGAAACAAAATCCGCACTAAGCTTGGACCAGAACTCTACAAACTACAAACAAACCATGTAAACAGAGTCCTCCCAACAACACAACTCATTTAGATTCAATCTAAGATATGAACAATGCACTTTTAAGTAAGACACAAGGACTTGTGAGGTGTCACATGGCACAATAAAACTGTTCCACAAGCAGACAGATGAACCAACAGATGTAATGCAAACACATTAGCAGCCTCACACGGACACAAAACCCTACATCAGCTCAGTACCACAAAAAAGATCACATCAATCAAGAAAACACAGTCACTGTGACACACAACATGGCCGCCTCTGTCTTGTGACACAGAAAATGGCCGCCACAGCACCAAACTACAGAGCTTGACAACAAGAATAAACATACAATGCCTTTTTATAATGTCAACACTTATTGTGCTCAAAGCCTTACAACTCCTGTTCACTCACAATCTCACAGCAAAGAACCCGAGCAAAACAACACTATACTGAGGCCAACTGTGTCTAGAACTGGACTAGACAGGCTATAATCAAATGCAAGGTAAACGGGCAGAAACATAAAGACCATCACATTAAAGCCAAACAGTGCAAACATTCCAGATTATATGAGCAACTGAAAACTATTGTCAATTTCAAACATTCACAAACAGATCAGATAAGCAATTGCAAAAAGCGGACTAATCAGAAATACACGATGCAACTTCAACACAAAACACCAACTCAATCTTAACCTAGAACATCAGAACTAAAGCAGAAATCTTCATAGAGAACATGTGCAATAAATCTGAATGTTCCACATCATGAAAGACGACAAGTCATGAACCAACAGGTCGACAGCATTGGCTGCTATAACATCTGAGACACAGAGGAGCAGCATCCTCCCCCTCACAGCAGGTCTGAACCATAACCTTAGTCAGAACATTACACAATTACATTACATTACCTTCACATCACACAATAAAACAGCCTCATCACACACGCTCTCACAGCAGAGAAACACAAAAAAACACATCACCACAGAGGATCTAACTGTTAATAACTGGACCATTTCACCTAATGCAAACAAGAAATAAGAGTGTTCCTCACTAACAAAACAATTCAACTTCAATAAGATAGTGATTTGAAAAGGATAGAAAAGTCATTATAGAATTTACTGATGAGTCACCCAATGCTTACAGGCTAACTTAATCTCCATAAAATCAGTTAAACAAAATAGCGTGTTTTTTTTTTTTAAAGAAACATTAGGTGTTAAGTGACACTATAAAACTGTTCCAAAACGTATTTACAACATGACAAATGAAAAAAGATGAACCAGCAGGTCTAATGCAAACAGTCCCAGAATCAAAATGGCGGCTCTCCATCACACAGACACCTCTCACGAGGAGGAACATTAGGTCTGAACCAGTACCACACTGAGATTGGATCATGAGCCAGGTCAGAACACGACAGCAAAGTTCACATGAATCAAGAAAACAAAGCCACTGTCAAATACAAGGTCAAATACCCACAAATATCAACTCTTTTCTCCACATAAAAGTTGCATAATTGCAGATTATAATTAAATGCAGATAAGGTAAACAGGCAAAGATGGACAGACCATCATTTTAAAGCCACACAGTGGAAACATTTCAGATTATATAAGCAACTAAAAACTATTGTCACTTTAAAACATACACAAACAGATCAACTTAAAGGTCCTATATCATGCAAAATCGACTTTTTGGAGCTTTTAGCCATGTTGTTATGCTATTTCCTTATCAAAAACACCCCAGAGTCATTTGTGGCTTCATTCACGCAGCTCTCAGTAATCCTCCTGAATACTGCTCTCTGAGCAGCTGCTCCTCCCTCTCCTGGTGAACGACTGAGTGTTCAGTTGTGTCGTAACAGCGACAACAAAGATGTACAGACCATCACTTTAAAGCCACACAGTGGAAACATTCCAGATTATATGAGCAACTAAAACCTATTGTTACTTTAAAACATACACAAACAGATCAACTTAACTGTTGCACAAAACTGTACAGTAAAAACGTGACACTACAGGACTAAACAAGAACTAGAACTCTGCATGGCCTACACAAACAATAAGACCCACCAGGGTCAGACTTTATTGTAAATAGAAGACCTGCCATATTAAAATGATCCCCAAAACACAGAACTAAACCAAGTCTTCAACAAGACTGTCATCATCACTGCACGAACATTCACATGACTTGATAAAACTGTCCACAACATTAAAGATGTTTAAATCATGAACTGAAACGTCTAATGCAAACACAGCTCAGCACAGACGTGTTCTTCGAACAAGGACAAACACGTGTGAAACATAACCTTAGTCAGAACATTACATTTATATCATCACACACGCTGTCACAGCATTTATCCTCACGTCACACAATAAAACAGGCTGAGCAAATGACCTGCAATACACACAATGACCACCCAGAGCACTGCGCTTCAGAGAATATGTACTCCTGTTCATCACATGCAATCTCACAACAGAGAACCAGAAAAAAGCAAACAAATAGATGCCAACTGTGTCAAAACTGGACATTTTCACACAACACTACAGGCTACACCAACAAAGACTTGTTCCCCACAAACAGCTAAGCTACTAGAACAAAATAGTTTTAAATGATGCTTTATTTGTGAAGTGTCACAGTCGAGCCAACAAGTCTAATGCAAACACATTAGCAGTATCATATCTGACACAAAATGGCGGCTGTCCTTAAACACACAGAACATCGTCCCTCCTCTCACAAGTACAAACCCTACATCAGGTCTGAACCAGTACCAGAACACTACAGTAATGTTGACATGAATCAATATAACAGTACATTTATAGGTAACACTTTATTTTACACTACCACTGATACATTGTACCTGCCACATTTAGTACAGTGTAATCTGCTCTGTAACCATGTGTTATGGTTACATAGAACATTACATTGTACTAAATGTGGCAGGTACAAAGTAATCAAGGGTAATGTAAAATAAAGTGTTACCCATGTATATTCACATTGCAATAAAACCGCCTGAGCAACTGTCCTGCAGACACAAAATGGCTGCCTATTACAGTTTTGTTCCTTTAGTAACAGAAGGTTTAGTTTACCTCCTTCACTAGTTTCGATCGCTTCCTGTGATCTTCTTCATCTCCCTCCTTCCAGAGGAAGATCACAGGAAGTGATTGAAACTAGTGAAGCAGGTAAACTAAACCTTCTGTATTACTAAAAGAACAAAACTGGAATAGACTTAACCTAACAAGACAGTATGAACCTTTTACAAAGACGAAATGGCTGCCCACAGCACTGCACTTCAGATATTATAATATAAACACCTGTACATCACACACGCTACCACAGCAGAGAGTCAGCAAAAAACACCACCACACAGAGGCTAACTGTGCTCCAAATTTCACCCAATGCAAACAGGCAAAACCAAGAACAAAGACTTTTTCACAACAGTTTTAAATGATGGTTTACTTGTGAGGTGTCAGAGTAAAAACAGATCAAATGTGTGTATTTGACCTTGTAGTGACCCAGCGGTTGTATATGAGTGGTCAACATGGCACCTTTTCTTTCCATCACAGTGGTCTTTAAAACACTCCTAAAAGTTACACAATGAAGCTTTAAGTAAAACACAAGGACATTAACAGAACGAGAAACTAGCCTGAAATGTACAGACCATCACTTTAAAGCCACACAGTGGGAACATTCCAGATTATATGAGCAACTGAAAACTATTGCCAATTTCAAACATTCACAAACAGATCAGATAAGCAATTGCAAAAAGCGGACTAATCAGAAATACACGATGCAACTTAAAACACAAAACACCAACTCAATCTTAACCTAGAACATCAGAACTAAAGCAGAAATCTTCATAGAGAACATGTGCAATAAATCTGAATGTTCCACATCATGAAAGATGACAAGTCATGAACCAACAGGTCGACAGCATTGGCTGCTATAACATCTGAGACACAAACAGAGGAGCAGCATCCTCCCCCTCACAGCAGGTCTGAACCATAACCTTAGTCAGAACATTACACAATTACATTACATTATCTTCACATCACACAATAAAACAGCCTCATCACACACGCTCTCACAGCAGAGAAACACAAAAAATCACCACAGAGGATCTAACTGTTAATAACTGGACCATTTCACCTAATGCCAATGTCACACTTGACATCCGAACCGTGCCACTCTCCAGCTCGTTTGAGGAAAGGCCTGGATGCCCCGAACGGCCCGCGCTCACACTTACACAAACGAACCGAGCCGTGGCCGAACACGAGGAGTTGTTTACAAGTGCACGTGAGCAGCAGCGCAACATAATGAGGAAGAAAAAAAAACTATACAGCTGCGTGAAATAATGTCTATATGAGCCCTGTCAAATCTCTTCACTCCACTTTTCTTTGTATTTTACTACAGTTTAACAAAAAGGGCTGTGGTGAATATAATAGTCGATTTGAATAAAGCAGAGAAATAGAGAAGTGCGCGTCCCTCTGTCCCGCTCAGCTGAGGTGGGGGGGGGGAGCAGCACCTTCCGCCCTGAGCCTTTCTGTGGAGTCATATACAGCCTTCAAAAAAAGGCTACGAGAACAGAAGATCTGACGCTCAGTTTATGTCATTCATTGCTGCTTCGGCCACTGGTTAAACGGCTTTATGTTGGTGAACTCCTGGAAGTATAGACTATACTTCGTATACGCTACATTGCGACAAAGCACTTAACACGAACGCGCACCGAAGTCACAAGCGATAAAAGCACCCGCAGGTTTTATCTGTCCCACTAAAGCCTGCGGCCAAACCGGGTACAGCAGCAGAGAAGCTCGGACACAGGGCGGGAGAAGCGCAGCCGCTCCCGTAAAGTCAACCCGAGACGTGCGTGAAGCGGCCACGGCGTCGGGAGTGAGCGGTCGGGGAGACGAGCGGTGGCCGGGGGTCCGGGGAGCCGCCCGGGAGCGAAGCGGTCGGTGCCGGGGAGACGAGAGCGAGGCAGCCGCTGCTCTGTTTGATCTCACTGTTTTACGTGACAAATGCACCCGCCCATACAACAGCCGCTTGTATCCGTGCGTGTGCGCAAACACGAGCAACCGAGCCGCGCTCTGGCCCACCTCCTCTAAGCGGGCCAAAGTCCGGAACCGAGTCCGACTCGGGCACGGATTGATTGCACTCACACTGCACAAACGAACCGCGCAGAAGGGGCTTCCAGCGCTTGGGCGCGGTTCGGATGGACAAGTGTGAGTGCGCCCTTAATCTCCATAAAATCAGTTTTAAAAAAAACATGCTATTTTGTTTAAGAAACATTAGGTGTTAAGTGACACTATAAAACTGTTCCAAAACATATTTACAACATGACGAATGAAAAAAGATGAACCAGCAGGTCTAATGCAAACACAGTCCCTGAATCAAAATGGCAGCTCTCCATCACACAGACACCTCTCACGAGGAGGAACATTAGGTCTGAACCAGTACCACACTGAGACTGGACCATGAGCCAGGTCAGAACACGACAGTAAAGTTAACATGGATCAATAAAACAGAGCCCTGTTACACATATGAGACACAAAATGGCCGCCCGTGTCCTATTATGCAGATAATAGCACATGGAAGAGACGTAATGGCCGCCGGAGCAGGAGACGCAACTTCAAAGGCACAGTGACATAGAAAAAAGCCTCCATCCACAACTAAACCTACAACAGCGTGATAGCACATTTAGCATGTCATTATTTTAGCTCTATTATGTGATCACTGAACACGTTGCACAGGGCACAGTGACATAGAAAAAAAGCCTGCTAGCCGCATTAGCATATGAAGAAAACACGAGGCCTCCATCCACAACTAAACGAAAATCAAACTAAAGCCAACATTAATTAACTCTGTCGACCTACAACAGCGTGATAGCACATTTAGCCAACAATAAGCATCCAGCAGAAGTAAATTAAATCACACAAAAGCCAGCCTTAATCCATGAGGTCTTCAAACACCACCTGCTAGCAACATTAGCATCTGAGAACAATAGGCTAACAAACTAAACTAAACTTAATCACAAAAAAGCTAGCACTTTACCCCACATTTGAAATAAACAGCAATAAAGAGAGCAAAATATTGTTTTTTCTTACCTTCTCCTGGGAAAGAGTCTCTTTGCTGAAAGTCACAGACGATCAGACGGTCCTTTCTCCAGATGAAGAAGATGTCCTCAATCCAAAAAAAAAGTCCACACAAAACACGATAAACTCACAAAAGACTACAAAAGACTAACAACCAAAAAACAGTAATCCAATGATCCGATGATCGCAAAGGCAAGCCAAAGGTAGAGAGGACAATTCTGGTTCAACCACAGGTGACTTCTCCAGAAGTCTGGAACGTTCTGTCCTCTCCCCCTTCTATTTATAGACTCCAGTGAGTCACAGATGCGCCGTCTCTCCACCAATCAGAGCGGAGGGTGGGGCTCGTGGGGGAGGGGAGGGGCGCTGTTACTGGGCAGAAAATACACAGGGATGGGAGGGGCTGAGGAGACGTGCTCTGTGCGGAGCAGAAACAGACACAGACACAGAAACAGCCTCCGTTTGGACATGATTAGTTTAGTGAGTTTAAGGACTACAAATATAAACCAGGACAGGACAGATTATTTGTTTCTGAGATACTTATATCTGCACAAGAGCTGTGTGATCAGGGGAGAGCAGAGAGACAAGTCATAGCTTATTTTATCACAATTCTTAGTAGATTTCTGTTTCTCTTTGGCTCAATGGTTAATCACTCAGACTGGAGTTTGAGAGATGTAATTTCTAAACTGGGAGTTCTTTGTACTTTATATACAGATATTATACAGATATACTTTTACTCCTGGGACGATGTGATTTCCAATAATTAAATAAGACCTGTATTATAATGATGGAAAATATTTGCTCTTAAAGAAAAGACAGAAAGTGGCCAGAGAATGCATATTTGCATTTGCAACAATAGCATAACATTTATTGAACATTTAAGTCGTTTTTTTTGGGGGGGGGGGGTTACTCACATAAATCAACACAGAAGCTAAATCTGTGGAATAGTGGTTCATTGATGACAGGTGGAGATGCATAATGAGATCCTGTGTTTGCCTGATCGCTCACATGATTTAATCACACTTAATGTAAGTAAAGTCAGAAATGCCAGGCACGTTGGCGCCTTCTGTATGTGTAGTCACAAAGTTTTACCCAATGTTAAAATGATTTTTATTTTTTTGAAACATGTGTTCCATTTGTGGGAAATAGAAAAAAAAAAGCGAAAATACTCCCATGAAAAAAAGATAAACAGTATGTCCCAGTATGACCCTTCACCCCTGGACACAACAAATGTAAACCAATGACAGTGGGCGCGATAGCGCCCCCTCTAGTTTGAGAAGAAAAAATGCATCGGTAGTTAAACAATTAGTTTCTAGGAAATGTATGTAATTTGGCAGAATAATAGTTGATGGCATCCTGATAAAATAAGCTAACAGGAACCATACAGTGTTTTGTACGGTGTTGCCATGGAGACGACTGAGGCCCACCATGTTATTCTGACGGGACAGACACATAGATCTCACATTATACAACATTACAGCGCGTTAGCGCCCCCTGTCAGGAGCTTGTGGCCAGTGGTCATTGAAGTACGGCCCGTACCATGCTGCTTGTGAAACAAAAAAGATTTGGGGCGCGCTAGCGCCCACTACAGGTTGGAGCCATTATTCACATGGACAGGCTAAATATTTAGTTTTGACAAATATTAATGGCACATCCGGGCAATAAAAATGTAGTTGGCGCGTTAGCGCCCTCGGTAGGGTTACAGAGGCGCGGCAATGGAGATGCAACAATGGAGACACAGACGGTGGTCAGTGAAATAGAGCCCGATGCTGCTTGTGAAATTAAATAGATTATGGGCGCGCTAGCGCCCTCTTCAGGTGGGTGCCATTATTCACAAGGACAGGCTAAAATACAACTTTTCATCTGTGTTTACTGACGGATTAATGGTACATCAGGGCAATAAAATGTAGTGGTGTTACAGAGGCGCTAAAGGAGGCACGGCCCGCGAGGGCCGTTCGATGCCGCTTGCGGCTTTAATATTCTTTCTTTCTTTCTTTCTTTCTTTCGCGCCGTCGCGATTTTCACCCAGTGAACATCGACGAAAAGTCCCAGATTTTGGCCCAAAATTCAAACCCGATCCGACGAAACTTTTGACTATTTCCAAATTTTTTATTTCAAAATAATGGCGCGTTAGCGCCACCTCCGTTTTTTTTTAACATTGCGAGATAGGACGCGGGCAAAAATGAAGTTTGTCGTAGAATCCTAAAAATCGGTGCAGACGTGCATCATGACAAGTTGAGCAAAAAATACTATTACGGCAACGCCGTCGGCCATATTGGATGTCGGCCATTTTGGATGAAAGCCCGCGAAGCGGGAATCTGCCTCTATTTTTCACTTCGTACAAAATCTATCTCCTCCTAGAGCGTTTATCGGAACGAGCTAATTTTGGGTGGAAAATAATCTTGAGAAGTAGAACTTTAAAAGTTATCCAAATTATTTTTCTAACTTTTACGGTTTTTATGCGGCGAAGCCGCAAACTGGACGAAGTATTTTGCGATTTTACGCAAACAATAAATGGCTCCCATTTGCACATATGAAGCCTGATTTCGTTCAAATTTTGGCCCAAAATTCAAACCCATGCGACGAAACTTTTGACTATTTCCAAATATTTAATTTTAAAAATAATGGCGCGTTAGCGCCACCTCAGTTTTTTTTTGTATTGCAGGATAGGACACGGGAAAAAATGAAGTTTGTCGTAGAATCCTAAAAATCGGTACAGACGTGCATCATGACAAGTTGAGCAAAAAATATTATTACGGCAACGCCGTCGGCCATATTGGCTGTCGGCCATTTTGGATGACAGCCCGCGAAGCGGGAATCTGCCTCTATTTTTCACTTCGCACAAAATCTATCTCCTCCTAGACCGTTAATAGGAACAAGCTAATTTTGGGTGGAAAATAATCTTGAGAAGTAGAACTTTAAAAGTTTTCCAAATTATTTTTGTAACTTTAACGTTTTTTATGCGGCGAAGCCGCAAACTGGACGAAGTATTTTGCAATTTTTCGCAAACAATAAATGGCTCCCATTCACACATATGAAGCCCGATTTTTATCATTTTTTTGTCAGGTGTTAAAGTCACAGTCCTAAACACTCTCATTAGGCGCGATAGCGCCCCCTATAGGAATTATATGGTGAATACAAATTTTTGTTTCACGAAAATTAATATAATTTGGCACAAAATTCTATTTGGTTGCTCCGATCAGAAAAGTCAATCACACCTATGCCATGTTTTTCACGGTGTTGCCATAGCGATGACCAGAATGTCCCATTTTATTGTGATGGAAAAATGTTAAACTCCATAATTCAGCAACATGTGCTTTTTCTATCTCCTCCAAGGAAAACCTGGTGAAGAAGATCTAGAGAAGTGAGGAACCAAAGGTTATCCAAAGTACTTGGACAAACTAAAAGTATTTTCAACCCTTAGTAAAATTTAAAAATATGCTTCAGTTTGCAGATATAGCGTGATACAAATTCATACACCACGCTCCAAATTATTATGCAAATTGTATTTCAGTATCAAAAAGGTAAAAAAAAAAAGTTTCAATGAAACTCATGGATGGTATCGTGTCTCGGGGCTCTTTGAATCACTGACATTAATCTCAGAGACCTGGGATGATTAGTTTTCAGGTTAAGCCCAGTTAAGGGAAAAACTACTGAAAAAGGATGTTCCACTTTATTAAGCAGATCATCATTTTCAAGCAATATGGGAAAGAAAAAGGGTCTTTCTGCTGATGAAAGCGTGAAATAGTTGAATGCCTTGGTCTAGGTATGAAAACCTTCGATATTTCATGAAAGATGAAGCGTAATCATCGAACTGATAAGAACTGTGGATGATTCAGACACACACGGGTTTGTGCAGATTAAGGCAAAATGAGGACGGTTTCTGCCAGACAAATACATCAGATGAATAGAACAGCAGCTACAAAGCAGCAGACAGGTATTTGAAGAACTGGTGCCTCTGGAGTCTCCCGATCATCAAGGTGTAGGACCCTCCAGAGGCTGCAGATGTGCATAAACCTTCTATCCGGGCCTCCCCTAAACTGTTAATTGAAGCTGAGGCAGAAACGGCTGCAGTGGCTCAGAAATACATGAGACTCATTTTCACACAGTCTTGTTCACTGATGAGGCCGTGTGACCCTGGATGGTCAGATGGATGGAGGAGTGGATAGTTGGTGAATGGCCACCATGTCCCAACAAGGCTGTGACGTCAGTAAGGAGGGGGCGGAGTCAGAATCATTAGCAGGGAGCTGGTCGGCCCCTTTAGGATCCCTGACGGTGTGAAAATGACCTCTTTCTGACTGACCACTTTCTTCTATGCTACAAAAAGAAGAGCCGTGTTTTCCCGAACAAGATCGTCTTCATGCATGACAACGCACCATGTCATACTGTAAAGAAAACCTCTGCATCACTGGCTGCTTTGGGCATAAAAGGAGAGAGACTCATGATGTGGACCCCCTCCTCCCTTGAACTCCGCCCTATTGAGAACCTTTGGAGCCTCATCAAGAAAAACTTCTCTGAGGGTGGGAGGCAGTTTTCATCCAAATGGCAGCTCTGGGAGGTTATTCTGACATCCTGCAAAGAAATCCAAGCAGAAACTGTCCAAAAACTCACAAGTTTAATGGATTTAAGAATTTTGAAGCTGCTCAAAGAAGGTCCTATGGTAAAATATAACTTGACCGGTTAAGATGTTTTTGATTGAAATACAGTGCCTCTCGAAAGTATTCATACACCTTCAACTTTTGCACATTTTGTCATGGTTACAACCCTAAACATAAAGATTTTATTTTTATTTTTTTACTGAACGTTCACACACAAGTAACAGACAACTGTGAAGTGAAAGCAAAATGATACATGATTCTGTTATTTTTCAAAAAATAGAAAAGTGAAAAGTGGGCCTTGCATAAGTATTCATACAGCATGAATGAATAGTTTGTGGAACCTCCTTTTACTGTAATAACAGCACAAGTCTTTTGGGGTTTGACTCTACAAGATTTGCACATGTAGAGACTGACATTTTAGCCCATTCCTCTTTACAAAACAACTCCAGCTCTGTCACATTAGAAGTAGAGCGTTTGTGAACAGCAGTTTTCAGACCTTTCCACAGATTTTCAATAGGATTTAGGTCAGGACTTTGACTGGGCCATTCTAACACATTAATATGTTTTTATTGAAACCATTCCATTGTAGATTTAGCTTTGTGCTCCAGGTCATTGTCCTGCTGAAGGTGAATCTCCGCCCCAGCCTCAGTTCTCTTTCTGACTCCAGCAGGTTTTCCTCCAAAATGTCTCTATATTTGGCTCCATCCATCTTCCCAACTATTCTTACAATCTCCCCAGTCCCCGCTGAGGAAAAGCAGCCCCACAGCATGATGCTCCCCCCCGTATATCTGACACTGGGGATGGTGCACTCAGGAGGATGAGCAATGTCAGGTTTGATCCATACATAACGTTTTGCATTTGGCCAAAAAGTTCAGTTTTTGTCTCATCTGACCAAAGCTCCTTCTTCCACATGGAGCTGTGTCCTCCATATGACTTCTACAAACTTCAAACAGGATTTCTTATGGCCTCCTTTCAATAATGGCTTTCTTCTTCCACTCGTCCATGAAGGCCAGATTTGTGTAGATACGACTTATAGTTGTCCCATGTACAGATTCCTCCAGCTCAGCGGCAGGACTTCACAGCTCCTCCAGAGTTATCTTGGGGCACTTGGTTGTATTTCTCACCAGTGTCTCCTTGTTCAGTTTGTTAGTTTACGTGAACAGTCGTGTCTTGGTAAGTCTGCAGTGGTGCTTTACTCTTTCCATTTCTGAATGATGGATTGAACAGTTGCTCCGGGAGATGTTTAAATCTTGGGAAATCTTTGTGTAACTTAACGCTGCTTTAAACTTCTCCACAGCTTTATCCCTGACCTCTCTGGTGCTCCTGGACCTTCATGATGTTGTTTAGTGACCAACACACTCCGACCATAGCTCTGAGGGCCTAAAAGAACAGCTGTAATTATACTGAGAGTAGATTACACACAGGTGGCCTCTATTTAACCGTTAGGCCAAGGTGTGAACATTCTGGAGTCATGAGGAATGTTTTAAAAGCAATTTAATGCACTCAGAAAATGCTGTATGATACTTATGCAAGTCCCACTTTTCACTTTTCTATTTTTTGAAATATAACAGAATCATGTATCATTTCGCTTTCACTTCACAGTTTTTTGTTACTTATGTGTGAACGTTCAGTAAAAAAATAAAAATAAAATCTTTATGTTTAGGGTTGTAAACATGACAAAATGTGCAAAAGTTCAAGGTGTATGAATACTTACGAGAGGCACTGTATCTTTGATTTCCGTAAATATGACCTCCTAATGCTACAAATACAACAAATGACCATTTTCAGTTAATTACAAGCTTTAAAATGTATTGAAACAATGAGTTGCATAATAATTTGGAACAGTGGATTGAGTTTTAAATACCGTTTTCCCTGGGAGATTTTTTCAACCACATTTAACCCTTGTGTGCCCCATAATTCAGAGTTACACTCGTGGTCACCTGGGCTCATTTTTGACCCCATTTTGTTTATCTAATATCTCAGTCATAAAATAACCTTTTTCAACAAGTTTGGGTTCTATCTTTAGTGTAGCTTCAGACTAAAGGCCTGATACAAAAAAAATGTGTTTTTTATTTTTTTTTCAGTGTGTGGGCCTTGTTTATGTAAAAAACCACCAAATCCTGAACAAACAACAGTCATAAAACATCAAAAATCGAATTCTGAGGATAACTCAGACTCTCTGGTCAGTTTCCAAGTGGAAATAGTCAAACTTTTGTGTTAATGCAATTTTTGAATTTTCTCATACATTTGAATGAGAACAAATAGTCACACTCGTGGTCACCTGGGCTCATTTTTGACCCCATTTGGTTTCTCTAATATTTCACTCATAAAATAACATTTTGAAATAAATGTGGTTCTATCTTTAGTTTGACTTCATAAAAATGCACTGATAGTAAATTTTCCAGTTTTTATTATTTTTTTGGTCGGTGGGACATGTTTATGTAAAAAAAGGCACATTTTGAGCCAAAATTGTCCCTGTAACACTGAAAATCCTTAAGTGGATATAACTGGAAGTATTTGGTGAATTGGGCACTGGGAGAGGCTCAAAGGCAGAGCAGGTTCTGTTTTTGAAAAATGTTTCATTTTTGAATGAGAGCAAATAGTTACACTCGTGGTCTCTGGGGCAAAACCCCATTCATTTCAATGGAGATGAGCCGATCCTCCATGTTTTCTGTCTTTGACCTTTTGTACCGACTTCATTTGTGCTTCAGATATGAAACCATTATTATGTCTCCATCCCAGAGGACCTCCTCTACATGCACATTCACCAGATTTTGAATTCACATATTTTTACTATAGTTATAGGGCCTAAAGCCTGAAAACAGCAGCAGCTCTCCATTCATTTCAATGGCAGTATCCTCCATGTCTGTGATTCCAGCTATATTTTTGACTTTTGCCTTTCATACCAAGTTCATTTCAACTCCAAATCCATAACTTTTTTAACTATACACTCCACAGAGCCTCCACTACATGCACATGTACCACATTTTGAATTCAGTCATTTTTTCATAGTTTTAGGACCCAAAAACCAGTGCTATAACCCAGTTTCGAAATATAGCCAAACTGTGATTCTCACTCTCTTATTCCAGGAAAGTCTCTATATTCTCATCAAAAATCTGCTCAAAGCAGAGTTTACATCTTAATTCATGAACTTTTATCAAAATATTAAATGTTCAGTGCAGTTTGACAGTGTAAGTAAAGCACAGTAGAGCAGAATGTGTTTGGAAAAACAAAGCTGTAAAAGTTATACAAACAACTGATATTCTATAAACACCAACAAATGCACATTTATTTATACAAAATCATCTTTTTTGGTCATGATCTCTCCTAAAACTGCTCAGACACTGATGTGCATCAGATTTTATGATCTGTGATAAAGTTTTGAGTGTTTACAGCCTTTTGTCTCTGCAGGTGAGCAGTAGAGCAGCTCATGTTTGGTTCAGGCGATGTTTATAAACACTCAAACTAAACTGTACCAAATACAGCTTCAGCTCCAACACAGAGACAACACATCACAGTGAACATGTTCCTGGACCTTTAGAACAAATAAAAACACAATTCAAACACAGACACATCGTCCAACACAGACGTTCCTCCATCACAGCTCAGTTAGAAAAACAAACGTCCAAAAGAGAATCTCTCAGGTCAGTCCTGACCCACAGTCCACATCTGCACCAGCTGCTCTTTGAAACATTTATTTATATTCCATTTTATATGTCCTGTTATTTTTGTGAATATTTATAATGCTTTCATTGTGTTTTTTTCTGAATTTGACCATATTTCCACATTCTGAGGTTGTATTTGACACAGTAAGTCCGAGGGTTCACACAGGTTTACATGAACATAATGCAGGCCGTTCACCTGCAGAGACAAAAGGCTGTAAACACTCAAAACTTTATCACAGATCATAAAATCTGATGCATATCAGTGTCTGAGTAGTTTTAGGAGAGATCATGACCAAAAAAGATGATTTTGTATAAATAAATGTGCATTTGTTTGGTGTTTATAGAATATCAGTTGTTTGTATAACTTTTACAGCTTTGTTTTTCCAAACACATTCTGCTCTACTGTACTTTACTTTCACTGTCAAACTGCACAGAACATTTAATATTTTGATAAAAGTTCATGAATTAAGATGTAAACTCTACTTTGAGCAGATTTTTGATGAGAATATAGAAACTTTCCTGGAATAACACAGTTTGGCTATATTTGGAAACTGGGTTATACCACTGGATTTTGGGTCCTAAAACTATGAAAAAATGACTGAATTCAAAATGTGGTACATGTGCATGTAGTGGAGGTCCTGTGGAGTGTATATTTAAAAAAGTTATGGATTTGGAGTTGAAATGAAGTTTGTATGAAAGGCAAAAGTCAAAAATATAGCTGGAATCACAGCCATGGAGGACACTGCCATTGAAATGAATGGAGAGCTGCTGCTGTTTTCAGGCTTTAGGCCCTATAACTATTGTAAAAATATGTGAATTCAAAATCTGGTGAATGTGCATGTGAAGGAGGTCCTCTGGGATGGAAACATAATAATGGTTTCATATCTGAAGCACAAATGAAGTCGGTACAAAAGGTCAAAGACAGAAAACATGGAGGATCGGCTCATGTCCATTGAAATGAATGGGGTTTTGCCCCAGAGACCACGAGTTTAACTATTTGCTCTCATTCAAAAATGAAACATTTTTCAAAAACAGAACCTGCTCTACCTTTGAGCCTCTCCCAGTGCCCAATTCACCAAATACTTCCAGTTATATCCACTTCAGGATTTTCAGTGTTACAGGGACAATTTTGGCTCAAAATGTGACTTTTTTTACATAAACATGTCCCACCGACCCAAGAAATGATAAAAACTGGTAAATTTACTATCAGTGCATTTTTATGAAGTCAAACTAAAGATAGAACCACATTTATTTCAAAATGTTATTTTATGAGTGAAATATTAGAGAAACAAAATGGGATAAAAAATGACCCCAGGTGACCATGAGTGTAGCTATTTGTTCTCATTCAAATGTATGAGAAAATTCAAAAATTGCATTAACACAAAAGTTTGACTACTTGGAAACTGACCAGATAGTCCGAGTTATCCTCAGAATTCGATTTTTGATGTGTTATGACTGTTGTTTGTTCAGGATTTGTTTTGTTTTTTTACATAAACAAGGCCTATACACTGAAAAAAAATAAAAAACACATTTTTTTTGTATCAGGCCATTAGTCTGAAGCTACACTAAAGATAGAACCCAAACTTGTTGAAAAAGGTTATTTTATGACTGAGATATTAGAGAAACAAAATGGGGTCAAAAATGACCCCAGGTGACCACGAGTGTAACTCTTTCTCATAACATTATAATCACTTAACCAAAAAATGTAAAAAAAAAAAATTACTGGTAAAAGTCATGGATGTTAACGCATATCCGAAAATTCAGACCATTTGATAAAACTATGACAGAGATACGCATCGACAAAGTGGCCACGACACAAGGGTTAAATGATCCTCGACAAGTTAAAGACTTTCATTTGAGTTGACAATTTAGGAAATCAGAGAAAAATGTCATTTGCATAATAATTTGGAACGCGGTGAACACATTTTTCTCTGTATAATGTATAAATTAAGAGCAGAGTTCTCAGTATTGTCTGTTCTGACAAAAACTTTTTCAAATACCGAGAGGGCACATTAGCGCATTCCAAAAATCCTAAAACTAAGACCCTCGGGAAAAAACTTAAAAAACAAACATAAAGGCAGTAGCAATACCGTAAATTTTGATTGAGGGAGACAAAGGGGGGCAGGGCGGTCGGCGAGGGCCGCTAATCGCCGCTTGCGGCTATATTTTTGTTTTGTTTTTGTTCAGGGACGTGAGGTTCCTTTCTTTGTGTTATATCTGGACAGTGTCTGTGAAAAGCTATGTAATTGGCTGCGGTTTCTACCCAGAGTGAAACCTTTCTATGCAGTAAAGTGCAACAACACACCAGTTGTCCTCGCGCTGCTCGCTGCACTGGGAATAGGCTTCGACTGTGCCAGTGAAGTAAGTGTTTTTAAATGTAACTTTAAATGAAAGCCCCATTCTTTTTTTTATAAAAAGTTTAGAGTGGATGGGTAAGTCTAGTCTACAGTAAACACTGTATAATCCTGATTCTCAGGGATAGTAACCAAACCAGTGTAATGAAGAGCCCACAACCACAGTTTCTAAGACAAAAGCGTTACTTTGACATCAGTCCAACTGTTGAGGATAGTTAAACGACCTGAAATGTTTTGACAGTCTGAAAACATCCAAGAAAGAGAAAGGGGTTAGGGACTAGGGTGGACATTTGGAAACAGCCTTTGGTTTATGGTTTGTGTATTTACTCAAAAGCTCAGAACCTCAAATGTGGAGGCCCGGCCGTAGGTCACAGCGAATAATGACTTATAATAATGGGATCTATGCTCGGTGTTTGGTAGAGTAAGAAGTTGGACAAAATGATGACTGGAACATCTACAACTCAAATGAACACCATATTTTTTTTCCCCTACTGCAGAGGGAGATAGAGATGGTCATTGGAGCTGGAGATGGAAATTTTGGCTTTGACCCAAACGACAAAATCATTTATGCACATACAACCAAACCTGAGTCGCACATTGCCTATGCCCGTCAGAGTGGCGTGACCATGATGACCTTTGACTCTTTGCAAGAGCTCGACAAGATCAATGAACATCACCGCAACGCAAGGCAAGTGAAATAACCATGTTCTGAATGTTTTGTGACTTTATAGACTTTAACATTGGTTTTCAAAGCTTCCTCCACTCTAATAATCTGTCCAGACTGGTGCTGCGGATTGCTGTGGATGACTCCTATTCTCAGGTACCACTGGGCAAAAAGTTTGGAGCCAAACTCGAGAATGTCGAGACTCTGCTTCAACGAGCGCAAGCGCTGGGCTTAACCGTGATCGGAGTCAGCTTCCATGTTGGGAGTCTGTGCCAGGACCGTGTGGCGTACAGGATGGCTATAAGAGATGCTCGACGAGTTTTTGATCAAGCTGTGAGTTGTGGTAAAATGAATTTGTATGCAGTTTAATTTAATCCGACACTAGGATTACAGGGGTTTTAATCACTCATCAGCTGTTCCAAGGCGTGGCCAGTCTGACGCTCCTGACAGGTCCATCAAACTGGCCACAACCCCTGTTGCCTGAGACCTCTGGGGAGTCCCAGGTGTGGGACGGGAGAAAAGCTCCTTAGTCCCGATTGTGCTTGTGCTCAGTCTCCTAATTGTGATGGCTTTTGGCCCCTGCTTGGCTTTATCTTCAAATCTGCAGGGGGTGTGGCTAGTTTGCCGGGCCTGTCAGGAGCGTCAGACTTTGACTTTGGGAAAATAACAGCTGATTAGTAACTCGTGCCAGTTCTGAGGATGGCTTGCAGATGGAACCTGAAACATGTCAAGGCGAAAGAGAAAAAAAAACCTTTTCTAATCCCCAGTGTCAGATGAAATTTAACCTGGAAAGTTCTAGTGACAAGTAGAAACGACCCAACTGTACAAGCACAGAACACGGGTCCTGTACAGAGGTTTCCAAGTATCGACTCGACTGACTATTCCCAACACTTTTCAGGAAACGCTGGGAATTCACATGAATCTTCTCGATATTGGCGGCGGTTTCAATGGTAGGAACGAGGGTCCGACTTCACTTGAGCAGGTAACAACAAACCAACCTTGTGCATCCACCATCATCTCAACATCCTGCTAACAGTCGTTTGATGTTGTAGATGTCTATTGGAATAAATGAGGCTCTGGATGAGTTTTTTCCTGCTGACGCTGGAGTGAAGATTATTGCCGAGCCAGGGCGTTACTTTGTGGACACAGCCTGCACGTTGGCTGTAAACATCATTGCCAAAAAAGATGAGGCTGATCAATCTCGGGACGAAGGTAAAGGGCTTGGCACTGTTCATAATTTTGATCCCTCTGCTTTTCGGTACCGGTAATTTCTCAATACCCATGTTTTTTCAATTGAATTAAAGGTACATGGGTATAAAATGTGTTGGTCAGGATGTCCAAAAGCAACTCTGGCCACAGCAGAAATTCCACTTAAGCAGTCATAAAGAGAAAGGACTTTACCTCCTGAACTGCAGGGACAGGCCAGATTCACATGAGTTTTATAAAGTTTGATACATGCTGTCAACTTCTTTTTCAGCCAATGGAAATGGCAGCGTCAACATGTACTACATCAGCGACGGGATCTATGGCTCAATGAGTTTCAAAACCTATCACAATGAGACCTACACATTTTATCCATTTAATCAAAGGGTAACACACTTTTAGTTTGTTGCTATTTTTACTGTGTATTCTCATAACTCTTGTGTGTAGGACGAAGGTGTGCAGATGTACCCGTCCACTATCTGGGGACCGACCTGCGACAGCCTGGACCAACTGACTGAAGGTCAGATGCCAGAGTTGAATGTTGGAGAGTGGCTCCTTGTTCATGACATTGGGGCCTATTCAGTGTCTGTGACAGATCGTTTCAATGGATTTGAGAAAGCTCAGATTTACCCTGTGAGGAAGATGGTCACAGGATGTCCTGAGACTGTCTTGAGAAAATATTCCGTTTCAGTGTTGGAGTAACACAAAGGGCACTAGCCAGTCTTAAGTTGCATGATTATAGGTAACATTACACTATATTTTACTCTACCTTGATTGGTGCTTTTAACAAATTTTGGTGTGATTTGACTTGCTTACTAACAATCTGTAATAATGACTTGTATCTAATGTAATACATACACAATGGGGTATTAGTACTTTGGATGTACAGTAGAAGGTTGGAGGGTCTAATCCAAACTAATACATATTCCATGTGTATGTAACGCATAGGCGCACGTTTGTACGATCTAATGTGCTTTGTGAAGATGTGTACCGTGGATCAAGTTTACAGCGGATCTTTGATTCACTTTTTGTTCACTTGTGAAGCTGAAGGAAAATACCTTTTGTAATTCTGTGTTTACTATGTTAGATACACAGTACCTGTTTTGAGTTGCTTTTAATCACACAGTATAGAACTTTTAATGCTTTTTAATCTCAATTGTATACACGCAGTATTAACTGAATATGGTTGACTGTTTTACAAAAATAAAAGTATACAATTCTCATTGTTTCAGACTCTGTATTGTCATTTAGCAAGATTTTGTAGAAGGTTGGAGTTTATTTTTAATAACTTGTAATTTAGAGCACTCTGTATTTGACTACAGTGTTTTGCTAAGACTCACAATGTGAGCATGAGTTGTAAAGAAACTCGTTGCTGGTATCACATTTCATGTTCCAATTAAGATTTAAAACTGGGATGTCAGTTTGGGTTGTGGGCTGAAATTTGAGACTGTCCATTTAATTTTTAGTTTAATTTCGCAAATTCAACTCATGACTCAAGCAATATGAGCGATCGCTGTTTACTTCAGCAATTTTCGCCGGATGTTTTGAATGGATGTTTTATGGACATCGTTTTTGCCGATCATAGGATTTTAAAGTGTTTATCAAATATGAAAATGTAAAATGCCTACCACGTCCAACGGATGTGATATCGCGATTGCTCGTTTGCTCTGTTGTGAAAATGGGCACCCAAAAAGCTATAAGCTTAACAGGGTATAAGGGTATAAACGCGCAAGAATGGCTAAAATCTAATTCCTGCTGACATCTTCCAAACGGTGAAGGTGGACAATATCACCACAAAACAGGTGGCCTGTCAATACATAATCTGTTTACACTTTTTTTTGGCCTTCACATTACAAGGACTATGTCATCCTGCCAAAGTATCAGCTGTACAGTGGGGGCTTTTTGACAGTCCTTATTTTTTAAATCAGTATTAAAAGAAATTTTAATTAGAATACATTGCATGTGTTAACTAGTCTGGTCCTAGTTACAATCCAAACAATTGCGTTACCTTGTATCAGTGCAATACCTCGTGCCTCAAATGTTTCCATGCAGAGAGAGAAACCAGTAGAACCCTGGGAGTCCAAGGCCACAAGCAAACCAGAAGCAAAGCTCTCCATAAGTTGACTCTTTAGTCTCCTTTTAAATATAAAGTAGGAGATTGTTTTAAGTTCTCCAACTCATAGGTTTGGACCACTGTGGCATATGCTGAAACTAGTGCATTTTAATTTCCTATGTTTCTCTATTAACAGCAACTTTTTCCTATCATGATTTGCACAATCTAGGATTTAACCTGTTTACAACATTATACATAGTACATGCATTATGATAAAGATTAATTTCAGGAAGCTTTAGGAGGCCACATCTGTGGAAGACAGCATTTGTGGGAGAATTTCTCATGGACCTTGAAATGGCTCTTATAGCTTTCTTTTGTAATACCAGAACTTTAGTACTGTAGGTAGAGTATTATTCCAAATAAAGTTACAATAGTTCCCGTGAGGCTCAAACACAGATCTATACGAGGACAAGAGCGCTTCAAATGGGAGCGATTGGCTCAACTTGAAAAATAGACATTTTTTTAAATTTAGGAGCTGATCAATGTGGATTCCTAAGAATTTTATAGAATCAACTTGTTTAATATCTTTGGCATCTATTGAGATATTTAGGACCTGATCACTGTTCTTATGATTATTTAATCGGAAAACAATAAAACAAGTTTTACTAATATTTAGCGATAATTTGTTGCATTTAAACCAAGTATAACCTTAACCAGTTTACTCATTTACGTGTCCCTCAAGCTGATCCATGCGATTATGTGACACAAACACATTTGTGTCATCAGCAAAAAGTATTTGTGGATATCACTAGAACAATGTACAAAATCATTCACTATCTAAACGTGAATTGAGGTCATTTGTCTGAAATAAACTGAAATGGATGTCTGACAGAACAGCGCCCCCTGGGCTTGTGGTCGCTGTGTAAAATTGATGCAGCAGGGCGTTTATTTACGGCAATAATTCAAAGTGAACTGACGACATCCTGTCCTGTTGGTACACATGGTTCACTTCATAATGTACCTGAAAATGGCTTTTAATCATCGTCTGTTTTCTGTGTGGCTTCATTTCTTTATTGTGGTTCATGTTTGAGTCATTGAAGTCCATGGCCTGGAGTAGGAATGTTTTTAATGTCCTTTTCTCCCATTCTTCACTTCCCCTGTGTTTTCCGCCCTGGGTGAGGACGGTCGGATTGGGCGAACGCTGCTGAAGCTCTAACCAACTGCCCCATGAAAGGTTAAGGATCAGCTGCTAGGATCAGGGCATAGATGCTACATACTTGATGGTTTCAGATGCAGCCTTAGGTCTACACGGTCTCATTTTAAAGTTGCACTACAGACGTCACTTCTTGTAAGCAAAAAATATGAGAAGCCATTTTCAGGTACATTACAGTATAACAATCAGTATTATTTATCAGTGAAAAAAGATATGTTTTGATGTTTTGTGTCTTAAAATGCATGTGTTTTATTCCAAAATGACACATCCTCCTCTGATCTGAAAGCTGTGAGAGTCACCACCTGTTGGGCATTGTGTGGAGCATCGGTCCAGTCACCTTTTCTCTGGTAAAAAGGACACTTTTTAACATCTTAACTCATGCCTGAACCGAGAGCATTTTCTCCAGTTCAGCTTTACCCAAATCCTGTAGGCCGGTGTAGCACCTCATTTGAAAGCTAAGATCTACAAAACTCATCTAAATGGATCTTTTTCCTCACGTCATCAGACTTTTGTCCATCTTTTTTGGGGGGGGGTATTCAACTCATTTTTGTAACTTTTTTGTCGTTTTTTTTGTCGTTTTTTTGTCCTTTTTTGTCATGTTTTTGTAATTTTTTGTAATTTTTTGTAATTTTTTTGTCACATTTTTGTCTTTTTTTCGTCACTTTTTTGTCAAAGTTTTCTCACTTTTTTGTCACATCTTCATTGTTGTTTTTGTCTCAGTTCTGTCGCTATTTTCACACCTTTTTTCCAGAAGCTTTTGGATTGGGGTAAAGCCAAACTGGAGAAAATGTGCTCAGTTGATGTGGGAGTTAAGGGGTTAAACTAATATTATTTTATTCATCTAATTCTTCATTTTGCAAATATCAATATAAATAATGTACATATACAAGGGTGTATAATGGCACTTACTGGTGTTCAGTTACACCATACTATCCAGTAAATGCTCACAAATATATAGCACTTTTCATTCATTCAAGTGAACCATGTGTACCAACAGGACAGGATGTCGTCAGTTCACTTTGAATTATTGCCGTAAATAAACGCCCTGCTGCATCAATTTTACACAGCGACCACAAGCCCAGGGGGCGCTGTTCTGTCAGACATCCATTTCAGTTTATTTCAGACAAATGACCTCAATTCACGTTTAGATAGTGAATGATTTTGTACATTGTTCTAGTGATATCCACAAATACTTTTTGCTGATGACACAAATGTGTTTGTGTCACATAATCGCATGGATCAGCTTGAGGGACACGTAAATGAGTAAACTGGTTAAGGTTATACTTGGTTTAAATGCAACAAATTATCGCTAAATATTAGTAAAACTTGTTTTATTGTTTTCCGATTAAATAATCATAAGAACAGTGATCAGGTCCTAAATATCTCAATAGATGCCAAAGATATTAAACAAGTTGATTCTATAAAATTCTTAGGAATCCACATTGATCAGCTCCTAAATTTAAAAAAATGTCTATTTTTCAAGTTGAGCCAATCGCTCCCATTTGAAGCGCTCTTGTCCTCGTATAGATCTGTGTTTGAGCCTCACGGGAACTATTGTAACTTTATTTGGAATAATACTCTACCTACAGTACTAAAGTTCTGGTATTACAAAAGAAAGCTATAAGAGCCATTTCAAGGTCCATGAGAAATTCTCCCACAAATGCTGTCTTCCACAGATGTGGCCTCCTAAAGCTTCCTGAAATTAATCTTTATCATAATGCATGTACTATGTATAATGTTGTAAACAGGTTAAATCCTAGATTGTGCAAATCATGATAGGAAAAAGTTGCTGTTAATAGAGAAACATAGGAAATTAAAATGCACTAGTTTCAGCATATGCCACAGTGGTCCAAACCTATGAGTTGGAGAACTTAAAACAATCTCCTACTTTATATTTAAAAGGAGACTAAAGAGTCAACTTATGGAGAGCTTTGCTTCTGGTTTGCTTGTGGCCTTGGACTCCCAGGGTTCTACTGGTTTCTCTCTCTGCATGGAAACATTTGAGGCACGAGGTATTGCACTGATACAAGGTAACGCAATTGTTTGGATTGTAACTAGGACCAGACTAGTTAACACATGCAATGTATTCTAATTAAAATTTCTTTTAATACTGATTTAAAAAATAAGGACTGTCAAAAAGCCCCCACTGTACAGCTGATACTTTGGCAGGATGACATAGTCCTTGTAATGTGAAGGCCAAAAAAAAGTGTAAACAGATTATGTATTGACAGGCCACCTGTTTTGTGGTGATATTGTCCACCTTCACCGTTTGGAAGATGTCAGCAGGAATTAGATTTTAGCCATTCTTGCGCGTTTATACCCTTATACCCTGTTAAGCTTATAGCTTTTTGGGTGCCCATTTTCACAACAGAGCAAACGAGCAATCGCGATATCACATCCGTTGGACGTGGTAGGCATTTTACATTTTCATATTTGATAAACACTTTAAAATCCTATGATCGGCAAAAACGATGTCCATAAAACATCCATTCAAAACATCCGGCGAAAATTGCTGAAGTAAACAGCGATCGCTCATATTGCTTGAGTCATGAGTTGAATTTGCGAAATTAAACTAAAAATTAAATGGACAGTCTCAAATTTCAGCCCACAACCCAAACTGACATCCCAGTTTTAAATCTTAATTGGAACATGAAATGTGATACCAGCAACGAGTTTCTTTACAACTCATGCTCACATTGTGAGTCTTAGCAAAACACTGTAGTCAAATACAGAGTGCTCTAAATTACAAGTTATTAAAAATAAACTCCAACCTTCTACAAAATCTTGCTAAATGACAATACAGAGTCTGAAACAATGAGAATTGTATACTTTTATTTTTGTAAAACAGTCAACCATATTCAGTTAATACTGCGTGTATACAATTGAGATTAAAAAGCATTAAAAGTTCTATACTGTGTGATTAAAAGCAACTCAAAACAGGTACTGTGTATCTAACATAGTAAACACAGAATTACAAAAGGTATTTTCCTTCAGCTTCACAAGTGAACAAAAAGTGAATCAAAGATCCGCTGTAAACTTGATCCACGGTACACATCTTCACAAAGCACATTAGATCGTACAAACGTGCGCCTATGCGTTACATACACATGGAATATGTATTAGTTTGGATTAGACCCTCCAACCTTCTACTGTACATCCAAAGTACTAATACCCCATTGTGTATGTATTACATTAGATACAAGTCATTATTACAGATTGTTAGTAAGCAAGTCAAATCACACCAAAATTTGTTAAAAGCACCAATCAAGGTAGAGTAAAATATAGTGTAATGTTACCTATAATCATGCAACTTAAGACTGGCTAGTGCCCTTTGTGTTACTCCAACACTGAAACGGAATATTTTCTCAAGACAGTCTCAGGACATCCTGTGACCATCTTCCTCACAGGGTAAATCTGAGCTTTCTCAAATCCATTGAAACGATCTGTCACAGACACTGAATAGGCCCCAATGTCATGAACAAGGAGCCACTCTCCAACATTCAACTCTGGCATCTGACCTTCAGTCAGTTGGTCCAGGCTGTCGCAGGTCGGTCCCCAGATAGTGGACGGGTACATCTGCACACCTTCGTCCTACACA
>NC_136852.1:45383300-45510800 GCF_951799975.1 Gobius niger | reverse complement strand
AAGAAAAAAAAAGACAGCAGTACAGTAGAGTTGTGCACGTTGGACGTAGCGCGTGAGGGGGACATGGTGCGTTTTCTTCCTACTGCACGGGGGATTTAAACCTGGACCTGTTTCTTCTTCTACGCGGGAGTTCATGTAAGTTGTTTAAACTGTGTGTGGTCAGTGTTGTCTGTCGTCGTCTTTGTGCACGCGACAACCCGTATGTGAGCTCTTTGGGAAGTTAATTTTATCAATATGATGGCAACATTCATAGCCTACGCACTTTTACCATTACATTCCATCGATCCTTTGCAACAAACTGCACTACACTCTCCTACTAGGCAATATCAATACTTAAGTACATTTTGCAGTGTATTTTTGATTTTTTGCTTAAAGGCACACTGCGTAACTTTTTGGACCAAACTGTTGCCATTAGTACAAAACATGCTCCTAATGACCAGCTCAACACAGAAAATGCTATTATTGCAGTGGATGATCATATAATGTATTTAGATGTGAACCTAACCTGTTTAAATCTCAAATTCTGCTGACTTAAATCACATCTCCATGGAGACGAGCTGGAGACGTACCCACTCCCAGTACAGTTACAGTCATGTCTTAGGAGAGCTGAGCCGCTCACAGCAAACGCTCATGTTTGTTTGTACATTTATGAGGTATATTTCAATGATGAAAATATATGTTGTAAAAAAAAAAATGCTTGTATTTCAATTTGAATTTTTGGGTCAAATCCTACGCAGTGTGGCTTTAATACAAAGCACACGCCTAAATTTACTTAAAATGTTCCCCCCAAAAAACTCTGCGCTGCTATTACTCTGCACTAATAAATTGTGAAGTAAAGTGGCCAATGCTGGATATAAAGTGTCACTCATGAGTTGTAGCCCTGCTCTGTTTACATAAATGAGCTACTGTGCAATTTTAAGTGATAAAATCTATAGTTCGAGGCGATTTGGTCTAGTCTTAGATAAGATAAACCCTCATGCTTGTTCCATTGGCATTATCGTTTTTCATCTTGGTTTAGTTCATATCGACTCAAACTCAATATAAAGGTGACTTAAAAGTGATTTTAAGTCACCTGTCTCCTATCGCAATACCAGTACTTTAACGATACTTGGTTTTCGATGCCGATGCCTGGACGATTCTTTTTCCGATACCTTTACAAAAATATTTGTCCACCAGAACAATCATGTGTGGAAGATATTTTAATTTTTAATCTAATTTACGATATCGGGTTCATCTGCAATGTTAAGAAACGTGTGAAAAATTCAGAATAATGGGGGGAAATTGGGAGAAATTATGGCAAAAATCTGGGAAAAATAGGGGAAATAGGGATAATATTGAAAAATGAGGGAAACAAATTGGGGAAATGAGAAATAAAATGGTGCAAAAATAAGAACAAAATTGGGCAAACATTGGACAAAAAAGAGAGGGAAAAAATATGAGAAAAATAAAATAAAACGGGAAAAAATAAGAAAAAAATGATTGAAAAAGAAATAATTAGTTTGAGCTGAAACAACATGTGTGTAGCTGGATGAAGACTAAATGCGAAGATACAGATCGCTGCTTTGCACGGTACACACATTCCTCAAGTATAAGGTTTGACAATGTGATTGACAATTATTGCACAAATGTCTGTCAGTGCGTCATCCATCCCGTCGTCCAGCGTCCTGTTGCTGAGCCTGTGTTGTCCTGTGTTTGGTGCTTTGCTCATGTGTTGTCCCGTGTCTGTCCTTCATCCCCCAGTGACGACGCACAGACGCTCAGTCCCCGTCCCCCGCGACCGTCCACAAGATGCACATGAATAGCTTAATAAACCAGTGGAGTAAGTACACCCAGCCTCGTTGTTTACTGTAGCGCTATTACTGTTTGTTCTTTTGCATGAGGCCATTTTCTGAACAATGTCATAGCGCAAAAATACCTTGTGGTTGTACTTTGATAAATTGATCATAATGTGGAAAGAAGACATTGAAACGGTACATTGACTTTACAAAATAAATATTGTTAAAAAGGCTGCACCCACATTTTTCTCATTTTCAAACCGTGAGAAAGGGACCTACCGGTAGTCATGTTCAAATTCATTTGGACCTTCTTTGGAACTTACTCAACACATTGCAAACATTCAGATTCTTCGCGGAGATAAGCGAATGAGCGTGTTTCAGATCTTTCAGGGGGAGAAGCTGAAGAAATGTTTTCTACGACGAGCTACCGACTACTTCTTTGTAGGGATGTTAAGATAAACTGTATTTTACTTATACCGCGGTTATAAAAGCTCAAGCTAGGTTTAACCTCTTAACTCCCGTCTGAACCGAGAGGATCTTTTTCCTCACATCATCAGATTTTTTTTCCCATCATTTTTTTGTTGGGTATTCAACTCATTTTTGTAACTTTTTTTGTCATTTTTTTTGTCATTTTTTGTCACATTTTTGTCATTTTTTCTTAAAAAAATTTTAAATCACATTTTTGTCATTTTTTAGTCACATTTAGTCACTTTTTTGTCATTTTTTCGTCAATTTTTTTAATCAATTCTTTGTCATTTTTTATCACATTTTTGTCATTTTTTTGTCACATTTTTATCACATTTTTGTCATTTTTTTGGTAATTTTTGGTCAATTTTTTGTCATTTTTTAGACAATTTTTTGTCAATTTCTTGTGACATTTTTGTGACATTGTTGCCACTTTTTCATCAATTTTTCGTCACTTTTTTGTCAATGTTTTTCTTGTCACATTTCCATCATTGTTTTCGTCTCAGTTTTATTGCTATTTTCACAGCTTTTTTCCAGAAGCTTTTGGACTGGGGTAAAGCCAAACTGGAGAAAATGTAATCGGTTCAGGTGGGAGTTAAGGGGTTAATCGTATAAAAATTTCCACGGTTAACCACTGTCACGTCTCATGAGCCAAACTGAAGAGTCCCAAAAGAAGCATGTGCATTTGTTACAAAAGTGAAACTGTGGAGCGCAAATCAGCTGATAGGTTTGTTCATTGGTTTAGGAACTCTTGTAATTATTGTGAATTCATGAGACAACAGATCAGAACGGGGATTTCGTATTCGAAAATATCTAGGTAACACTTTATAACTACACCTTATTTAAAGGGGCTAGATGCAAGTTGGCCATTTTATACTCAGTACTGCCACCTCAGTTTATACGTGTAACTGCACCTTCTGTATTTTACAGGCAGTTGTAGTAAATAGGACTGGGCTCAGCCTCATTCTACACATTAGGCCATCCCTTTAAACAACCCTTTAATTAATATAAAAATGTTTCCTTTTTTGTTGAAGAAATGTTGAAGTATTTTCTTCCTTAATTTCGATAATCATGAATAATCGTAAATTCGCAATACTTTTCCTCACAATAATCAAAACAAATCTGAATTGTGACTACTTCCGGGTTCACGATTGCTGAACCTTTTTCATAAAACACTACAGACAACACGCTCGTTTTTCCCTACACTTCAATCGATTTCATTCGACTATGAGTTACTAAAAAAAAAGTGCATGGACTAAATCCGGAGTTAGCCAAGTCTAAACCAAGTCTAAAACTGAACACGAGCTTGCAGGAGACCAGGATTTAAAACTAAAGTCTCGACTGGACGACTGTAGACCACTAAAAGGAGCCCGTCCCGCTGCCCTGACGGTTAAATGTAATGTACGGCTGTGTGACATGAGTGGAGAGGTCTGAGTTATCTGACACCGGAGTGAGATGCCTGAGCGGCGTCAGAATCAGAGCTGTGTCACTGTCTCCAACCCCTCCATAAATCCTCACCTGTGTGTGTGGATCCAAAGTGAATGAGTACTGCAGGAGTGTATGTACAGTACAGATCTAACGCTGCAGTTCCAAAACCTTTTCTCTCTGAGTGAACCCAACATCCTTCAGTTTTGTACTTTTGGACCAGTATTAGGGTAACTTTATCGATGTCTCTCTAAATGCTAGATAATTTTGTCTGCGCGGCTGAAACTTAGATCAAGCAAACATTTGGCCAACAAGGTAACAGATGTACTCGTGACTCATTCGTGATAACACACTGACGGAACAAGTCTGAATTCTGTGCGCTTTGCAACTTAATTTGATTAGTTTAACGCCGCATTTGCCTCAGGTGAGACGTGTGCCTTTTGGACGGGGAAAGAGTGAGTGTGTGGGGCTGCACATGGTGATGCAACATCCATATCACAGGAAGCCACACTACATCACAAACAGAAACACATTGAGGCTTAAACATTTCCAAAAATCTGGTGCAGTCATTTTACTTCCATTTTAACCTTAGTCTTTTATGCAAAAAAAGCAAAAAAAAAACATTATCTTATGTACAGTGATGAAAATGTTGTATGAAATATCCAGTAGTGGTCAAAGTACTTGATTGAAATATACTTCTGGTCTTATACAGTATTACTCCAAGTAAAAATTAAGTCAAATTATTACTGAAGTGAAAGTACAAATCAATTAAAATTGTTCGGAAAAATATCTTTGTAGCTGCTAAAACCTGTGCGCATTATTAGGCTTTTAAAATGAACAGAAAAAATGATCAAATTAACTTTTTACTTTGGAGACTTTATAGAAATGTAGTTGAGTAGAAAGTAGGATTTATTTTTCTAATGCGGTTAAAGCAGAAAGTTTTCAACAAAAATAATACTCAAAATACAGATACTTGGTTTTTACAATCATTGTGGTTATAATCAATCAATCAATCAATCAATCAAAGTTTACTTATATAGCACCTTACAACAACACAAGGAAGACCAAAGTGCTTCACAGACAGATAAAACAATATAAAAAAAATCAATCAATCAAATAAGTGTGATCTAAGTCTTAAAAGCTAGTTTGAAGAGATGTGTCTTCAATCTAGACTTAAAGAGGGACAGCTCTGTGAGAACACACAGATTGAGGGGCAGGCTGTTCCACAGTTTTGGCGCTACAACCCTGAAAGAACGATCGCCCCACTGTTTGTACCGGGACCTGGGCACGGGTTATAAGGTTGTAATAGGACCCGGATCTGGGTAAAATTAAGAAATCCAGCCTAAAACAATGATCCAATGTGTAGAGAGTAAATATTTCCAATCCATTTTTGCATGATAACCGCATAGAGTTGCCGAGGGAAGAGTCCCAAAAGAACCATGTGCAGCTGCGTTTGTAATGTCCTGAAAGTGAAACACTTGAAAATCAGATGATCGGTTAATATTTTTTAGGTCAATCTTGGTCTTTGGTCACTCAGAGAGACTCTGTGCATAACATTCAAATCATTACAATGCCACCCAAGAAGTGACTTCCTGTTTCTTTCCAGCACGCCAAAATGAAAGCACCAAGCTTGTCTCGTTGATTGGTTCAGCTGGTACTTGCAACATTACAAGAACATAATTAAATACACGCATTTTATGTGTTTTGTCTGTTAATAGTTAGGCAGAAAGAAAGTTGAACTAATGGATAAGATGGTGCTTTTATTTTGGTGTGCTGGATCGAAACAGGAAGTCACTTATTGGGTAACGTTGTATTTTGATTTTATGCACATTTCAACAGAACTGTAACGGATCTGTTAAAGGGGGGGTATTATGCAAAATCGACTTTTTCAAGCTTTACATCATGTTATTATGTCATTCCCTCATTAAAAACATGCCTGAAGTGTTGTCTTGGCACATTCACGTATTTTTGAGTAATCTGTAAAAACTCTGATGGCAGCCATTTTAGGGATAGCTTTGCCTGAGTCCTCCAAGGAACGCCCCCACCTCCTGGAGACGCCTCCGAGCTTTCGTCACCAGCCGAGTAACCAACCACTGCTCCTCAGCAAAACCCCCTCCCCACTGATGCCACAGACAGCATGTGGAGGGGGCGTGTCTGAAAGGGTCAGAGGTTCTTAAAGAGACAGAGGCTTATTTCAAGACATTTGCTGCAGCCATTCTGAGAGAGCAATTTTATACAAGGCAGTTTTTCTAATTTACTGCATTTACAGACCAACAGAAGGTTTGGTCATCATTGTAGTGCGCTATAGACTGGTGCTATGTGATTGAAAAAAGCATAATACCCCCTCTTTAAATTCTCGCTACTTTCTATGTTATTATTGACAATCGTGACTAATCGTAAAATTGTTTTCTTCACAATGATCATGGCTCAAAATGCAGAATCCCTATACAGTACTTAAGTAAACTGACTGTTTCTCACCACCTCGTCTCAATGTTCAAGAGAGTCAGTACAATTACAATACTTTTGGTCTCATCCCGTGCAGTCCTTGTTGCCTTCCGGCTCAGAGCGTATTGTCTGCTAAAGGATAGGATGGACATTATTGTATATCACAGGGCCCATTTACGAAAGCGGAGCCGTCTCTGTAAGTAGGTGAAGTGACGTCTGCTTTTTGCACTGCTCTGCATTGTTTTGAAATAGAAAGTCGCTGCTCAGCTCCTTGCGCCTCAGCGTCCTGTTACCTGTCTAGTCTCTCCTGTGCGTGGCATCATCTCCTGTGTCCTATTGTCCCCGCTTCCCCTCTAAACCTTAAAGATCTTCTAGCGTTACCATGTTGTCTTCCGTGCTTTAATGCAGGTTCCTTTTTATTTATTTTTTGCCCAAGGGCTTTTTTTTTTTCATATTTGCTGTTTGATGTAGAAACAACACGGCGCCATGAGTGTAATGCTATCAGATAGGGCTGACCTCACTGTCAGACAAGCAGCTTGGTAGTTTTCCATTGTTGGAGCGAAGGGCTACGGCAAAGTAGGGTAAACAAGAGTGATTGAGAAAGGGAAGAAAAATAAGACTTTTTTGACAATTGGGGGGGAAAAAAGTGAATCATCTCGAGATCTGTGCAATATTTTGGGAATGGCTTTGTCCTTTGCTGTGGCATGAAAATATGAATGGATCACAAAGGTTCCCTCTCCCTCATGGCAAATGTTAGTGGGTAGAATAGCGGGAATAAGTTCTCATGGCTGATGTGTTAGAAGAACATGAAGATAAAAAATGTGGTAATCATAATAATTGGACAACCGGGTCAGAGCATCTACAGCTCTCGTGGAGAACCCCTGATCTGCAGCTCCAAGGATGGGACATGGTTGCAGCTCTGATGTGGTGTTTCTGATCCGGTAGGTCGTGGAGAGTAGGGCTGGACAATAGTGCAAAAATTAAATAAATAATTGATTTGATTTGAGTTCATAATGAAAATGAATGCTTTTGTGGAGAGTGCTCTTGCTTTTTGTGTTGTCTGTTGGTGCAACTGAGGTGCAAAAGAAAAATAAGTCTCAAGCAAAATCCTCAGCGTTCCTCTGAAGGGTCTGCGGGACATTTATTTAGCTTGAACTCTTGACAAAGCAGATAAAATATGATCAGACTCATAATATCCTCTGTTGAGAGATTTTGAGCTGTTTAAAGCTGCCCAGCCCTAAAAACAGGACCAGACGGTAATTTGTGCCAAAAGTCACTAAACAATTAAAGAAACAAAGATGATGATTCTTATTGTCATTTTTTTCCTTCTGCTTGTTCTTCTTCTTCTCTTCGTAGCCAATTGCAGATTGTTTTAAACTGTACAGCTGAACGTAGGTAATGGTTTTATAAGATTTCGATATGAGGTTGATGGTTGGCCGTGGTTTGAGCTCAGGCCTGTTCTTTACATGTGTAGCTGAGTCATGAACTTAGACATACTTTTGTAGTTTATAAAAACCTGAGCTCAAATGAAACCAAATGCTTTCCTCCAGTTTAATTTAACACACAAAAATCCTCCATTGTCTCATCAAAATGCTGTTTCTGCCAAAGAAATGGCTGTAAACCTGACCATTATAAACTCCCGTGACAATTAGAGATTGGCCAAAATAGAGATTAACTGCCCAGTCCTAGCGGCACCATCGCTGCTATAGCTGAAAGTAGTTAATGCAATTTTACATGTTCGCTGTTTTCAGCCTGATGCCAGCGCAAAGTTCTGTTTCAGCCTTGTTGAAATACTATGTGGCTTTGATTTCACGGTGCTCAGAAGTCTTAGTTTGTTGTTCCGTCTTTCTCATCTTTTTCATCATTGTAGGTGTTGCACATCGGGGGATACTTTAGAGCAGGGGTAGGCAAGGTTTCTTGGCGGGGGGCCGATTTTCTTTATTGTAAATAGACCGAGGGCCAAAGCCACTGATTATTAGCCCAAAGTAAAGCACAACACTGGAAAAAAATACCATCATGAGACAAATGACTTAAAATTGCTTGAATTAGAGTTCTTCAATGTTGAATTTGAGTCGGTTTGAACTAATCCAAGATACAAACGCTAGCGCCAATGGAACAAGAATAAAACCCACTTGGAATCAGAAAAATAAATGTTTTTTCACTTGAAATGACACAGCATTATCTGAACTAAGAGAATAACTACTACTAGAGGTTTTATCTCATCTAAGACCAGACCAAATCTACTCAAACCTTAGATTTAATCTCTTAATTCAAGTAGATTTATGTCATTTCTTCCTTAAAATGATTATTCTTTTTCCAGCGTTCTTCTTTCACATGCCAGTATTTTGACCTAATTGGGTGTAATGACAGTATTACTACCTTTTTTCTCCCATTTAACTCTAATAATGTTAAAAGTGCTCTGTGATTTGTGTAGTAGTGTTTCTCAAAATCATCTTGAGGGCCAGAGGTTCTGTGCCGGAGGGCCGGATGTTGCCTACCCCTGCTTTAGAGCAATTTGTTGCGATCTTCTTGGTCCACTTGGAGGAAATGCCATGTCAGAGTTCAAAGTCTTTAATCAGGCTCTAAACTCTCCCCAAAGTGTCGAGCCAAAAGCAAGGCAATACAAAGAACAACAAACTAAACAGGTGCGTCCAACCTACAGTATTATTGCAGTGTAATGTTCCAGAGGCCGTCCTGAACAAGGTTGTTTCGTGTTGATTTTGTAAACGCACTTGTTCTTATCTCAGATGGTGTTGTGATAGCTGTGAAGGTCGTCATTGGGCCCTCTTGTATTTACTTAGACTGTGCTAAATGCCTGAAACACCGCGCTGCTCCTGTGCCTGTGTGCAGAGAGACTATAGAACGAACCGTGCCATCTGTGTGGTCTCCATAAAGAGACTGACGCCCGGGGCTATATAGAGCTGTTGTCTGAGTCACTGCAGTCGGAGGAGTAAAAGAGGGTTAATTTTGTAATTGTTGTTGTGGTTGAGATTGAGAAGTGTAGTTTAGAAAATGATTGTATGCCCTAGATTGTTTGCATCATTTTTTTTATATTTGCAAATTCCGTTTTTCTGGATTGGAGGTCAACAGTCCTGCCAAACCTTCACCCTGTGGATCAGGGGTGTCCAAACTTTTTTCATGAGAGGCCGCATATTGAAGTGTACACGGGGTGAAGGGCCCGTAGATCAGTAGTTAGTGTCGCAAAACCTTCGACTAGCAGAGGTTTAAATTGTGCCCCATACCTCTATTTAAGCTTAAAACCTTCATGCCAGCTCTGTCTCACAATAAAATGTTAGTTGTTAGGTTACAATTGTATAATGTGTACCGATACAGCAAGAGGCCGAGGGCCACCATAAATTGGTCTGAGGGCCGCACTTGGCCCCCGGGCCGCACTTTGGACACCCCTGCTGTAAATGATATGGTTCATAAAGTCAAATTCCCATTAATTTTCACATAGACCTTTTGAAAAAATCTAACTATTCAGAGTGAATTGCACAATGGAGGCTATCAGCTCTGTGGTAACTAACTACTGACCATAGTTCTGTGACTGTGAGTGTAAGAGTTTATAAATACTTGAGCATACATGGCTTTGAGAACTTTTCAATTTGTGAAGACTACAATACCCCACCAAACAAAGGTTGCTCAAACGCTGTTTCAGTGTCAGCTTCTGCAATGTCAAAAGATCCAGTGTTGCATTCATTTTTGACCAAGATGTTGTACTGATGATGGGAGAGTGTGACCACTTTGGAGGTGAGGTTTGATGTTTGGATTTTTGAGACAGGAATGTATCGCGATAAACGATATTATTGAAGACCTTTTAGTAGAGGCCGATATTTGGGGATTTTACAATATCAGCTGTTGGCCTATTTTTGCATTTGGAAGAGCTGAGTCAGGTCTCTAAAACAAGTCCTCCCACAACTTTCTTGGCTTCAGGGGAACAAAGAAACATTGCGATGAAAATTTGTTAGCTACAAGTTTCTTAAAGTGATAGTCTGGAAGTCTAAATTGTTTACAAATTTTATAAAATGCGCAAAACTGACCACATCTTTATGTAAAGTATGTGATAATAGATACATTGTTTTTTGCAAAGTCCCTCCTTCCCGTTTCTAATCAACTAATCAGTCTAGTACCCTCCCGCGCTGACCAATGAGACGAGGTTTTCCTGTGAACCAGCCTGTCAGGTCCAACCAGGAGAGGAGGGGGAGGAGCTTGATCGTTTACTTTTAAAAATTCTGTTCTTGCTCTCCTCATTTTGCAAACTAAGAAGGGCTTTCTGATTGAAAAGGGGAGGAATTTGATTGTTTCAAATTTCACTCCATCTCTCCCCACGTTGCAAACTTACAGACTATCACTTTAAACACAAGTTTCACCAACCAGTTTTCACCAGCTCGAATCCACGGAGCAAAAACTGAAAATATTACTTGTTGGTCCAACCTACTGTCTACACTGGTTGTGGAATAGAAACTGCATTTGATTTTTTTGGTCCTTTTTCTGCCTGTATACTATTGTACATTGTACATAATTGTATGTATCCTGTTGTGAATAGTTTCTACATATTGTACATATTTATGTATATTTTGCTATTTCCGCAGATGTCTTTTGACGAAGGAAATTAGCACTTTGTATTTCAAATAACATATCAATGCACTTGTGGTTGTATATCCTGGACAGGGTCATATTCTATTTTATTCTATTTTAATATTATTCTATTTTTTTTGTCTTTTCTTTCTCTTTTGCTCTCATTTCCATTTGTTCTGTTTTGATCTTTCCTTAAGGAATTGCCTTCAGTGTATCTGTTTTTGGGTATCATTTGATGATTCAACAGATATGATGCCCATCTCAAGAGGGATTGGGGAAAAGAAATGGTGGGGAAAAAAAAGTGCTATGCCTGTATACTATACTAATAAAAAGTTGATCAAAAAAAATAATAATACTTTCACCAACTAAACCTCAGCCAATATAGTTTAATGTTTGATCAGCAACAGTATGCTAATGCTAACGGCAGCTAATCAAAGGGACGGGGACGGTTTATTGAGTCAGCTGTGGCCAAGTATTTATGTTTTTACATGATTATAGACCAGACCTTTGGAAAAATCAGTCAAAAATATGCATATCGGCATCGCAAAGATCGTCAGTGGAGTTAAGATCTGGCCTCTGTTGTCTCATGCTCCCTGAACCACTCTCCTGGTATGGCCCTTTTGGAATATGCCCGTGCCATCAGGGAAGAAGAAGCCCATTGATGGAGTAACCTGGTCGTTCAGGATGTTCAAGTTGTCAGCTGATCTCATTCTTTGGACACATAGGGCCAGATCTTGTGAATGGCGCAGTCCGTGCGCAACTCTAAACGCAACATAGTACACGCGCGAACTTGCATGTGGCGCAGCGAAAATTTGAAAAGTCTGTTTGAGCGTCGGTTACGCACGGGCTTACTTTGATACTGTAGATCAACGCGCACCCCCCTAACACCAAAACAACAACAGTTTTCCATAAATAAACCACACACGCCTTCAAGAGCCACAACACCAGGTCTAATCTGTGTTTTAAGGAGACATTTCCATCGTGTGTCAGTCTTTACCTCCTGATGATGCTCCGTGTGTAGCCACAGCTCAGTCCAAAAGGAAGACGCGCATTGCAACTTTTTTTTTCAGCCGCTCCAAGAATCCTGCAGCTGTAGCGCAAATGTTCCAATACGCTACAGTTTTCTTGCAACTGCTGCATAACTCTGCAACTCCTCTGCAGCCGAACAGTTTCTGATCAATTAAATCCTGTACATTTCGTAACTTTGCGCATTCGAACGGTGTCCAGCGCGAGGCTGCTGCCTCTCTGTCCCGCCCGCTCATCTTGGACCTGCAGTGAGTGGCTGCAGCAGCGGAGGGACAGTTTTATTTCTTTTATCTTTATTAAACATTGCGCGCTGCATCATGCATGTTACGCGTTTACAGGAGAACCCCTCCCTGCAAACCACCGCCTTCCGCAGGTCTGGGGAAAGCATGGGGAGGGGGCGGCACCACAACATCGCAATGCAAGTCTGTCCCCTCCTCCTGTCCGGCCCACTTTTTGCGCCAGGTATGACACTGAAGATTGCAAGGAGCTCCACCCGTCTGCGTCCTCGTCTTCTCTACAGCCTGCGCTATGAACCACAAGATCTGGCCCATAGTGTTGCTAAACCTAGACCTAAAGCTTAATCTTTCAAGAGAGAGTGTATTTTTATCCTCCCTGTCAAAACCTCGCAAAGCTTTTCCTTCCCCTCTGCACAAACCGTGGCGTGTATGGCAAACCTTGTGCTTTACCTTGTGGTTTGGGTGTAACCGGCAGCACCTCAGTCAGCCAGCACATCCTTCAGAGAGAGAGAGACGGAGAGAGTCTGACGGCAGAGGAAGCACAGGCTTTCCATCCTCGGAGAGTTCAGAAACCAGAGCAGTTCACTTCCTGGAAACTCTCTCACCACAAAATAGAACTTAGTCATTATGCCGGAGCAAGAAATAGCTTGCAAAACCAACGAGAAGCAACTGCGATGTTGAATGCAGTGTATCTGTGGGGTGTCTTTCTGTCGTCTCGCATTAAAACAATGTATTCCTGTTGTAGCCGTTTAGAAGTAGCCTTGCATCTTTGTAAACAGCTCTGTGATGAGACATTTCCCCCCCACTGCCCCGTCCACTGAATGTGCCTGTTGTTGTGTCTGCAGGCGCTGAAAAATCCTGACCTCCCTGAACTATCCGCGGCCCACTCACCATTCTCCGAAGTGCCGTGTTGTTTACTGTTGGCCTTTTCAGCGGCTCGCGGCCACGGGCAGTTCCATCTCTGCCGCATTAGAGAGCTTGGTTAGGGCAGAGCTGTTCAGAAACGGGGGGGAAATGTGTTTTTATCCTGACGAAGGTTTTCCGTTGTGACAATTCTTGCCATTTTTAAACTATTTTGAAACATTGCAAACACATCTGAGGTTTATAACATTTGAGAATAGACTAGCATTTTGAGAAGTATATCGCTAAATTATCAGTTTCAGTCACAATTTTCCCAATTTAGTTTTTTGTTTTTGATCAACTTTTTATTGGTGCGATGCCATTATTGCAATTTACAATTTTTCCAGTATAGTATACAGGCATAGCACATTTTCCCCCCCATTTCTTTTCCCCAATCCCTCCCTGGGCATCATATCTGTTGAATCATCAAATGATACCCAAAAACAGACAATTTTCCCAATTTAGTTACATTTTAGCCTTGATTTTGTCCTGATATACTCATTTTTAAGTCTTGTTTTGACACAATTTGATGGGGAATTGTCTATCGGTGCAGGGAACAGTTTGGTGAGAAGCTTCGTGGATTCTCTGTGCGACGAGTGTGGGCTGGCGTTTTGAGCACGGACGAGGGAGATGAATTGATAAAGCGGGATTCTGAGAGATGGGCATAAATGAAACACTCAAGTCAGGTTTGGTTTTGTATGACATTACGCTTTCAAATGTGACACACTGAAATCCGACGGTGTAATCCAGACGCTTGTTTACCTCTCACACGGCCCGCTAGCTTCATCTCCTCAGGTGTGTACATCTATGCGGATACGCCGCGGTTACAGTTACAGTGAAGGAGCCTGTTCACTGTTTTAATAATGAGAACGCTTTTTTTTTTTTACAATCGGCCCCCTCTGTGGCACTGCCGAACCGGCGCCGAGGGCATGTTCAAGTCAAATGGGACATACTGTATTTGCGAACACAGGCTGAATGTTTGATGACCCGATCGAGTGACGGACTTCACTGAATGTTTTATGCAGCCGTGAAAGGAGTTTGCATGCTCCGTTACCCGCAGGAGCCTATATGTTTAGTGCAACAGGCCGTGCCCAGACTTAAAAACAAGTGACGCGACAGTGAATGTGTAAGAGAAAAAAACAATAATGTCCGAGAGGATGGATGAGAGTCTGGTTGTCTTATGGAGCAGAAGTTTATTTATTACATGCGGGGACCCGGAAACATCGCACTTTTGAAGTTTGGCTTTGCTTCCACTTGAAGAGAGATAAATAACCTGTTGTCCGTCATACTGATATGCAAGCCAATACATACACTGCCTGGGAGACAAAGGCTACGTTCAGACTATTTGGGGATTAAAACTCATTAAATGTGACTTGCTGCTACCTTTGTTAAGGCGAGACACGGCAGGTGAAAGTATTGATTTTTCACGTAGTGGTCGAAGTGGAGATTTTTATCTATTTTCCTCCCTTTACATCTTAGTTTTCATGTCAGAGTATAAAAATGACAAAACTCACCCCGCATGATGTTTATTTTATGATGTTTTGTCCGTCTGCGAGGTGGGGGCAACCCGGAAGTAGCTGCTGCTCTGCTAGAAACGCCGTCTTTCAAGCGGGTATTCATTCATAAATATTGACAGATTTTACATCCACGTGTCCTGCTACGGGCCCTCGTGATGACGCTTTCACCCAAATAGGGTGTTTTTCCTCCTACGAGACGCTGGTGCGGAAAAGTCGAAGAACGGGCCGCGCATGCGCACTCGCTACAAAACTTCAGGGCTGGTTTTCTCTGAATGAGAGAAGCCGCACTCGGGCAGAGCCTGAGCCCTTATAGTCGCTCCAAAAGACTCCAAACTTTCCACTCTGAGACCTAACAATATTTTGAAGGTTTTTTCCGAGGGATTTTTTAATATCTAATTCCAAGCCTGATTTATTCAGCTTTGAAACCAAAAAAACAGGCGAAATTTGAGTTTTTACAGATTTTTTCACTGATGATTAGTTTATTGAAAAACTAAACAAAATATCCAAAATCCCCTCTGAAAAAATCTTAGTTACTAATACGTCAATAAAATAAAACCATAAAATTTAATCTGGCTCAATTCATTATTTTGATTTCGTTGCCCAACATATAGGCAATTTTGGCCATTTTAATGCTCAAAATGCCTTATTTTTTTGTGAAAACATAAAATGACAGAAAAAATGCAATACATTTTTTTCTCATATTTATATCTGTAATGTTCAGCAAAAGTTTCAAATTGATATCTCTACTTTTTTTTTTTTTCCCTATTCACCTGCAGTGTCTCGCCTTAAGTGTTGCAATTTCATGGATCATCCCAGGACTGGCCCTTCGAGTACTAGTAATAAGATTTTACTTGCAAATTCTTTGTACTTATGCAAACGTAGCGATAACATGCCTCTTCTAGTCAAGTCATGGTTTAGAAAAACTGTCGATACAGTGGCATCGGTGAGGAGTCTGCGTTTTCACTTATCAATTTCTAATGAGCAGGGGGAAAAAAGTCATATTTCATCCAGGGTTGTTTACAGTGATCCCTATTATGATGGTATTTGGTGATCTCGGCTAAATCCTCCAGCTCGACAGTCCAAACCAAGATAACGGGTTGCATGCGACAAGAAAGTCATGTTGACCTTCAACTTTGCAATAAATTATTTTCTTTGCACAAGTAAATGTAATATTTTAATACCAGGATGACACTATGATTTAAGTGGCATTGCCCAGTGGCCTCCTCTCTTATGCAATCACTTTGTAGCTCCCAAACCAAGATGACGTTTTTCCTCCCTTTCACGGCCACATTTCCACATGTTGGTTTAAACCACACGGCACAGCACGTAAACATGACTGACACTGTCCAGTTAGATATTACACAGAAGCTGTTGTTTATCGATATAAACATGAGACGGCATCTCTAGGATCGCCCATGTTTGAAGCAGTTGAGGGGCAAAACAAAGAGGAGAAAAATCAAAACCTTCTATTATTACTCCAAAACTACTTTAACAAATGCTGAATTATGAATATACATTTCTACCCAACAACATGCTAACGCTAGCTATGACTGTTTTTTCTTCTACTGAACAATCTGCTGAAAAATCATCCATATGGACCCAATTTAGACTTGACTTTATTTGTGTGTGATAAATAAGTTCATAGTCTGCCAGAAAACGGTTAAAAGGAGTGAAAAATTGCTGTCTGTGTTAGAGACCGACCGATATGGGTTTTTCTAAGGCCGATGCCAATATTTTGGGTTGTTATTTGGCTGATGCCAATCTGCTCGGCTGATATTTTTGACCGATATTTTTCCGATTTCTGGTCAATAATCCTGTAAAAACAAATGCATGGCCACTCCAGCCCTGGCTGATTTTATTTTATTACTTAAGGTGACCCAATCATAGCATGTTGTTACTAGCCGCATCATTTTGCACGCGATCCAAAATACAATAGTGAAGATTAAAACTAACTCAGTGATTGAATTCTCCAGCTTCTGCACTTCAAAATGACATGCAGCATGTCCATATTGATGGAGGTTTAGTGAAACTTGTGTTTAACAAACTTGAAGCTGACCAATTTTCATTGGGATGTTTCTCACCTCCCCTGAGGAAGTCTATCATTTTCGGTCCCGGAAATATCGGCACTAGACTGGCCGATATATTGTAAAATCCCCAAATATCGGCCCGATATATAGGCCGGCCGATATATAATTTGGTATATGAATTATAGTCTGTTTAAAGTGGATGAAATGGCCAACAAAGCGCAATGTAAAATGAGCTCGGGCAAAGTGAGGCCAACGGAGCGGATGGACAGGGGAAGGCCATGCATTATGAAGCCCGTCCTCTCCGTTTACGGCTGTTACCTCCCAGACCAGGTCAAAGGCTTCAGCTCGGACTAAAACGTGCTCCTGCAGCACGTGGATGTCCGTTCTCTTTAGTGATACTTAGCAGCAGAGTTGATTGATGGAAGGAGCTGTGGTGAAATTGTACATTGTCTTCGAGCATAATTGCCTGATGATGGAACCTTCCTTACTTCGATAAAGGTCAAATCAAATTGACGGGTGATGCGCTTGTAGCAGTTGCTCACTTGGACTCTATAGGACTTTCCTTTCGACTTGCTCCTGTGTGAGTTTCAACAGCAAAGAAATTGCACAATGAACGTAAGGAATGTTTAAGGTCTTTCTGCTGCAGTTTCTGTCGCAATCTTCCACATAGTCTTGTGACTGGAATCAGGGAACACTTACCCAAGAGCAAATGTACAACCTGTAAAGTACAGGTTGAACTTGAACAATTTCGGGCCAGTGGCAATGTTTCTTCGAAGTGACAAGGTTTGCAATGTGCAACGGGAAACAAAACCAAAATTGTAGATTTCAATTTGAAATGTTTGCTCTAAATTACAATACAATTATGAAGAAAAAATGTAAGTTTTATGTCATGTTGTGGTCCAGAAGAATAAATATATAAAATAAAAGAAATCAAGAAATCTAAAAATGTATAAATTGTTTTAAAAATATTAGTTACAAAGATTTTTTTCAGAGAGGTTTTTGGAACTTTTGTCTATATATTCGGGGCAACAGAGAGTAGAGCAATGGGTCTTCTGATCGGAGGATCGGTGGTTCAAATCCTGCATGTGCACACTGTCGTTGTGTCCTTGAGCAAGACACTTCACCCTCCTTGCCTCCAGTGTCTGCGTACACTGGTGTATGAACGAGAGAGTGAATGGGTGACTGGTTCTTTGACTTCGAGAGCCTAAAGCAGGTTGAAAGGAGCTATATAAATGTGACCATTTACCATTTACATATTTTTAGAAATCCATGTGAATAATCCTTCAAAATATTGGTAGTTTGGAGTCTGTAGGAGCTTAACGCTTCTAAAGTGGAGATAGAGTGTAAAGAAAACCTCATGTTGAGAAAATGGTCTTAAACTACAGTATTGTAAGGGCACAAAGGTGACAAAAGTCATGAAATAAGCATTGTAAAGGGAACGGGGGAACAAACTTAAAATCTCAACAATGACCACTCTTTGAAAAATCAAGATTAAGTTCAGAGTTCACAGTTGTAACAAATGTCCCATATCATTGTTTGATGTAAAGACTAAAATATCAAACTTATATGGGAATACTAGAAATACACTGATCCAGCTTTTTTTCCCCCGATACTGATACCGATACTGGGGGTTTGAGTATCTTTCTTAAAGGTGGTCTGTTCTATGAGAGTAAAAGCAAATGTCCCTCTTTTCTCCAGTTTGAGATCAATAAAGTCTGATCTTTTGTTGCGAACGAGATGTTACAGATCAGTGACATTGATGAATAAACTAATAGAGAAACCTCAAACAATGATCACTGGACTTTTCTACACTGAATATCCTTCTCTATAAGACAGGCTTTAGGTTGCATTCATAACGATTCCCATGAAATGATCTGATCATAACACTTGTTGAGACACATGTGTCTGATCCTGATATATTTCTAGTATCGGCTCCGATATCCAATACCAGTATCCGATCAATTGGTGCACCCCGAGAGAATACCATGCATTTCAAGACATGTTTGTGCAGAAGTCTGTTTGTAATAAGATTCCCTGGAAGCATGATAATTTGTTATTTGCAGACGACATCATTTCAAGTGGAGGTTCCCCGCTGACTGCAGCTCGTCTGTAACCCATTTCCCAGGCTGCAGGCGGCTTTTGCCCCGGCAGGTGCAGGTAACAGGAGCCGGCAGAGAGCCTGGGAGAGCTGTGATTGCATTACTGGCTGCTGGGACTGCAGGGTCATGACCTTTTTTTATTATCTCCTATAAAGGATAATGCTGTGTTAGGTGATAATAAGAAGGTATCTGGATTACAGTCGGAGCACGGTTTGAATGAGGGAAATCATATGCAGTGAATTATGCACTTTTTCTATTCATATTTTAGTCTTCTGTCCAACGTTAATGCTTGGATGTGTTTAAAATAGAAAGTTAAACAGCTACTCCATTGATTCCATATTTTCATTTCACACAAATGCTTGGGTTTCAAAGCATTTGTCCGTATTATTCAGCGCCTCTGTACTTTGCTTATGCAGAGTGAGGCTGCACACGTCTCTCTCTGCGGTGTCAGGGAGGTCAGTGTTTTGTAATGCGTGTTAAAATGATTGATTTCGCTTTCGCAGCCCGCAGCCTCGGGCAGCGCCGCACATAAGGGCCTTCTCTATTTAAAACCCGCCCTGCAAATTAGATCTTGCTCTTTGATTTTTTTGGGGGGTGGATAACATCAATGAAATTCTGGGTAACAGCGATTTCCAGCGTCATTATGTGGGAGCGACAATCGATACAGACCTGAGTAAGAGATGCATCTCTTTTCCAGCTTAAGTCATTTGCATCAAGCTCTGTCCTCTAAGAAGATGCTGTGTGTGCAGCAGCAAGAATGTCATGGGTTTGATTTCTTGAGACTGGGATTGGTTGTAACATAATTTGCATTTTGGTACACAAAATCTTATTTCAAATGATATTCAAAATGAGTGTTTCGTTTAATCAAGTCCAGGATGGTAACTAACATAGGCCTGTAAAGATGACAAAGTCTGAAGTTCGATATATGGTAGGAAAATATTGCGATAAACGATCGTAGTAAAGACCTTTTTATGCCTCAGAAACAAACTCTAAAGTTTAAAAATGACAGAAAAAACGTTGTTCAAAAAGTACTTTGTCTTGTGTATACCTAACTGACATTTTTTCTTGTTGTAGGGAAACAATCTTTTTGCCTCATGAAAGTATTTTGTAAAAATAGTCATTTGTGAAGAAATCAGCCTGATGTGTGTAGTTTGCATTGTATTATGATTTGTTGATGTTGTGTATGGTTGGCCCAATCAGTCAATATGTAATGCAAAGGGTTTTGCCTTCATCGTCACATACTGACTCTGAAGGACGGCCATGACGGTTAAAAAAAAAAAATTCCGTCACATTTGGACTAAACAGGTTAAAGGAACAGGCCATTGTTTTTCCATACTGTGATATGTTCTTACCTGAGCTTAGACGAGCTGATGCGTACCTGTCTGGTCTTTGTGCGTGCCCGTGGAAGAGCTTGGTCGCTTCTAACTTCACCCCGTTTGGAGCCATAGGATTATGTTGGGAGGGGCCAAATGCTAACAATATTTTGGTTGTTTTGGGTGACTGAGCGCACGCACAAATACCAGAAAGGTACGCATGAACTCGTCTAAGCTCAGGTAAGAACATATCTCAGTGTGTAAAAACAGTGGCCTGTTCCTTTAAAAATTAGGTGCCTATAAAATATCCTACAATAAAATGCATTTTCTACAGTTCAGCTTTACCCAAATCCATAAGGCCTATAGGCCAGTGTAACGCCTCATTTGAAAGCTAAGACCCATAAAACTAACTTTTTGGACAATTTTTTCCATTGCTTTTTTTGGCGGGTTTTCGTGACATTTTTGCCACATTTGCCACATCGCTTTTTGTCACTTTTTTGTTGTGTTTTCACCACACATTTTTGTCCCCTTTCCGTCACGTTTTTTGTTGCATTTTCATCCTTGTTTTCGTCTAATCTCTGTTGCTATTTTGACGCCTTTTTTCAACAAGCTTTTTCGATTTGGGTAAAGCCAAACAGAAGAAAATGTGCTTGGTTAAAGTGGGTTAAGAGGTTAAGGGGGGAAAAAATTGATTACGTATTGTTGTGGTGTAACAGTTGCCCATTCTCTACCAGAGAGAGACCACAGCTATGCCTGAGTCTGTCTGTCCTTTATTGCTGCTTTGTTGTCTCATTGACCAACAAAGCATTGACACAGCCCCACGTCACTGTGTAAAATCCATGGAGCATTAGCTGTAACCGCGGCTTTCCTCTTTAAACGCCCGGCTTTGGTACATTTAGACCGCGGTCGAAGCACAGCGGCCGTGGGTTTGTTTTAAATTGCAGGGCTGTTCACCGTCCGCATACTTTACACTTGAAGCAGCTCCCAGACGCTTGTCCGTAATCACCGCGCTTGGCTCTTGACCGCGAAAAGATTAGGATGCGGCGTTTTAAATGGAAAGCATTGCATTTTTCACATCAGTTTCAAGACGGGAGCGAGGTGCAGGCGAGACGTGGCCACCCTTGAGCACATCGAGTTCCTCCATGACAAGGTGTTTGTGTCCGTGTGTATAATTTAGAGATTTTCTACCATTTATTCAAACGTGTTGTGTCTGATGCGGTAATTTTGAGTGTGGGCAGTTCCAAACCGAGCATTTTCTGGGTATGAACCAAGACAAAAGCAAGAATTCAGAGGAGCGTCATTTGACTTGACTCCCATGGCAGTGGTCCCTCCCCAAGCGTTACCTCTTGTACCAGACTGGAATATTTTCCGCTACTGTAGGGGGCGGGGTTGTGGGAGGAGCACGTGCTGGTGTTCTGATCACGATTCTGCGGTGTGGAGTTTGCCCCTGTGCTCCTTAACGCAGTACTAAGTAACTCTTGCCCCTAGAGGCCACGAGCGCAACTGCAGGTGTCGTAGCAAGTTGCGATTTTTTCACTTATTAATTGTCTTGGAGAGTAAATACTACGCTGACAGAAAAGGCGAAGGGACAGAGGGATATTGTACATCCAATTACACAATGGAAATATTTTTTTTCACTCAAACTTGGCTGTAAATACTGTTTAAAGTGACGTTAGCCCGCAGTTAGCTTCACCCGTTAGCATGTTAGCTTCTTCTTCGTGATTCCATTAGTGTGTATTGGTGGCTCCGGTCCAGTGGCAGTCAAGTTGCAAACCTGGTTTTCTGTCCAGAGACACCAGGGGGAGATGAAAGACCCTCCAATCATCCAATAAACACTTGTATTACCCCCACAGGGACTTCGATTTATTAAGGTAAACACGTTACTTAGTACTGCTTTAATACTGGACCATTGTTACATTCAGGAGATGAACAGTGTTTAACTCACAGTGGGATAAATAGTAGCACTTAATAAGATGCGCAAGGCTCTGATAAATAGTCTAAAACTGCAGATGTATCACCTGAGGATGTCCAAGTGCCACCAGGGACACGGACCACAGTTTGAAAACCACTGTTCTAGACTTTATTGCTTCCATTCTAGGGAAACTAGGCTTTTGGGATCCTTCTCCAGTGTGCACAATCTTGGCCAGGAGAATTTGCCAGGGGCTTGTATCTAAAAATGGAGGATATTATGACTTTTTTAGAGCTTTTCACTGTTACAAAGTTGTTCCCTCATCCCTAGTGTTGTTACTCGAGCTGCTAGCTTTTTTTTTTACTCTTTACTGAAACAGCTATGAAGTGAAGGGGAGCACGTGGGATGGGAGGAACCACAGTGGTTAGTGCTCGTGCTTCACAGCTGGAAGGTTTTATCCCCTTTCTCTGTGGACTTTGCATGTTCTCAGGTTTCCCCTACCACTAAAAACATGTATAATGGGTTAATCTGCTCTCAAATGCAGAGGACAAATTTCCCTAGGGGGAGAATAAAGTATACCTTAACCTTAGTGTTTTTTTGTTGTTGTAAATATCAGGAACGGAAACTACAGGATATTTTGTATGGGCAGTTTTAGATCAAAATTACACTTTCTAACCAACAAAGTGTAGGTCAGTGATAAAGATGTGTTTGAGATTAATACCAAATACATGCAAAAAACACAATGTCCCTCTTTGATGTTTTGAGATTGCAAACTCCTCACAGAATGGTCCCAAACTCCACAGAAAGATATGTCCTGGGTGTCTCCTTGACGAACAAACTCTTCTATTCGTGTCCGTGACTTCTCTTGTCTCTCTCGAGTTTGGAAAATTATCCCCAAATGTCTTTAGTCGTCATCACCATTTTCAACTCGAGGGGGTGATCCTGACCCACTTCCACGTCTCTGTCATTTTTTTGTTTGTTTTGTTTTCCTGGACAAAGCTGCTGAGTGACGCCAGTGGGAAGCACTCACTGTCACTCCACACAGTCTGCAGTGGCCTGTCCATCAAACATCAGCCTGTTCAAAAACGCTTTTGTCTCCTCCGCGACCGCAAACAATCAGCTCTGTCTGCGCGAACGCTTGTCACTCTGCCTTCCTCCGATCTGTCTGCGCTGGACGAGCATTTTAGCACTGTCAAATAAAGGCGGAAAAGGGAGGAAAGGAGTGAGACAGGGAGAGATGAGATGCGATTTGGAATGATTGCTGACCCAGAATAGCCTTAGTCACTTTGGCTGTTTTCACAAATGCCTAAAATACAGAGAAGGAGCGCCCATTTTGTATTCAATCAAATGTGTCTGCCAACTTATAGGTTTACGCAAATAGACACTTAACTGCTAACCTTTCACTTGTGTAATTTGCTTAAGGATATTCATGGTCAACATGGTTCTCATCCAGTAGAACCTATAGAACCACTAACTACATTTATACCATATTACTCACGACACTGAACCGTTTAGATGAAGTCATAAGCACCAAAATAAGTGTCCAGAGACAAAAAATGTTTATAACAATAATAACAAGTTATTAATAATAAATACGGCATTGCTGCCATTAGCTGCTGAAGCCTTAAAGGAAATGGGGAGCATGCTTTTTGCAATAATGGACTTTCCTTTGAAACGTTTTTGCATTTTGGTCATTATTGTTAGTACAAAAAGCGACAAAAACGAGACATAAATTAATAAATACATTTTAAAAAGCATAAAAATAGCGACACCAACACGTCAAAACTGGCGACCAAAACTGATGACAACGTAAGGAAATAAATCTTAGATCAGTTTGATCAGTTTTAGCTTTCAAATGCGCCGTCACACTGGACTAAAGGCTGTACGTTCCAGTCGAGAAGCTTTTTAGATTTGGGTAAAGCTGAACTGGACGAAATGTGCCGCCAATGTTAAGGCCTATAAAAGTTTATCAAAAATACCAAAATAATGATTCAAAACATATTTAGTTGCAATTTTGGCTGAAATGTTTTGCTCAAAAGTTGCCTGTTTCGTGCATTTCACTTTCCTCTGTTGGATAAAATATTTGCAAATCTTAATCTAAATTAATATACGTGCAGATTTTTTTTCTGCATTTATGGCATTAAAATATTCTCCACCGGAAAAAGGTGGCTTCCCCTCTTCAGGTCGGTGGTGAGTCCTTGCCTCAAGTGGAGGAGTTCAAGTATCTCGGGGTCTTGTTCACGAGTGAGGGACGGATGGAGCGTGAGATCGACAGACTGATCGGTGCGGCGTCAGCAGTGATGCGGTCGCTGTATCGGTCTGTCGTGGTGAAGAGGGAGCTGAGTCGGGGCAGAGCTCTCGATTTACCGATCGATCTACGTTCCCACCCTCACCTATGGTCATGAGATCTGAGTAATGACCGAAAGGACAAGATTGCGGATACAAGTCTGGGCATCTCTGCTGAGACTGCTGCCTCCGCAACCCAGCCCCGGATAAAGCGGAAGAAAATGGATGGATGGATGGTTGGCGTTAAAATACAGTGCTGACACAGATGGTAGAACAGGTCGTCTCAGAAGGTCGTGGGTTCAAGTCCCAGCTCCTGAAGGTGCCCACTGTCGTTGTGTCCTTGGGCAAGACACTTCGCCCTCCTCACCTCCAGTGTCTGCGTACATTGGCGTATGAATGAGAGAGTGAATGGGTGACCGGTTCCTTGCTGCACTTTGTTCCTAATGAAGGTTGAAAAGCGCTATATAAGTTGAGACCATTTACCATTAAGTATTTGGGCAATTTGGCTTTACCCAAAACCTAAAAGCTCCTTGAAAAAAGTGTCAAAATAGCGACACAAATGAGACGAAAACAAGACTGAAAATGCTGCAATAAAAGAGCGACAAAAGTGACAAAAAAGGCGTTGAAAAAGTGACAAAAACGAGGATGAAAATGTAGCATGAATGTGACGGAAACACATGAGTAAGGGGGAAAAGTGACAAGTGCGGTAAATGGCATAAACGCAAGGAAAAAGATCCATTTAGATTCATGGTAGAGGTTAAAAGACTCAACTTGCTTCTGCCTGTATAAACCCTGCATTCTTATCTCCATGCGTTGTTGTCTTTTCTCACCATTGTGATATTGGCGCTGACTCCTAAACCCCGGCCATATTGCTCACCGTGAAGGAGCTCCAGCTGCCCGTGCTGAACACTATGTGAACACAACAAGTGGTGGAGGAAAAAAAAAAAACGTACTGTATTTACGGAAAGTGCTTCATTTGGACTGACCCAGAAGGTATCGCACCTGACTGTGAATTCACCCACTGGCAGCTGTATATCAGAGAGTTTGCATCAGAGCTGACGTCCTCGCCGCGACTGGAATGCGTCTTTAAAAATTTCACAGCGCAGTCCCGGCATAGTGCGACATCCGCCCGAGCCGCCATCTTTGAGGAACGAGCACAAAAATGTAGCCGGTGCTTGCTGCTGCTGCTGCTGCTATGCCGCCCTAACCGTGGGTGACTCAGACTTGGCGCCTTTTGTTGCTTTCTGCATCTGCACAAAGGAAGGTGTTGATGATCTTGACGATGTGGAAACTTCTCTCAAGCAGAGCCCAGAGCCAGAGGAGAAACAGACGCCAAAATCAGAGCAGAAGTGACGAAAAAACACTGCTAAAAGATTCACGTTAATATCGCAGCGGCACGAGGTTATGGGTTTGATGTTTTAAGCATTTGACAGGGGATTGACATTTTCTTTGATGCATTATGTTTCGCTCATTAGACATGGGCGCAGTATGTATATAAATAGGTCACATTTCCATAACTGTCGCTGTGAGAGTCTTCTGTACCAGTGGATACAGGCTGAGTCCCAGTTCAACCCTTGGAACACGGAACCCTCCTCAACCTTTGTTACTGACAGAATATACACATAGATGTGAATTCTTGAAATCGGTAAACTACGAGCGATACCATCAGCATGTTCCAATCAAAACCTATAATAAGACAAACAGACAGAAAGAAAAGCGGTCATATCTACCATTTTCTCAAAAATATTAACTGAATGAACCGCCACCTTGACGTGGTGGAGGGGTTTGAGCACCCGAATGATCCTGGGAGCTGTTGTCCGGGACTTCGTGACCCTGGTGGGGTCTCCCATGGCAACCAGGTCCTAGGTGACGGGTCAGACAAAGAGCGGTTCAGAAGTCTCTTATGAGAGACCAACAGGCCCGGTTAAGATCATGAGGCCGTCCTTCTGTGGACCCACCACCTGCAGGAGGAGCCATAATGGGCTGGTGCAGTGTGATTTGGGCAGATCCAACAGCTGCCCCCACGACCCCGAAACAGATAAGTGGAAGAAAATGGATGGATGGATGAATGGAATTCAACCTTTACTGTCCCAGGGAGGAAATGATATTGCAGTAAGAGCATCAACACAAGAGGGATCAGCAAAATGGTAAATAATTATTCAGTTGTACAGTCAGATTACCCACTAACCCAAGCTGATGTAGTGCAGGGTTTAGTAGTAAACTCTTTAAGGGGCTACGTAAAATGTAGCTGAAAAGGAACCATGTAGAAATTACAATATTTAATATAACTGCATTTTCAAACAAATCAAGTCAAACTATGCACTGGCATGGAAGCAGGAAAATAATGTCAACGCTCCAACAGTCAAGCATATCATTTGCTTTGGATACACTGGTGTGTCTATATTTTACAAATGGATGGAAGAATCAAAGTAACTTCTGAAGCACACATAGTAGAAAGCACCTATTAGAGCTGGGATTCTAACGGCCAAGCTCTCGGTTATTGGGCGACCCGTCCTGAGCCATCGCGCCCCACATCAAGGGATACAAGGAGGATGATTACTCTATTGACTTATTCAATAAATGGCAGATAAACAATACATTTAAATGGGCTCAACATTTGTCATCGTCATTTGCATTTATTAGCATTTTTCCCCCCAAATTCCTATTGTAGTACTTTATTTTTCCCCCAAAGTATGTTGTGTTTCATTGTAGGATTTTTTAGGAGAAAGTAATTTTTTAACTAACTTTTCTGTCATTTTTAAGCTTTAGCGATCGTTTCTGAAGGATAAAGAGGTCTTCAGTAATATCATTCATCGCGATATTCTCCTTCTTTGATATATGGAACTTCAGATTTTGTTATCGTGACAGGCCTATGGTCCGTAGGCACTGAGGCGATGTGAATCTGCCAATATCCTGTTGGTGACAGAAGTATGAGAAGGTCAACATCCAGAAATGTATAGTTACATTATGATTCAGGTAAAAGTAGGTACGCAGATGATACTTAAGTTAGAGTAAGTCTCACCCGCGTACCCATTTTCATCTCTACGGCCGCTGCATGTTGCTTCTTCAATCACACCTTTTCATGTTTGATTCTAAGCCCATGATTTTATACAGTGGCTTTGTCTGTCATTGTGAGCAGCAGCGCTTCATTCTGCTGAAGAGCGGACCCCACATTAGGCCCTTTGTCCTCCGCTCTTTCATAAACGAGGCTTTGGTGTTTTCATTTCATAAAGTGTCCTCTGCCTGTCGCTGTGTCTTTGTGCAGCAGTAATTAGTTCATCTATAAATAGGCGGCAAAGTTGTTTTTGTTTGACACTGTTTAATTGGCTGTGTACGCTCTGTGTCTATACATAGATGTTGGTTTTGCTTATAATTCATTCAAATGTTTATGAACTTTAGATTCTCACAATTTCTCTGTTTTTCTTGCAAACACATGAAAGGTTACAATAAACCTATAGGCTTATACTTGAATACACCGTCCAAAACAATGAAAAAACAGTAGGGCTGGGACGATACACTTTTGTCGCGATCCAATATGTATCACGATATTAATGCCATATTCCAACACATAATGCCATGTCCCAATGTAGGAAGTATTCAATTTATGCATATTTTTATTACAAACTGCAGTACTTCAGGGTGAAATTCAGTTATTTCAGTTATTGATTGTTTTCTCACATTTCTGTTTAAATCTAATGTATTCTTTTTTAACCTCTTTACCCCCACTTTAAACGAGCACATTTTCTCCAATTCGCCTTTCTCAAATCGAAAAACTTCAAAAAACGAGACGTAGATGAGGATGAAAACGCAACTAAAAAAGCATCAAAAGAGCCACAAAAACATGATGAAAAAGCACCCAAAAAAAGCTACAAAAAAAAGGAACAAAAATGCAGGCGCCAAAAGTGATGAAATGGCAACAAAAAAACGATAAGAAAGGACCAAACGAAAAAGAGACGACAACGCCAGGACACTTCCCTGAAGCAACAGTGTTTTTCAGTAGGAAATGGTGCAGTAAAGCCTTATGCAACTTCTATGTAAAGATCTTACTTGTAGACATTATTTTTATTGTGTCAGCAGGGGGCAACAGTGCTCTTTGGATGCCCGATCACAGGCAGCATGAAGTAGAAACTGCGGCTGCGTCCGAAACCATCAAATTGTAGCCTCTAAGCCCTAACACTAGCAACTAACTCCTTAACCTTTCATGGGGTTGTGCAGAATCTTAATTTTTTATTATTATTATTTTTTATTATTAAATGTGCTCCTGTCAATCAACAGTGGTTGCGCATGAAACACTCGAGGGTGGGGGTGGGAGGGTTTGGCGCAGTGGCTTATGGGATGGCACATAGCTCCTAATCACCGGTTAGTTAGCATCAGAGGTCCCTATGCTAAAGTGGCCATGATAGTTAGCATCAAGGCTCCTTTTCCTAACTACTTCCTAACTGACAGACCAATTCGGAAGCAACTTGCCATGGCGGACGCTGACGCACATCCGGTTTGGCGTAAGAGCTCTAGGAAGCTCCAGGAAATGACGCCACCTCTGCAGGACAGTGCTAGCTTAAACTAATCGAAACAAACCCTAATCCTAATCCAAACCTTAAGGATAGTGGCGTGTACGGGAGCCGTTTTATTGAAATTAGCTTAAAAAAGTGGAGCTGACGTCATTTCCTGCGGAGAATTGGAGCTCCACTGATCACATGCCCCTCCACTTGCTGCATCCGGATGCTCTTCACGTCTTTAGATAACCGTGATCTCAGACGAGGGGAGGACAATGGCGACGAGCGAAGGAGAAGATCGAGAGAGAATGGCAACAATGCAGGCAACTTACACTTGAACAGGTTTTGCTTAGCGGTGGTTCTCGTAGTAAGAGTGTTGGAGGAGATGGTGGTGATCGTGGTGGAGGAGGAGGATCAAGGAAGCAGACAGGTGTTCGACCTAAAAAAGCCGCTGACAAGCATGCTAACCCTGAGCCCTTGTAGCGTCCGGTGGAGGTTTTCATCACAGCGCACACGAGAGAGAAGACGGTTTTTGATGTTTTATAGGAGGAAACCACTGTTCAGATGTTTGAGGTGTCACTAAAGCAAAAAAATACAACATGTGGGTCTTGAAAAATCATCTAAAACGCCTGGCAATATGGGGTTGGCTGTCCTGAAATTGAGTTAAATGTTGAGTAGTTTTCTTTTGTGCTCATTACAAGCAGCTCTGCACATTTTGAGGAAAGTCCTTTAAAGTAAAACTTCATCTTTGTTACTTCAACATGGACGGTAGCTGATGTTTTCTGTTGTCTCTCCCGTCCACAGCGGACATCTCGAGGATGTGTGAGGTGGACGTGTCCTCGGAGCCGTCCAGTCCCACTCTGTTCGGAGAGTCCTCGGACCAGTACTACAGTGTGGACCGATGGCAGAAGCTCCGCACCGCCGTACGCAAACTGGAATTCTGGGAAAACTTCTCCGCCGAGCTCATCGGCACCGGCTTCTTCTCCAAAGTCTATAAAGTACGAGCAATTTCTCAAAGCACAATCCATGTTCCCAAGTATTTGATGTTGCATACAGTGATAAAACAAGAATGTGCCTCCCCTGACTTAGCACTATTTCTCTTCATTTTGTTTTATTTTTGACATTATGTTGTGGAGCTTGAACTGAATTGTCTTTTTATTTTTTTATCAACAATTGTTTTCATGACAAAAATAAACATGCCCATATAGTATATCGGGCTGCCCAAAATTAGGGTTTCCCAAACTTTTATAGGCAGCAAAACCCCAAGTTAAAATGAACTTGTAAACAACACGGAAGTCCCTCTGTGAAACTAAATTGCCGCTTATTAAAAGATAAATCCAGAAGAATAATAGTGTATAAAGTATAAATTTAGGCTACATATGGTGCCATGAATTTTCACACAAAAAGAACATGATCACAAAAAAATCGAGGGCTTGTTTGAAAGATAGAGGTCAGCAGATTCCAAAACATAAAGACTTTAAAGGTGCATTATGCATAAAAAAAAGTTGATGTTTGTGCTTATTTGACCTTGTTCTGACCCTAGTGGCTGTATGAGTGGTGAGCACGGCGCCTTTACTTTCGATCATGGTGGTCTCTGGGATTGTTTTGTAAGCTTTCTGGTGTGAGTCCATCAGCAGTGAAAACCTTTCAAACAATTGATCCTGAAGCGCCCAAGAGATCACTGTGATGGAAAGTAAAGGTGCCATACTGACCACTCATACAGCCGCTGGGTTACTCCAATGTCAAACACATATATCAACTTTTTTTTCCCACATAAAAAAGCTGCATTATGCACCTTTAAGTCTCCGAAATTATAATAAATATGAACTTGTGAACTGTCGGCCCGGCCCTCCCTCACCCCTCTCTCTCTCTCTCTCTCTCTCTCTCTCTCTCTCTCTCTCTCTCTCTCTCTCTCTCTCTCTCTCTCTCTCTCTCTCTCTCTCTCTCTCTCTCTCTCTCTCTCTCTCTCTCTCTCTCTCTCTCTCTCTCTCTCTCTCTCTCTCTCTCTCTCTCTCTCTCTCTCTCTCTCTCTCTCTCTGCCTCTCACTCCTACGTGTTCGTTGCATACAGAGCGCTTTTGTCTCTCTCACTAATTGGCACATTCTTGCCGTGCCGTGATTGGCCCACCAGCTTTGCGACTTGACCACCCGGACAGGTCACGTTTCCTCGCGCTGAAATCCGAAATGATTGCGTAACCAATATACGGGGGGGCAAAGATGAAAGACTTACAGCTTCCATAGAGTTGGCAATGGATGGAAATGTTGATAGAAATGGATAGTATTGACATTGGGAGCCTGTCATGAGGTTATATCGTCTCTGCGGTGTAATTGTATCGCGCTCGTAGTCACAATAAAGAAGCTGATTGTTTGTCTTTATTTGCCTGCTGTACGCACCAGGTGGTCCACAGCACCAGTTGTAAAGTGATGGTGGTGAAGATTTACAAAAACGACGTGGATCAGGACAGCATCGTGCGAGAGATCAGCCTCCTGCAGAAACTGTCCCACCCAAACATCGTCAGGTAACTCCAAATTCTGAGACCCTTTTATCAGATGGAATGTTTCTCTGTACCTGAAGGCAATCCGATGAAGGCTGGCATGATTCTGCAAAAAAGAGCGATTGGCATTCGAGGGAAGGCTAAAATATGAACTGCTAAATCATTACAATAATTACAGGCATTTGAAAACCTATTCACAGAGATCTAAAACTTTCATAACTTCTCGGTACTGCCATAAAATGATCCCAGTTACTTTTGGAAGTCATTTACACAACACTGATGCCATTCAAGAGTAAGGGGACAAATTACTTTGGGTTTACCTCCTAACCCCCGCCTTAACCGAGTGCATTTTCTCCAGTTCAGCTTTACCTTAAATCCATAAGCCTATATCGGCCAGAGTAACGCCTCATTTGAAAGCTAAGACCTTCAAAACTCATCTGAGTGGATTTTTTTTCCCCTTGCGTTGTTATCACTTTTTGGACTTTTTTTTAGCATTGCTTTTGGGTTGGGTTTTTGTCAGTGTTTTTTATTTAGGGTTTTTTTTGTTTTGCGTTTTTGTTGCATTTTCATCCTTGTATTTGCCTCTTTTTGTTGCTATTTTGACACTTTTTTTCAAGAAGCTTTTAGATTTGACTAAAGCCAAACTGGAGAAAAAGGGCTTGGTTCAGGTGGGGATTAAGAGGTTTATTTCATTATTTTCATTTCATTATGCCCGATTCTGAAATCATAGAAATGTCCTTGCTATTGGCCTGAATCCTTAAAGGGACTATACGGAGTTTAAAAATTTAAAAATTAAGTATTTTCCTCCCCCTACATGTTCCAACAGTGTCCTAATGTGTAGAATGAGCCCAGATCTATTCACCACAACTGCCTCTAAAATCCTGCACTCTCACTAAAAACGTGCTACTTCGGGTCCGAAGTGCCGTCATGCACAAGCTTAATATAGAAGGTGCAGTTACACGTATGACCTGAGGTGGCAGTAGTGAGTATAAAATGGCCAACTTGAGTCTAGCCCCTTTAAGGAACTGTCCTACTATACTTGTTCAAAATATAGATTTATGAACTCTTCAGAAAAATCTAAATGTATAAAAATTCAATTTCATGGTGACAATAGGTATTTAGAACCTGCTACTTCTGCAATACTATTCCTGTTCCATTCATCACCCATATAAAAGATACGGCCTGTGACTTTTTCAGGAATAGCTTAAGAATTTTAGTATCAGCAGTCAATATGATCACCTATAGGAATAAATAAAGTGTTTTGAATGTTTAAAGCGCCCAAGTCATTGATGTGAGGTTAAATATGAGGCACACACTGTTTGTCTAAGCAATCTCACACTCGGCCATTCACCAAGGTCACCACACAGGGGATTAAAACAGTCCACTGAGCTGTGAGGTTATGGACAGCACAAAAACAACCTGCTCTGGCCTTACACACACTTTCTCTGCACCAAACATTCCATACCATAGACGTATTTTTATACACCATTTTTTCAGTTTTATGCAGAAACCTCTATTTATCGACAGTTTCACTACTTACTTATTTTCTACTTTCTACTTTCTTATTTACTACAGCTAGCGTTTTAATTTGCAGGCTCCCTCTTTCATTGTAAGTTTGAATGATGACAGAGAGACAAATATGTACAATTACTATAATTACTGGCTGATATAATCTTGCATATTAGTATAACTTTGATCCAAGGTTCCTATTTACAGAAAATAAATGAACAGAAATATGATCTGAGTAACAAAGCTTTAAATCTTGTGTCTACATTAACCCTTTTTCTAATTGTAATAACAATTGTCCATATATTATGTTCTTATGACATACTTGAGTTTCAGAATATGATATGACTCTTACATGCAGCAAAAGTCTGAAGTTCTGTCTAAAGCAGAAGCTCCATGACTTCCTTTTTCACTTCTCAGTCTGTGACTGAAGAGCAATGAGGCCTCAGCCTTTTTACTGGAAACAAAGAGCTCACTGTATTTAGCGTCATGTTACTGTCACTCATGGTGTCTGACCTAAAGTCTAACTCTGAAGAAAGTCAACTCACATTTACACTGAGAAGGTTGGAAGGGCGCCCCCTTGTGTCACCTTGCATCCAAATGCCCAGAACATGACAGCGGGTCAAAATGACCCGCGAAGGCAACACAACTATGTTTACTGTCTTGATCATTCAGTATTAGACAATTGTAACATGGTAATTGTTGATGGATCCATAAAAACAAAAGTAAATTACACAGTAAAAAACTGTAAGTTGCCTGCAGAAAAAATATGTACATAAATTTGCCACAATTTGCACTTTTGCTTTGTTAATAGTTTGTTAACAGATTTGACAGTATAACATTTACTGTAAATGTATTATTATTCAGTTTGTTTTTACAGTGTGTAGATCAACATGATATAACTTAATTTTCCTGATACATATCATCATTTTGTCTTTGTCCTTATTAAAACTATATATAAAAACCCCAGACTTACTCCAAACGTTGCCAAACAGCCTGTTTTCCCTGTAAGGCCAGTGTCAGTGTAACGTTGTTTGTGTGACAGCTCTGACTGATCTGTTCTCCGCGGCTTCTTGTGACTGCAGGTATCTGGGCATCTGTGTGAAAGAAGACAAACTGTATCCGATCCTCGAGGTGGGTTTTCACGCTTGTCATTTCGCGGTTCCTTCGTCACACGGTGCAGCATTACTCACAACAAAGTTCAGAAGTTCAGCGTTGCCTCGAACAGATTCCATCCCACAGGCCGTCTCTCCCGCACACTCACACGCCAGAGTCACAGTGAATGTGATCCAGATCATTTCACCGGGGTGGCACCAGGAGAGGCCCATGACTTTTAGGATTTGAGCTAAATTTCATTCAAACACTTACATTTAGCTATTATGGTGTTAGCAGATGTTGATACCTATTTATGGCATTTTCCATTTTTTTTTTAACATTAATAAACTATTGAAAATTAATACAAAGTAATAAAAAAGTAAATAAATACATTGCATAACAGTACATATGAGGGGGTTCGAAGAGGAAAACAAAGAGGTAAAATCATTACTCCACAACTACTTTAACCTCTTTAGCTGAGTACGTTTTCTCAAGTTCGGCTTTACCCAAATCAGAAAGCTTCTCGACTGGAAAGCAACAGTGTAACGCCTCATTTGAAAGCTAAGGCCTACAAACTGATGTAAATTTATTGTTGCGTTGTCGCTGTGTTCTTGTCACATTTTATAAGCTGTTTTGTTGTGTTTTTGTCTCTTTTTTTTTTTGTTTTTTTGGGGGGGGGGTGTTTTTGTTGCTTTTCATTGCTTTTTTGTCATGTTTTTGTTAAAAATGTTGAAAATAAGTATGTTCCTCCCCCTACATGTTCCAGCCATGCCCTAATGTGTAGACTGAGCTCAGACCTGTTCACCACAGCTGCCTCTAAAATGCCGTCATGCACGAGCGTAATATAGAGACTGCAGTTCCGCGTAAGGCCTGAGGTGGCAGTAGCGAGTATTAAATGACCAATTTGCATCTAGTCTCATCAAGTTTTGGTCACTCTTTTGTCACATTTTAATTGCATTTTCATCCTTGTTTCGTTGCTGTAATGACGCTTTTTTTCAAGAAGCTTTTAGATTTGGGTAAAGCCATATTGGAGAAAATCTCCTTGGTTCAGGCGGTGGGCTAAGACGTTAACAAACGCTCAATAATAGATGTATTTTCTACCAAGTAAAGATACAGAGATATGGAGAGGAACGAAATGGTACAACGTCCAAATTTGTACATATAACAGTGAATGCTAACTATATTGCTAGCGTTAGCATCATGCTGCATGCTAATGTTAGCTTTGAGTGCTGGTTTTTCCACTTCTAGTGGAAAATCTGCAGTGTCAAGACATTTATTAGGACCCAAATTTGACTTGTGCATGCTAAATATGTTTTTAGTTGTAGCAAACGTCTGAAAAGAGTTAAAAAATAATGATTTCCTAAACAGACTTTGTTCCCCCTCGCCAGGGCACGTCCCTAGTATGACACGCTGACGTCTGTATCTATGCAGTAGAATTATGTAAAACTTTGTATAATGCCAGTGATGATTCCTCTGGTGTCAGATACAACCCTTATGCCTTACTATATTACTATATTGTCCTTGTCAGATAATATGGATTGTCTATTTGTTCTAGTATGTGAATGGGGGCTGCCTGGAGGAGCTCCTGGCCCGTAAGGACGCGCCTCTGAGTTGGAGGGAGAAGGTGGACCTGGCCTGTGACATCAGCAGAGGCATGATCTACCTGCACTACAAGAACATCTACCACCGGGACCTCAACTCCAAGGTTTGTCCTCAACGGTGTGCGACCAGCAAAATCAAAAACACTGCACTCAAGTCCGAGCACTGATCAGACATCAAATCGCTCTCATGTTCACTCATGTTACATTTCTTATGGATGGCTAGTGCTGTAAGGGGGAAATGTAAAAGAAAGACATATTCAATAGAAAAATCGCAAACCTGATCATTATTAGCTGCCCACAAACAAATGTCAAACTAACCTTGAGGCTTAAGAAAATCCCTGTCACGTGACCACAACCTTTTGACAAACTTCCTAATCTGTCAAAATGTTCTTTTATATACACAGAGAAGAGGAGGGAGGCCATGGGGGGCGCTGTAACTACACTACACATTTCTACAAATGTGAAGTGAAAACAAGTCTGTTTTATTACTCTGCACAGTTTAGGAGGCATTTTAAATGTAAAGGGATGTTTAAAAGTGGCAACTTTATTGACTAGTCTGACTTTTTATGGATGTAATGCTACAGTCTTTATAGTGCATATGTGTGAACCACCACAGTCTGCGTGGCACATCAGGATTGTCAATAACTTATTGCTTGAGTGGGCCGGTGTTCATTTTAAGATATTTTAGTTTTTAAAAAAAAATTAATTTAATTTGAGTCAAATTTCTGTCTTCAATTTTATAGTCGACTAAAATTCCATGCACATTTTTGCAATAATAATATTTATTATCACATTCAATCCAAAGCTTCAAGCTTCTTCTCCCACACAACACCGAGCTGTTCCGTTGGCAGTGAATTGAAATGATATGAGGCTCTTTCAAAGTGAAATTGAAAATGATTTTAAGGATTCATTCTTTTCTCCTCTTTTCATTTTTATTGAGTCTTCTTTTAGTCGACGAAAATATCTGGACATTTTAGTCATAGTTTGTCTCATGAAAAACATTTAATTTAGTTTTTGTCCAATTTTAGTCAGCAAAAAATTATGAAGAAATATTTTAGTCGACAAAATTAACCCTGGAGTGCATGCTATGTAGTCTTTTAATTTTTATTTGCAATATCTTGAGAATGCATTTTTTGTTTGTTTTATTGTTTTTGTTTTTTATGAGAAAATACTGATGTTATTTCAAAGTAACATTTACACAATTACCACCAGACTGCAAGTTGCATTTTTCTGCCGTTTTGTTGACTTTCTATTAGACTCTATACAACATGTGCCTCACCGGCGCCGAATCTCACCGCACGTCACTGACAGAGAAAGACAGTTTGTGCTGTGATAAAGACAACTGTCTGTCATCATTAGCACCAGCCGTGTCATTTATCGTGTGTTTTACAGAGGTGTCAAAGCAGTCAAATGAAACTTTTACGGCTCTTTAGAGACACACCTTTCTGTGTCCACACTTGTAAAGCGGGCCCTATTTAAATAAACAATGTGTTGGACAAGATTCGTTGGAAATGTGATGAGTTTGACCTGGTTTAGTTCTGGTTTAGTCCCGATTTTGTACTAATTCAGCTTCCGTTTCTTGATTGTGTGTTGATTTTGTCCATTTTCTGACCAGGTTTTCCCACTTTAGACCTCTTAAAATAGCTTTGGAGTTCTAGTTTAGTCAAAATGTCACTTTTTGTTTTAGTTCTGTGAAAGTCAAGTGTCGTCTGAGGTGGTGTTTGGTCTAAAAAAATAAAGGCATTAGTGTTTTTAACCAAATCCTTGACTTTTCCTCTCTTCATGGTTGCCAGGGCTCCTACAGGCACAGGAAAGTTATGTCGAGGAGCGGCGAGCGAAGCGGCTGCTCTTTTGTGCTGGAGCATCTGTCTGTGGACGTCACGAAATGAGACAAAAGTTGATTTATTCACAACTGCGTTTTTTGACCTTTATTTGGCCAGGGAAGTTCCCCCAAGATTAAGCGTCTCTTTTACAAAGGAGTCCTGTTATCCTGCGACGCTCCGAATGTGTGTGGAGCTTAATTACATCAATGTAATGAAAATGTTTGACCGTTTGTCCCAATGATGTATGGCTTTTGAAAGGCTGTACTGTTCAGTCTTCTAAGATTTGGTCATCTAACCTCGTACCCCCTGCCTTGACCGAGTGCAACTTTACCCATATCTCAAAGGTAAAGCCTCATTTGAAAGCTACAAAATGGATCTACACATATCTTTTTCCTCACATTGCCGCCGTGTGGCTTTCACTTTTTTAACTTCTTTCATCATCACTCTTCTGTCGCGTTTTTTGTCATGTGTTTGTTGGTCTTTCCTTGCGTTTCTGTCTCTCAATTGCCGATTTTTTTTGTCACTTTTCTATCATTTTTTTGTCACTTTTTTCTTTGCTTTTTTGACACCTTTCTTGCACTTTTCCATAGCTGTTTTTGTCACATTTGTGTTACTTTGCATCGCTTTTTTTGTTGTATTTTGTCATAATTGTGTCTTGGTTTTATTTTCTCGTAGTTTTGATGCTTTTTTCAAGAGGCTTTTCGATTTGGGTAAAGCCAAACAGGAGAAAATGTGGTCAGTTCAGGGTGGGGGTTAAGAGTAGCCTGCTGTCTGGAGTGGCAGGATCTCAAAGTGCACTCCTGCGAAGCGCAAAAGGTAACGCTATAGTCTCCATTTAGAAACACAAGATCGAGCTCTTCGTCTTAAACAACAGCCACAGAGCCTGGCCGCTGTGACAACATTGGCAACAGCAAATCATCACAGTCTTTCACATCCCCGTTTACTTCCTGGACTGACTTTGGCTCGCTTCCACAGGCGATGAATGCATAGGCGTGAATACATAGTTATGAAGCCATACAGTTCCCATGCCGCGACAGGGCACTCGCACAATCACTCCTGTGTTCTGGATCAGTGTGTGAAACCGTGTGTAATTGGTGCAGTGACCGTTGCATTAATTGGATGTGGTGAAAACTTTGAGGGACTCATGATAAATGCAAAACATGATGTAACTGCAATTGTCGTCTGAGATGATTGGGGCAAAGAAGCTGCAGTGTAAAAAGGTTTGTTAAGCTTTGGTAATGTTGATTATGGATTTTTTTTTAACCCTTATCTAGCAAGGATTGTCCCGCTGAGATTTCAGAATGTTTTTTCAGCAGTCCTGGCCCCAGAAGTGAACCTAATGTACATGTTTTCAGTGGTAGGTAAAATGGAGGCCCTAGAGGAGAACATGCAAAGAAGGCCTTTCCACCAGTATTTACAATGGGAGAGTGTGACCACTGTGCAAAAGCTTCTCCAGCACATTCCTTAATGGAGCTAAGATCCATCCATCCATCCAAACCGGAGTCTAAGCACAAACTGAATGCTAAGTCCAAACCGGAGGTGCAGCGTCCACCATGATAAAAAGTGTCCAAATTCTTTTTTTTTTTTTTTTTTTTTTTTTTTTATTTAACCAGGATAGTCCCACTGAGATTAAGAATATCTTTTTCAGGGGAGTCCTGGCCCACAGAAAGGCCCCGTCCAGGTGGGAATCGAACCCGGCGTGTGTGCTTCCTATCATATCTCCTTTAACACTGGAACCTCTGAAGGTTCTTCAGCTGCTGTATGTGCCATCCCATAAGCCATCGCGCCAACCACACTACCCTCAATTAGCCATAAAATAAATGTTCGAGTTACCACAGCACAGTCATATTTTCCCAAATGAAGGCAGTTTATACTTTTGCTTTCTTTCAGAAAACAGCTGTTGGTGACGGTCGGATTGTGCAAACGCAGCTGAAGCTCTAGTTCCTAACAGCATAGGGACCTAACGGTTGATCTTATCACGTGACAAATAGGAGCTAGGATCAGGATGTAGGAGCTTCAGGACTTCCCTCTCCATGCACACTTCCTCCTGCTGTTCAGGGGGGATCTCCAGAGAGGCCACAGAAACAGATGCCCAAGCCATCTTATCTGCTCCTCACCATGTGAAGGAGCAGAGGCTCTACTCCAAGCTCCTTCTGGGTGACTGAGCTCCTCAGTCCTCACCCTATGTGCCCGGGCTCCCCCCAAACGAATGACGTGCGCCCAACCTCCAGTGGGCTCACCCCATGCAGAGGGGGCCCTAAGGGTTGAGTGAAGAGAGAACAGGACAGCAGTCGCACACAGGGCGGGAGGCCGATCCCTGTGAAAATGATGTTTCACTCCTTCACAATGTGAGCCTGATGAATCCTGGCATTGTGGTCTTGAAATATACCTGTCATCAGGGAAGAAGAAATCCATGTAATGGAATAACCTGGTCATTCAGGATGTTCAGGTCGTGAGCTGATCTCATTCTTTGGGCACAGAGCATTGCTGAACCTAGACCTGAACCAACCGCGTCACCCCAGATCATAACAGTTAAATCTCTGTGTTGGTCATGCAGGACATAAACTAAATTCTTCAGAAGGTTATAGTCTACATTTCATCACCATTAGCACATGCCACATGCAAGCATTTACCGGCATCTTAACCCTACTTCACGGACCAAGTGATTTCGTAAGTTCAGAGTCAATGCGCCCATTGTTTTGGAGCGAGTGGTTTGTTTCAGGGTTTAAGCGGTTGGAAAAAGTTAAGGCCCATTTAAGTAATGCTTGTAGACGTTCCCGGGAGAGATCCCTTTAATGGCAGGCTGCAGAGTGGAAACGTGATGCTGCAATTCAACTCCCAGGAATCACAAAAACCACTGCAGTCAAAATCACAAACACAAACAACAACCAGTTCATTTAGACACAAACCTGGTCTAAAAAGGTTCTAAACTAGACCACAATTTGATTAAGTAACACACCAGAAATAACAGCTAACGTTAAATGAATTACTAAAACCTAAATCAAGTCTAAGATTACAGCTGACCCTGAATACCACCATTATCACTGCTTTAGAATATATGCCCTTGCATACAAACCTGTGCTTATAAGCATCAGTAAATACATTAAGTGCATGATTTAGCCTTGTTTTTGGTCTGTCGCCCACAGACTCCTCACACCTCCAGCTCTGAGCATGTGGCCAGTCTGTCAAGTCGTTTCATATTTTCTTTATCTTTAAATCATCTGCATCGACTTGAGCTGTGACAAAGTTGGCAATTTGGGTTTGCATCAGTGTTAAATGTGAACAACAACATATTTTAATTTAGGTTTTAAATAATTGTACTTTTACTAGCAGTTTTTTTTACATACAGTACTTTTTACTAATGCATAATTTACACTACCGCTCAAAGGTTTAGGGTCACCCAGGACAGTTCTGCAGCTTCTCTAATCAGCACAACAGTTTTCAGCAGGGCTTGCATTATTGCACGAGGTTTTTCTAATCATCAATTACCCTTTTACACGATTAGTTAACACAATGTACCATTAGAACACTGGAGCGATACCTCTGCCCCTATGTAGGTGTTCCATTAAACATCACCCATTTCCAGCTAGAACAGGCATTCACAACATTAACAATGTCTAGACTGTATTTCTGATTAATTTTATGTTTTCCTCATTGAAAAAAAGCAGTACTTTTCTTTAAAAAATAAGGACATTTTAACCCCTTAACTCCCACCTGAACCGAGCACATTTTCTCCAGTTTGGCTTTACCCCAATCCAAAAGCTTCTGGAAAAAAGGTGTGAAAATAGCAACAAAACTGAGACGAAAACAAGGATGAAAATGTGAAAAAAGTGCCAAAAAATTCACAAAAATGTACACAAATTTGACAAAAAAGTGAGAAAAAATTGAAGAAAAATTGAAGAAAAAATGGACGAAAAAGTGAAGAATTTGACACAAAAAAAAATCAAAAAAGTGACAAAAAAGTCACGAAAATTTGACAAAAATGAGATGACTGCCCAACAAAAAAAGTGATGAAAAAAAATCTGATGATGTGAGAAAAAAAGATCAATTTAGTGTAGGTCTTAGCTTTCAAATGAGGTGTTACACTGGCCTACAGGATTTGGGTAAAGCTGAACTGGAGAAAATGCTCTCGGTTCAGGCGGGAGTTAAGAGGTTAAGTGACCCACAACTTTTGAGCGGTAGTGTATGTCACCACTGAAACATGATTCAGACTTTTACGCTCAGTTACTCGGTACCTCACAGTACTCAAGTAACATTTTCTCCAAGTTATTTGTTGCTGCCATCTCAGGTCTTACGCGTAACTGCAATTTCTATATTAAGTTCGTGCCTGACAGAGCTTTGGACCCGAACTAACACCTTTTTGAGTGACAGTGCAGGATTTTAGAGGTCTGAGCTCATTCCACACACTAGAGGACATGGCTGGAACATGTAGGGGGAGGAACATACTTTCAAATTCGTATTGTCCCTTTAAGTAAATGTTTGGGCCACTACTTTTATATTTCTACTCAAGTAAAATGATTAATGTTACTCCGTTGTTCTTACTTGGGTAAATAGTTTGGCTAATCCACACACCTCTGGTTATTAGTCTTTTGACAAACATTTTATAGTTTTAGTTAAGATTTAGTCAAATAATAATGCTTTTAGTCTAGTGTTAGTCCAAAATTTTGTTAACCAACTCTAAAATTAAATCAGGTATTTTCTGGTCTGGTTGGTGCGGCCAGATGTCTGTGAAAGATGACCAGAAGGATTTGTTTCTAAGTTAAAATGTGTGTATGTTAATCTTATTGAAGCACTAGCTAGCCTTCAACACCATATACTTGCATTGTAATCTCTATTTTTCAAACCGCTACTGTAAAACTGGATTAAAAATGTAATTTCAAACTTCTGCATGTTTTCTGCTCTGTCAACCTCTGTCACTTGAAGCTCAGTTGTATTTTGTCCCTTCTTTTCGTTTTGTTCTTACTTTGTCGGCAAAAACATCTGGAGATTTAGGCCATAGTTGTAGTCTCTATACAAGACTGAAAGTGGATTTTGTAATGAATAGCAATTTTCAGTGTCATCTTAACAAACTCAGGCTAAACAAAGAGATGTGAATTGTTCCAGAGCCCACTCAACAGTCTGTCCTCTTCTTCTGCGCTCAAGCCAACTCTGCCCTCTAGTGGCCGCCTTTGCCACCTGCAGCAAGTGTGACTGGTTCTGTGTGTTGATTTTGCAGAACTGCCTGATCAGGGTGACGTCCCGTGGTCGCGAGGCTCTGGTCACAGATTTCGGTTTGGCCCGGGAGGTGGTGGAGCTGCCGGTGAAGGACGTTGGCCGGAAGCTCTCTCTGGTGGGGTCCGCTTTCTGGATGGCCCCCGAGATGCTCCGGGGAGAGCCCTACGATCGGAAGGTACTCGCTGATGCAAACTTACTACTTTTCATTCAGTCTTTAGTGTTTTGAAAGACATGGGTTTTACAGGTTTTTCCGTCTGGCACTGACAGTGTGTGGACCAATTCTGTCCAACTTAAAGGTGCATTATGCAACTTCTTATGTGGGAAAGAAAAGTTGATATTGGTACTTATTTGACCTTGTAGTGACCCAGCGGAGTGGTCAGCATGGCGCCTTTACTTTCCATCACGGTGCTCTCTTCAAAGCTCCAGGATCAATACTTTTGTAGGTTTTCTGGTGAGAGGCTCCGTCTTCCAAACAGTTTATCCCGGGGGGCCCAAGAGATCACTGTGAAGGAAAGTAAAAGCGCCATGCTGACCACTCATACAGCTGCTGGGTCAAATACAAGGTCAAATACGCACAAAAATCAACTTTTTTTCCTCACATAAAAGTTGTATAATGCATCTTTAAGGTCTTAAATGCCTTTTAAATGTGTTAAATTTGATTCCAGTTGGCCTTAAATTTACATGACTTTGAAAATAATGTCACTGATTGACCTACTACTCCATATCGGGACCATTTTGTATCCGGGAATATCCGACATTCTATATCACTCTGACAACAGTTACAGAACATTCTATATCACTCTGACAACAGTTACAGAACATTCTATATCACTCTGGCAACAGTTACAGACCATTCTATATCACTCTGACAACAGTTAAAGAACATTCTATATCACTCTGGCAACAGTTACAGAACATTCTATATCACTCTGACAACAGTTAAAGAACATTCTATATCACTCTGACAACAGTTAAAGAACATTCTATATCACTCTGACAACAGTTAAAGAACATTCTATATCACTCTGACAACAGTTAAAGAACATTCTATATCACTCTGGCAACAGTTGAAGCACATTCTATATCACTGACAACAGTTAAAGAACATTCTATATCACTCTGGCAACAGTTGATGAACATTCTATATCACTGGCAACAGTTAAAGAACATTCTATATCACTCTGGCAACAGTTAAAGAACATTCTGTATCACTCTGGCAACAGTTACAGAACATTCTATATCACTCTGACAACAGTTAAAGAACATTCTATATCACTCTGACAACAGTTAATGATGAACATTCTATATCACTCTGGCAACAGTTAAAGAACATTCTGTATCACTCTGGCAACAGTTAAAGAACATTCTATATCACTCTGACAACAGTTAAAGAACATTCTATATCACTCTGGCAACAGTTAATGATGAACATTCTATATCACTCTGACAACAGTTAATGATGAACATTCTATATCACTCTGACAACAGTTAAAGAACATTCTATATCACTCTGACAACAGTTAATGATGAACATTCTATATCACTCTGGCAACAGTTAAAGAACATTCTGTATCACTCTGGCAACAGTTAAAGAACATTCTATATCACTCTGACAACAGTTAATGATGAACATTCTATATCACTCTGACAACAGTTAAAGAACATTCTATATCACTCTGACAACAGTTAAAGAACATTCTGTATCACTCTGGCAACAGTTAATGATGAACATTCTATATCACTCTGGCAACAGTTAAAGAACATTCTGTATCACTCTGGCAACAGTTAAAGAACATTCTATATCACTCTGACAACAGTTAAAGAACATTCTGTATCACTCTGGCAACAGTTAATGATGAACATTCTATATCACTCTGGCAACAGTTAAAGAACATTCTGTATCACTCTGGCAACAGTTAAAGAACATTCTATATCACTCTGACAACAGTTAAAGAACATTCTGTATCACTCTGGCAACAGTTAATGATGAACATTCTATATCACTCTGACAACAGTTAAAGAACATTCTATGTCACTCTGGCAACAGTTAAAGAACATTCTATATCACTCTGACAACAGTTAATGATGAACATTCTATATCACTCTGGCAACAGTTACAGAACATTCTATATCACTCTGACAACAGTTAAAGAACATTCTATATCACTCTGGCAACAGTTAAAGAACATTCTATATCACTCTGACAACAGTTAATGATGAACATTCTATATCACTCTGGCAACAGTTACAGAACATTCTATATCACTCTGGCAACAGTTAAAGAACATTCTATATCACTCTGACAACAGTTAAAGAACATTCTATATCACTCTGGCAACAGTTAAAGAACATTCTGTATCACTCTGGCAACAGTTAAAGAACATTCTATATCTCTCTGACAACAGTTAATGATGAACATTCTATATCACTCTGGCAACAGTTAAAGAACATTCTATATCACTCTGGCAACAGTTAAAGAACATTCTGTATCACTCTGGCAACAGTTAAAGAACATTCTATATCACTCTGACAACAGTTAATGATGAACATTCTATATCACTCTGGCAACAGTTACAGAACATTCTATATCACTCTGGCAACAGTTAAAGAACATTCTATATCACTCTGACAACAGTTAAAGAACATTCTATATCACTCTGGCAACAGTTAAAGAACATTCTGTATCACTCTGGCAACAGTTAAAGAACATTCTATATCTCTCTGACAACAGTTAATGATGAACATTCTATATCACTCTGGCAACAGTTAAAGAACATTCTATATCACTCTGGCAACAGTTAAAGAACATTCTGTATCACTCTGGCAACAGTTAAAGAACATTCTATATCACTCTGACAACAGTTAAAGAACATTCTATATCACTCTGACAACAGTTAAAGAACATTCTGTATCACTCTGACAACAGTTAAAGAACATTCTATATCACTCTGGCATCAGTTACAGAACATTCTATATCACTCTGGCAACAGTTAAAGAACATTCTGTATCACTCTGGCAACAGTTAAAGAACATTCTATATCACTCTGACAACAGTTAAAGAACATTCTATATCACTCTGACAACAGTTAAAGAACATTCTATATCACTCTGGCATCAGTTACAGAACATTCTATATCACTCTGGCAACAGTTAAAGAACATTCTATATCACTCTGGCAACAGTTAATGATGAACATTCTATATCACTCTGACAACAGTTAATGATGAACATTCTATATCACTCTGGCAACAGTTAAAGAACATTCTATATCACTCTGACAACAGTTAAAGAACATTCTATATCACTCTGACAACAGTTAATGATGAACATTCTATATCACTCTGGCAACAGTTAAAGAACATTCTATATCACTCTGACAACAGTTAAAGAACATTCTATATCACTCTGACAACAGTTAATGATGAACATTCTATATCACTCTGGCAACAGTTAAAGAACATTCTGTATTACTCTGGCAACAGTTAAAGAACATTCTATATCACTCTGACAACAGTTAAAGAACATTCTATATCACTCTGACAACAGTTAATGATGAACATTCTATATCACTCTGGCAACAGTTAAAGAACATTCTATATCACTCTGACAACAGTTAAAGAACATTCTGTATCACTCTGGCAACAGTTAATGATGAACATTCTATATCACTCTGGCAACAGTTAAAGAACATTCTGTATCACTCTGACAACAGTTAATGATGAACATTCTATATCACTCTGGCAACAGTTAAAGAACATTCTGTATCACTCTGGCAACAGTTACAGAACATTCTATATCACTCTGGCAACAGTTAATGATGAACATTCTATATCACTCTGACAACAGTTAAAGAACATTCTATATCACTCTGACAACAGTTAATGATGAACATTCTATATCACTCTGACAACAGTTAAAGAACATTCTGTATCACTCTGGCAACAGTTACAGAACATTCTATATCACTCTGGCAACAGTTAAAGAACATTCTATATCACTCTGGCAACAGTTAAAGAACATTCTATATCACTCTGGCAACAGTTAAAGAACATTCTATATCACTCTGACAACAGTTAATGATGAACATTCTATATCACTCTGACAACAGTTAATGATGAACATTCTATATCACTCTGACAACAGTTAAAGAACATTCTGTATCACTCTGGCAACAGTTAAAGAACATTCTGTATCACTCTGGCAACAGTTAAAGAACATTCTGTATCACTCTGACAACAGTTAAAGAACATTCTGTATCACTCTGGCAACAGTTACAGAACATTCTATATCACTCTGGCAACAGTTAAAGAACATTCTGTATCACTCTGACAACAGTTAAAGAACATTCTATATCACTCTGACAACAGTTAAAGAACATTCTATATCACTCTGACAACAGTTACAGAACATTCTATATCACTCTGACAAAAGTTGAACAACATTCTATATCACTCTGACGACAGTTAAGTAACATTCTACACTGGACAAAAAGCCCTAAAATCCGGGATGATATAACACAGTATATGTCCGCATTTGTCAAAGATCCGGAGAATATCCGGAGATATATAAGCCGTGTCTTCGAGGTTTGCAAATTTCGGATCCTTCCGGATCGGGACCGTTTTTTAGTCAAAAGTCTTATCCACTGTTAGTGAAACTGACTTTTTTTATTTTTTGCTGAAATGTCCAATTGACTTCTTTGCAAATTTCCTCCATTCTTCTGTTTGGTGGAAAAGCAGATCTTTAAATATGATTTATTCATTCTTTTTTGCATGATAAATATTGTATTTGGGCATTGAAATGGCATTAAAAACAGTGTTTCTTACCTGTAGAAACCCTGTTTGAAGTTTAATGTAATTTATCATTAAAGGTGCATTATGCAACTTTTTATGCGAGAAACAAAAGTTGATATTTGTGCATATCTGACCTTGTAGTGACCCAGTGCTGTATGAGTGGTCAGCAGGGCGCCTTTAATTCCATCACAGTGGTCACTAGGATGCTGCAGGATCAAGTATTTGAGAGGTTTTCACTGCTGACAGACCCTCTCACCAGAAAACCTACTAAACCATTGATCCTGGAGCCGTGATGGAAAGTAGAGGCGCCATGTTGACCACTCATACAGCCGCTGGGTCACTACAAGGTCACATAAGTTACATAATACACCTTCTGAATAGGTCAAATTCCTAAAACTAAACACGGTATAAAAATGAATTAATTCATAAAGTGCACATTTTGTTTGGCTCAGGTGGACGTGTTTTCCTTTGGGATCGTTCTGTGTGAAATTCTGGCCCGGATCCCTGCTGACCCGGAGATCTTGCCTCGCACACAGGTGCTTCAACACTTACCATTTTTTGCCTCTGAGTTACAAATAATTAAGTCCATTAAGGTTGTCTGATACAATATGCCTTTGTTCGTTGCTGCAGGACTATGGTCTGGATGTGAGTGCCTTCAAAGAGCTGGTGACCGGCTGCCCACAGAAAGTCCTGGACCTCGCCGCGCGATGCTGCCTGGTGAGATTTGACTTATTAATCTGCTTTAGCCTTGTTATGACAGCAGAAACCCAGCAGAGGGTGCTTCATTGCCTGTAGAAATGTTACAGGATCCTACAAGAATATATGTATCAAAGAAGATCACTTTTGTTTCTGCCAAAGAAAAACAAGCTTTACTCGAATCTGCACTGCTTTACCACACCTATTCTATACTGTATTTTTTATATACATAGTGAAATTGACTCATACTTGTTTATATTTATGGCTTCACGAGCTTGAGTTGACAAGTTTTTTGAAGTGCTACACTTAAGGGACAAGTGTGAGGGCCGCATTTGCCCTTGGTGCCTAAACCTCTGGTCTTGCCCAAGGACACAAGGACAGTCCGTGCTGCTGAACTACCAATTTCCTCCCAATAGTTAGCGTTCAAGTGACATCACAACATTCTAAAGATCCTATTGCTGGGTTGCAGGATGTGATGATGTCATCGGGCCCAGCGGGGGGCAGGAGACAGTTTTTCCTATTGACAGCATTACACTTTCACAAGTCATAGCTCAAAAGAAAATGTATGAATTACAAAAATGATCATTAATATCAGTCACTGGGTCCATGATCTCTCTGTTCAAGACCAAAAATTTCCTCAAAAACAAAATAATTTTTCCTCCATGTAATAGTATTGGGAACGTACCTATGGTCATGAGATTTGGGTCATGACCGAAAGGACAAGATCGCGAATACAAGCGGCCGAAATGAGTTTCCTTCGCAGGGTGGCTGGGCGCACCCTCCGAGATCGGGTGAGGAGCTCAGTTACCCGGGAGGGGCTCGGAGTAGAGTCGCTGCTCCTTCACGTCGAAAGGAGCCAGCTGAGGTGGCTCGGGCATCTGTTCCGGATGCCTCCTGGTCGCCTCCCGCGGGAGGTGTTCCAGGCATGTCCTAGTGGGACAAGGCCCCGTGGAAGGCCCAGGACACGGTGGTGGGACTATGTCTCCGAGCTGGCCTGGTGTCGCCTCGGGGTCCCCCCAGAACAGCTGGAGGAGGTGTGTGTGGATCGGGAAGTTTGGGCATCTCTGCTGAGACTGCTGCCCCCGCGACCCGGCCCCGGATAAAGCGGAAGAAAATGGATGGATGGATGGATAATAGTATTGGCCTTTAGAACGCTGTGATGTTACCTGCAACCCATAGTTTAAAACTGAGGTGGAGGCCAACTGACGGTAACTGTGGTATGTCTTTGTTTTTTTGGCTCATATCTTAGTCATTACTGGAGGAATCCACATGAAACAAAAACTGTCACAAAGTTCATTGTCTCCTCTGTCTGCACATATGAACTAATGTTCAATTATTTTCTCCGAAAAACGTCAAAAAGTGGTGACAATATGCGAAAACATGACCATGATGTTGTCCAATAGAACGGACTTTCAGACATAAAAATAATATCACAGGTTTGTGAATCCAATCACGATCAAATACTGAAAACATTTGTCAAATATCGTTTTGGAGATTTCTTACAAAAACTGCATTTCTCCCATAGAGTTGTATTGGCCCTGCCGTCCATCTGACATTATGACGTCATCACATTCTAAATCATGAACACAGCCTATATCGCCCTTTATTTAATTCTTGTAGAGTGAACAAAAGCCTTAGTATTACTTTGTGGTATTAACTTCATTTCTTGTGTTACAATCTTTTTAATATACTTTACCAAATGTATAATCTAGGTAAATTCCTTCCATCTATTCCATCCTTTTCCCCTCACTATTTTAGCCTCATGCCTGTTGTTGTTCTGTAGATGGAGTCCTTCAGACGTCCTGCCTTCACGGAGCTCCTCGACGAACTGGGAGAAGTGGCCGAGAGTCTGGAGCTGCCCGAAAAGTTGGACCTGAACATCAGCTGAGAGCCTTACGCCCAGTTTCCACATCCTCCGCCTGTTTGCTCAGCTCCACTCCGCTCCAGACGCCTCCGAACGGCAGCGACATCAACGTCCACTTTGAGAAATAAAACTCCTGATAAAACAATAAACAACTACAGTATTTAGATGCGGGCGAGCTGTAAACTCCTGTCACTCCTCCATGCGAGTGAGAGACGGGCAGAAGTTAAGTTATACTTTATTAACCTCTTGAGCGAGCACATTTTCTTCAGTTATTTTCAAGGTATCCAAGCATTACCCAAACCAAAAAACTTCTTGAAAAAGCGTCCAAATAGTGCCATAAACAAGACGTAAACGAAGATGAAAACGCAACAAACCCTTGTCAGAAAAGGAACAACAAAGTTACAAAAATGCAACAAAAAAGCGCCCATTTTTATTATTATTTTTTAAACCACAACAAAAAAGGGATGAATAAGATACAAAAATGAGGCGTTTGAAAGCGATGAGGCTTTTAGATTTTAGGTAAAGCTGAACTGGAGAAAATGCTAAAGAGGGAAATTCGTTTTCTGCATTTGAGCCCTCCTCAAACCGCTGGGGCGACCTGTAGGAGCAGTGAGCGATCAGCGTAGGCCGGTGCTGTGGGACCCATCTCCAGATGTGGAACCAGCTGGTCAGAAACACCTGGCCGGTGCTGCCCAAGTGTCGTGAATGAGAGCAATAGAAGCTTGTATGTCAGGTGTTATGATTGTTTTTGTGATAAACCCCTTACAGAGTGGAAATATCGATGTTATGTTGTGTAAAGCTGTGACATTTTCCTGAAATGAAAGTGCAGAGGATATTTACTTTAGAAAACCCGAAATGTGGAGCATTAAAAAATAGAGTTGATACGTATTTTTGTCGGGGCGGAACAGAGACGGGGCGACGGGGGCTCCTCGAAGCAGAGAGAGAGGAATGTTTCTTAAGAATTAAAATAGCAACGTATTTTCTATGGAATGTTGGGAGCGGAGCGAACACGGAGAATGTGGAATCTGGAGGTTGGAACAGGACTGAACCCTGAAGTGTCTTAATGACCAAGTCCAATGTAAAAACGTGGCCTATTCGTCGTCCTCCGCGCAGCGCATTCGAGTCCGTGGACCGAGAGGACTCAACACATGTGCCGCTGGGGCGTGTACATAGATGTTTTTAGATAGAAGTGAATATGTTTAGTTTTCTAGGAGTCGTCGTGTGAAGAAAAAATCCTATTTGTTGTGAAACGTAACAAGACCACACACACACACACACACTGAACCAAACAGGAACATTTTGTAATTATGGAAACATTTGATGGAATATGATCAAATGGAGACAAAGTAAACTACCTCTCAATGAAGTTGGATCGATAAGCAACCAATCAGAATAAAAGAGGGACCAACAGATGCAGCACATGCTTTGGAATCACTTTTGGATGATAAAGTTTTGATCGGTCAACAATGATAAATGTCATTAGTTATATTGCCTAAATGTGGGAATCCTGGTGCACTACATAATAAATCAATCAAGATGTCATAGCTACAGCCCGTCTCATTGGTCAAAGTGATGGCACTGGGGATTCTGATTAGTTGTGATCAGCAAAGGGAAGGACTTAAATATGATTGATGATATATCGCGTATTTAAAGTTACAGACTATCAATTTAAAAGTTATCGTTCAGTTACAAACATTTGGACCAGTGTTTTTCAAACTGCAGTCCATGTTCAAGTGGTGGTACTTGGGTTTCTTCAGGTGGAACTCAGACCTTTTTAAAAATATATATATATATATATTTAAATACAATTACATATAATATGCTTTATTGTTGCATTACATGTCTTAGTTTAGTTTAGATATATTTTTGTCTATTTTAGACCTATTTTTGACCTGGTTTGGTCCTAATTTGATCTTGATCTAGGCATTGGTGGTACTGGGAAGCTCAAATATTTTATGAAGTGGTGCTTTTTGGTTTGAGAACCACTGCACTATACTGTGCATTGTTAATTATTGGGTACCCATTGGTCTGTATCTGGGTAAAGACTATTCTTCTTTGGGTCCACGCAAATATTAAAACATGACTTCAGATTGCATTATGAATGTATACAAATGCATCATATAACAGTCCAGTCCCCAAACGCCTCTCAAACAGAGCAAAGCTTTACAGACTCTATCAGAATATATATTTTTAGCATCCCTTTAAAGTGGCTTTTGTACATCAAAGCAGTAATAAATAAAATAAATAATCTGTGATTTTTTTTTCAACATAAGAAACGTATATATTTTATAAATAATTTATATTATTTATATACAATAAACAAGAGGCCCGAAGCAACTTCCTTGTGGAAGGCCACATGATTTTATACCAGAAAGAGAGCCATTAAAAAGAACACATCAATTCTTATCAGTGAAATAACTCCATTTAAGTGACTGCTGAGTTATTAAAGCCATAAGCATACAAGTTACTAAGCAACAGCCTATGACCGATCACATCGAAAGCGGCACATCAATGTATACTTTGATCCATCTGTCTAAGCCACTCCTCAGAAAGTGCATTGGCAGTAGTAGTTCCCAGGCTTAAAAGTTAGAGATCAGAGTTAAGGGCGTTACAAGTGAAACAGGCCTGTATTTGTTTGGACAGTGTGTTGCATTTACCACTTGTAACCTGGTGGGACTCCGCGGTTCTTTTCTCACGAAAAACTCTACGCTGTCATAAAGTCCGGACATTAATCTAGTTATAGCTCCATTTCTCCATTTTCCCATTACAAAACAATGCACATTTGTCACTGCACACTTTGATTCAGTCATGCAGGTCTTCATAACTTACTCCATGTAATATTGTTGTGATGTAACGATACAGATGTTTTAAGTCTGTTGATATTGTTTTTGTTTTCCATAAAGACTCAGGCTTGACTTTTATGGACACATTTGTACAGTTATTGAACAATTCAACTGGTTTGATACAACAGTACGACACATTTTCAACCTTAATGTAGTTCATGATGAAGCTTTTTGTTGATGTCAATTTGTTTTTGCTTCTATGTACATGGTTTTCTTGGACTTTGACATGTTTGTAAATAGGATTTTCTCTTATTTTTTGCTATCTACTTTGAGGGATTGGGATTTTCTCCTCTGTGTTTATCTGATTTGTGACATTTCAGGCAGCTACACTTGACAAAGACCCTTGATATCAGCCCTCCATAACTTCCAATGGACTCTCTTTGAGCAGCTGACCATTCATCAAAGTGACATTTCCTATTTTGCGCTGTGGAGGCACAGATGGATTGATAATGGGGGCAAAACAATAAAAAATCTCTCACTCTCTCTCACTCGAAGCTTTGAAGAGAGCAGACAATGGAAGTAATTTGGTGAGTTTTATCTTCGCATTATACGGGGGAGGTGTCTATAAAGCAGTAAAGTGGATTATACTATACGTTCACCATTCATCAGTCACATAAGAGTTCTATTCAAGTTAATGGCTCCCATGTTGCAATTAACTTCATTTTCTCTTGTAAAAGCAAATGCATAGAATAAAGGTGTTTCCTTATTTTACAAAGAGTGTCTGTGTTGTGTGTGATGTTGATTGCAATTTGAGACATTTTCCCTTTTTCTGTAGGAGTCATTTATTTTTAACATCATTCATTGCTTTCATATGTATTTTCATGCCTAAGATCATTCTCAATAATTCATGATGATATATTTTTGTCCATATAAAAGTTGTCCTTTATTGCAGCCCCCCTCCACCTCATAACTACAGTTCTGTGAATGTGCAGGGTTTGAAGATAATCATATTCACACTAAATAGAAGAAGCTTTGACAACAAACACCAGTCAGGTAAAGTTTCAGTGTATTTGGGGCTGTGGGTCAGGTACCAGAAGTGTTACCTTTCAAATTTGTTGAGATCGTGGCACTATTTTACCATGGTTAGCTTCAAATTAGCATTAGCCTTTAGCTCCAGGGCTATAATTTCTACTACTACTAACTATCTACTAACACAGAAGTTAGGATATAAAACATGTAGTTACATCTGCATGATTTCAGCTACGTACCGTTTAAATATTGATCTACTTCAAGGCACGGTGGTGCAGCGGTTAGCTAAAAGGTCCCGGGTTCGATTCCCACCCGGCCTCGCCTTTCTGTGTAGAGTTTCCATGTTCTGTGTAGGTTTCCTCCAGGGGTACTCCGGTTTCCACTGCAACTGAAATCACGTACAATAGGCCAGGATGAATGCGAGTGTGTTTGAGAGTGCGATTCCGAGTGGGGAACAACGATCCGGTGTGGCGTGTTTACATGCATGAGACTCACGTGTGTTCATTAACATGCACTGTCCCGACCAAATAAACCAATAAAGGACAAGGAAGATGCTAAAAGAGGAAGTTAGCATCATGTTGCTAACTCTCTGCACAGAGCCTATTAGCATGAATAGTAGGTTTTAACCCTAACTAAAACAAAAAGTCAACACCTAATTTTCCCTATTCACCGTACTGATCAACAACAGGGCACCAGAGGGCACCCAGTTTTCATGGGTGCGACTAAATAGTTTTCCTTGGTTGCACCGGTGCACCTGCCCTTCACTGGCCATGATTTACATAAACTCAATTCAATTAAGTCATGTATGTCGCGTTCTTAAGACTTTCCTGAGACTTTACTGAACAAACCGAATCAGCCCATGTTACGTCACATCAGACGCATGAACTACAAGATAATACTGTGTCACCGTAATGTGTCAATGTACTTTTTATTGAACATGACCTGACCAAAACAATAAGCAAGAAGTCACATGGCATAATTATGGGGAAAAAAGGGTATTCAAAGGGAAATAGATTGAAATCGATTGTTTAAACCCGGCCCCATATCTTGTGTGGAATGCTCTGGTGTTGGGAATAAAACATAGAAAGCACAAAACAAAAGCCAACATTTTTTACCAACGACGTGCGAATAATTCGGTGGTGTCGGAATAATCAGAGTCTGGGCGCAGAATGACTCAGAACGGATCCAGTGATGGTTTAAGAGCTTCACAAATGCGGACGACACTTTCCAATCTATTACGCAACAGTTTCCAAGAAATAAACGCAGAAGGGCTGTAGTAGAAGAAGAAACAACCAAAGTAAACTGGATTACAGCTTTGAGTAAGTTCTTTATGAGGTTGTAACACGGTGTGAAGATAAAAAAAAAGAGACAATTCTGTGATAGACAGCGGAAAAGCTCTTGCGTTTTAACTATATTCTTGTCCATATCCGTCATAGATTTTTACTGCTGGTTGTAAAAGGCGGAAAGTGTGTCTGGGAGACGGCTCGAGGCTGTGTGACGTGTGCAGCGGTTGGCCATTGCAGTAAGTGCAGCCCATTAAGAAGAACACTGCGGCAGGTAGAGCGCCCTGCAGAGACGAGCAGGGGAGTGCGCTCAGATGGAAAAAAGTTATAAGGTATTTCTCCTTTAGCTTTGATTCACGGCGGACACAGAATAGGATTTGATGATGCTGCCCCTTTGGGTCAAAAAAAAGACTCAAAATGTGTCTGTGACGAGAATGATCCAGACAGAATCAGAATGTGAACATTTGATTTAGGCTTTAAGTTGCATTGAGATGTATTTGCTTCGTCAACAGAGCACAGGAGATGACTGAGGAGGTGCTGGTCAGTTTGTGTCAGGAAACCAAAGCTGGCTGTGCTCCGACAGCACTCATGAGCACCTCGCTCAGGACCAATAAAGCCGATCCATCCCCTAACCACATCATTACTGAGCTACGGCCCTGGCATTTTCTCGTCTGTCCATCATATACATCAAACCGTGTGGGGGTGGAATATGTTCATTATAAGGAACATGCTCAGAAATGTCCACCCACAGCAGAAGAGATGTGCTTCTCTTTGCTCCCCATAATTAAAGTCCCACTCGTAACCCTAAAGTGGTCGGATTTTTAGACAGTCTTTGGGCCTCAGCATTTCTATTTTACGTGTTAAAATTTGAAATACTGTCTCTGTAACGAAAAGACAATGTGGGTTCAGTGAGTGAGGGCTTGTCACGATTTGCTATAGGCCTGGAGCCGCCTCTGCAGGAAACAGGGAGAGCGACATGTTATAAAACTGTGAAAACAAGCTTTCAAATGTATCTATATTTGAGTTCGAAACAGGTCTGGTGATGGACAAACGTGGAGGTCAGCAACAAAATCCAGGAATAAAGTTCACAAAGTGATCGACTCGAAGCTGCTGGAATGAAGCACAAATCCTACTCCAGTACTACAATACAAATTCTCAGTCATCCTGGTGGTTAATTATATCTTCTAGGAACAAAACCCCCATACACTGTGCTTTAGGTGACTTGTGTCATGTGAAAAGCTCTCCATAAATAAGCTTCCATGCCATTTATCCACTAGGCTGTCAGGACGCTGGACCCTCCCCTTCCTTCCATCTGCTGCCCCCTGTTGTGTATACTACTATGTATTTATTATGTATGTAGCCATCCTCTTTTCAGGCATCGGTGTCGAAAAGTATTGTTCAGGTATTGGTATCGAAAACAATTCAGCTGTACACAGACCTCGCTACACGTATTGGCAGAACTGAAAACAATGTTAGGTAACACTTTACATTACGGGCCGGTAAGTCCATGGTACTTACAGTGGTACTTACAGTGGTAATTACAGTGGTAATTACAGTGGTAATTCTAGGTACTTATTGTGGTTCTTACACTGGTACTTACGGTGGTTCTTACACTGGTACTTATGGTGGTAATTACAGCGGAAATTCTAGGTACTTATTGTGGTACTTAAAGGATACTATAGTGAGAATTACAAGTTATGTACTTCTAGATTCAATGGTAACTCTTAGTAATGAAGGTTGTACTTCTTGTTTTCCCTAATGCTGTTTTATGTTGTTTTATAGTCACACAATCCTAGAAATTACGTCTGTATGTAGAAGTACCACATTTACTATTTATGAATTGCTGCTGTAGTGTTCTTGAATTACCAATAAGTACCATAGATGTATCACTGAAACTACTAGAAACTATCATGTAAAGCATCAAAGTACATAGAAGTATGACCTTCATTACTAAGAGTTACCACTGTATCTCTTAGTAATGAGAGATACGGTGGTAACTCTGTGTCTCCCTAGCCCTAACCCTAATGACTAGTAATTATGACTTTTAGTACCACAATAATAACCTAGAATTATCACTGTAAATACTAGTACTTACCACTGTAAGTACCACTGTAAGAACCACTGTAAGTACCATAATAAGTACCAAGAAGAACCGCTGCAATTACACTGTATGTACCACGGACTTACCGGCCCGTAATGTAAAGTGTTACCCAATGTTATAGCGTTTCATATGATGACAAAGATCTAATAATCAGCGTCAGACCAAGGAAAAGATCAGGATATAAATGAATCTTTTTCAGACCCACTTGACTCTTTGAAGCACTGGCCTTCATCACAAACACATGACCCACTTCTGTGTACTTTGCACGACACCAAAGCCTTTGTTTCTTTGCCCACCTTTACCCTAAATGGACTCTTCGAACTTGTTTTTTGACTATGACGTGACAAGCGCAGCAAAAGATGACAAATACAAAATCAGCCGTACTGTTGGGGCTTCGCGCACATCAGCATGAGGAGAATAGAACTGATTGTAATGGATTTATGCGCCACACAGGGCTGGAAGTACAGGACATCAAGCACTGCGTTTTGAATTTCAATCGCCCTTTTCAGGCGAGACACAGTGTGCCGAACCAGCCTATTCATGCGAAGAGGGACGGGAAAAAAAAGAAGACATAGCAGCTAACAAAAACACACAACAGTGAGGCTAAAGCTTTAATGTTTGGTTCAGTTGACTCAGTTGCAATTAATGATGTTGGATTCCCTTTTGCAGTACTCCCGTTGGCCGCTGGGAGGAGGTGTTGCCTCAAAACTGCGTTGACTGCAGATGCTGATGAGGTCTGCAGGGTGTCCAGAGCAGGGGCGGACTGGCCATATGTCGAGCACAGAAGGGCCACTGGCTCTAGGGCCACCAGTCCCGCCTCAACCGAGCTTTACCCAAATCTAAAAGCTAAAAAGAAAAGCATCAAAATAGCGGGAAAAAGAGGATGAAAAGTCAACAAAAAACATGAGAAAAACACGGACAAAAAAAAAACAACTACAAAAAACGTGAGAAACAAAAAATGATAGAAAAAATGATTTCAAAAACGACAAAAAATGACAAAAATGTGGCAACGTGACGGAAAGTTTCCATCACTTTTGTAGGTCTTAGCTTTCAAATGAGGCGTTACATTGTTGATCTCCAGTCGAGAAGCTTTTAGATTTGGGTAAAGCCCAGTATAAAAAAAACATGAATCTAAAAGGAATTCCGTGGAGTATGGTGTACCACAAGGTTCAATTTTGGGACCATTATTATTTATTATTTATATGAATGATTTTGCTTCTGTTTCTACGACCACCTTTCCCGTTCTTTTTGCTGATGATACCAAAGCCGAACTGGGGAAAATGCACTCGTTAATGTTAAGGCGGGTGGCAAGAGGTTAAAATATGTATTTGTGGAAGTGTCACAATTACGCTAATTTGGGCCAGGCTGGTCAGAGTCCAGCCCTCCCCTGGTCCAGAGGCACTTGTTGTTCAGAAAATCAAGAAAAATAAGTCAACCTCTTAACCACCGCCTGAACCAAGCACATTTTCTCCAGCTCGGCTTTACCCAAGTCTTAAAGCTTCTTGGAAAAAGCGTCAAAAATAGTGACAACGAGAAAAGCAATGAAAGTGCAACAAAAAAAGTGGCAAAAAAAAGCGATCAAAGATGAGAGTAAAATAAAGATGGGGAACCAAAATGACAAATAATCAACGTCTAAGTGTCCCCATGGTTATATTTGTTTCAGTTCAGAGTGGAGTGGACAACTTGAAAAGGTCTGGCGTGACTTGTTAGACCGCAGTCCCTGAAAACAGTCTTGCCTTGATGAGTTCACTTGAAAACTGCATAAAAAGTCCTTCATCTGCAGCCTCGGGAACATAAATATATGCAGTCACATACTGGGCTGCAGCTGACGATTAACAACTGTGTGATTGCCGAGTTGGAAACAACATCTGGCCATTTTCAAAGAGACAATGTGCAGCAGGGCCACGTAAATACTCTTAGAATATTTTATAGAAGTGAGGACAAGAGGGATAGACCGGGCTTCTTCCTACATTGAGGCAACTGCATTTCATATGAAGATATTTTTATATTTCAAACCATGAGTCAGAATCGAAAGTATTACTCTTAATATGTACACGGTTGCGCTCATACGTTTACACCCTGCAGGTTTTTTTGGTGGATAGTTTCTGGTTACATTAAGATTTGAAAGGCATAAACAAGCTCCAACAATGAGTGGGAGAAAAAAGTGATTGTGTTACAATTTATATTCTTTGTAAAATCCAAAACCACAACATCAAAAATGTAAGGATATGATGCATGTTTCTGTATGTTAAAGGGGCTAGATGCAAGTTAGCCATTTTATGCTCACTACTGCCACCTCAGGTCATATGTGTAACTGCACCCTTTATATTAAGCCACCTTTTTGAGTGACAGTGCAGGATTTTAGAGGCAGTTGTGGTGAACAGGTCCGGGCTCATTCTCTACATAGGACATTGTTGAAACATGTATGCTTAATTTGAACAGTTTTAAACTCCGTATAGTCCCTTTAGAGTTCAGTTTAGTTTTGTTGCCAACAAGCTGAAATCTCGCAGTATTTGTGAGTTCACAAACACACAAGAATTAGAATCCAACCTCTTCACCATTCAGGAGGTTTGGGCCAAATAGATACAAATTTACATCACCACAACAACAAAACATGAGGTATGATGCTACACACTCACAAACACACAGAACATTTTTCAAAAAAAATGAATATTTAATGAATTTGTGGCGCTGCTCCAAATGTGTGTCCTCTCCCCGAACGATTCAAGCCGATCCCAGACTCATATCAGTGCTCGTGTTCATGGATCTGTGATATCAGTCTGGGGCCGTATTCCTAAAGATTCTGAGATTCCTCTCAGAGAGCTCCTAACTTAACCTAAAAATTCCTGGCAAGAAGTCTTAGCTTATGAGTGATTCCAGAACATTCTCAGAGAACTCTGAGCGAGGAATGGACACAAACTCCTATCTTAGAGAGGAGGTGTGACTGACCCCGTTACTTGGTATGAGTCATCATTTCAAAAGCTGTGATTGGTTGATCCTAAAAGCTAGATAAAAAATTTACTTTTGGTGATTATGGGGCAAAGAATGAACCCTCAAATCGATAAACCTAATCATAGAATCGAATCTTATGAAGACTGTGTCATTGTAAATAATATTTCACATAAAAGAAAATATCAGATATATAGATAGCTGTTCATTTTTGCACTTTCAACTTTCAACATTTCTACTGACTTTGGTGTTAATGAGGGTAAAATGGCACATACGAAGCAGTGTGGGTTGGCTTTCGAATATACCGCAAACAAGTGAACAGCAATGGAGAATAAAAGAAAAAGGAAATCCAACTGGACAGAGGAACAGTGTTTGCTTCTGGCTCAATTGGTCAATGAGCGGTAAATTTGGCCCCGGTGTCACACAGTGCAAGTCAAGAAGCAAGAAACTATAGCACCACAGGTAAATGCCTCATTTCCACTGGTTGTGCGCACAGGTGAGGCTTGTGAGAAGCAGCGGTACGTGTTGCATTCAAAAGCAAAAGCCATTTTGTCCTCTGCGTAGGGAACTCCTAAGCTCCTTTAACGTCCTCCTCCTGACTCTTAAGAGATCTCACCTTAGGAGCTATCTAAAGAGCTAGGATTCTATAGGAATAGCTTTTTTCTTAACCAGGATCTACTCTTCACTTTTAGGGGAAATTCTAGGAGAACATCATGATTGCAAATTTTTTTCTTAGAATTTGGCCACTAGGAGCAACTCTTTGCATTAAGCTAACCTGTAAAAGCCCAGGCTCTTACAGGTTAGCTCTTTTTTAATGGGTAGATCAATGTTTAGTTCATATTAACCATACTTTTCAGATTTTTTTCCATTTAGTTTGAGGGTGTGAGCAGCGTGAATGTTTATTGCTTCACTTCCTCAGTTCCAATGCATTTTACTGTAAACAAAATGATATGATATTGTGCAGTTTTTGTGATGTTACCTGGCATTAGAAGAATACAAAGAAAAGAATATTCACTGGGATTCAAACTTCAGAGTTACCACAACAGTGATTAGAGTCCATAGTGACCGTGTTGGCCAGTGCACGTCTCTGAGACTTTCTTTGCAGAGTTTCTGTCCCTTGGGAGGTGGTGAGTTACATCATCGTGTCCCTGACGCCCGCCGCTCTGTAATTAAGCCAGAGCCTGATTAGACAAACGAGCCTCTCAATCACGGCGAGGACGGAGAGCGGCCGCAGCTGGAGCGGCGCCCGAATGTGGGACCAATTACACGCCCAGCACCTTTTATGTGATCCACAACTCCCGAGACGAACTGGGAAGAAATAAGTTACATGATAGAAAGATGAGCAGCATTTGAAAGTTAAAGGTCCTATATCATGCAAAATCGACTTTTTGGAGCTTTTAGCCGTATTGTAATGCTATTTCTTTATGAAAACACCCCCAGAGTGGTTTTTGGCTTCACTCACGCAGTTCTGAGTAATCCTCCTGAATACTGCTCTCTGTTCTGCTCTGCTCTGGCCTTTCCTGGAAAACGACTGACTTGTACCCATCTGACGTCAGATTGGAACACCAGGAAGTGCTCGAAGTCTGTAATGTAATGCAGTATGGCCTGAATTTAATTTGTAAAACAGTTTTTCATTATTTCTGTCGCAAGAAAGAAATAAAGACAAAAAAAATATATAAAATAAAGGAAGTGCCCGACTGGTCTACGTGCACGCTGCCTCTGCAGGAAAAACAAACGCACCCCCGGAGCGTCTGAACAGATGTCATGTTTTCACCGAAAGTTGTGAAGAAGGAGCTCTTTCTAGCCTACTTTGGTCACCTGTTCTTTTTTCTTACCTAACGATAATGTCTCCGCGAAAATGCGCGTTTGGCTCCAAGAGGACAGGACTTTATTTAACCTTCCTGAAGAAGAGACCACTTGCCAGATGTTGGAATTTCTTTCTGGGATTCAGCGACTATCAGCCAAAATAAAGGGCTCAAAGAATAAAGGCCGACACGAGCCCAAGCAATTAACTTGGTAAGAGGTACGTGGCTACGCGCACGGCACATACCTGGGTCCTGGGCAGGCCGAGCGGTGTGGGCAGGCTCTGTGCCCAAGCTGTTCATAAACATCATGCTGCCTACTTTTTGCGCACAAAGAGGAACTAAACTGCTTATTTTTCTGCTGTAAATGAAACGCTGTCCTGCGAGATCAAAGCCTGCCCAGGCAGCTTAAAGGTGACAACACAGCAGCACGTGCGCTCACCCGCTGCACCTGCACCACCTTCCCAAGCCTTTAACTTAGAATTTCGGGTTGGGCACAGGCCGGGCTCGGGCCTAAAAAATCATCTCTAAGCCAAAATAGTGTTTGTCTGTGACCATAACTTCATGGATGTTCGGTGAACCTTGGGCAGAATCAAAGTGGATTAACTTTTATAGCCAGCGCGATTCCCTCAATACAAAAACGTGATGGAGCGGCCAGAGTGGTGAGTCATTCAAAACGTGTGTTAGCTTGTGTGTGTTAGCCAATTATGAAGCTGTGTTTCACATGTCAACTCCTTTAAACTGCATTGTGAAGTAACTTCGCTTATTGCTGTGATATTTATATTTCTACTACTGCTAAAGTTTCATGGGCGGAGAGACGAGGCGGCGTTAACTGAATCCAAGCGTCTTGCCTTCCAGGTTGGAAAATTACCCCCAGAAAATACTTAAATTTCAAATATCGCTGACAGAACTGGGTTGATTGTTGATTCAGTTTGGCTACATAGATTTGTCATTGTCACTTTAAGGCTCTGGCAGGACAAACTATTTCTCCCAATGTGAGTTAAACACTGTTCCACTCCAGCAATACTAGTAGAGAGCGCAGGGCACACAGTTTGTAGGAGGAAAAGCAAAGCATGAGGAGTTTGCAGTGTTTAGAAATGCAAGACTCAAATGAAATTAGATTGAGTTCAAATATTTCATCAACATTTACACTGACCTTTAGAATCTGTATCACGCCAGTGATTAAATCAGGTATGCCACTGTCTAATAATGCAGCCTTAGTTACACTGTGTGCCCATAACCCTGAGTGTGATAATAATCATTTTTTCTGTTCTCATTCATTATAGACCAGGTGGCTCCGTTCCCCACACTTCTCACCTCCGTCTGGTCTCCCGCAACACATTTCCATATAAAGCTTACGCCAATAAAAGCGACTTTAATCCTAAAAAAGTAAAGAGCTTATCCCACCAAAGCCGAAAGTCCAAATGTTTGTTCAGCTGAATTTCGGCTCAGGTGACCAGCCATTCTGTCAGCGCTGACGACTGAGGAGAGAGAAAGAGTCAGGATGCACACAAAACGTGACAAGGAAAAAGGACATTTTGATGACACAATGCAGCCTCAGCAGTGCACAGAGGTTTTGTAATGTGGGGTGAGGTGAGATAAAAAAGCTTCTTCTGCAGGTTTCAGACACAGCAAAAATGATGAATACATTGGGAGACGTTCGATGCTCTGATACGGTGAGGTTCACTTCAATGTTCCCGTCGTCTGCTATGAACACGCTCTTTCTCGGAGGGCGACCGCAATGCAGCACCTGGGAACACATCAGCACCTAGAGCCAGATTTAATCATGAAGAAGGATTAGTTCACCATCCATGTCTCTGGATGCAATGACCGCATCACAAGAAGCCACAATACATCGTGAAATCACTCACATTAAAACAAAAATGCATGAAACTTACAAATGTTAAAGGAACAGGCCACCGTTTTTACATACTGAAATATGTTCTTACCTGAGATCTTAGATGAGTTGATGCGTACCTTTCTGGTCTTTGTGCGTGCCCTCAATCACGCAAAACAACCAAAGATGTTGTTAGCATTTGGCCTCTCCCTGTGTATTCCTATAGCTCCAAACGGGGGTAAAGTTGGAAGCCACCACGCTCTTCCACGGGCATGCACAAAGACCACACAGGTACGTATAAACTCGTCTAAGCTCAGGTAAGAACATATCTCAGTGTGGAAGAACTGTGTGCCCTCAGTCACGCAAAAAGACCAAAGATGTTGTAAGCATTTGGCCTCTTCCAGCATATTCCTATAGCTCCAAACGGGGTGAAGAAGCGACCAAGCTCTTCATCGGGCACGCACAAAGACCAGACAGGAATGGAAAAACAGTGGCCTGTTCCTTTAAAGGAATAGGCCACCGTTTTTACATACTGAGATATGTTCTTACCTTAGCTTTGACGAGTTCTTTAGGACCTGTCTGATCTTCACCCGTGCCTTCAGTCACGTAAACACAGCGCAGACGGCGTTAGCATTTAGCCTCTCCCTCTCTCCACTATAGCTCCAAAACAGGTCAAGATAGAAGCTACCAAGCTCTTCCACGTTTTCCCTATTTAAATATGGTTACGTGAAGTGTTGCACTACAAAGTATAATTACACAAAATTAAACAATGTGGATTTTCTAAGCGGATAAAAGGGGAACTATATTGTAAGGAGTAATAATACCAGGAGTAATTTGGCATCCGCACAGTGAAGTGAAGATTACTGCGCAGTAAAGTGAAAATTACCGCGCGGATTTCGAACTACTCCTGGTATTATTACGCCTTACAATATAGTTTCCCCTTTTATCCGCTTAGAAAATCCACATTGTTTAATTTTGTGTAATTATACTTTGTAGTGTAACACTTCACGTAACCATATTTAAATAGGGAAAACGTGGAAGAGCTTGGTAGCTTCTATCTTGACCTGTTTCGGAGCTATAGTGGAGAGAGGGAGAGGCTAAATGCTAACGCTGTCTGCGCTGTGTTTACGTGATTCAAGGCACGGGGGAAGATCAGACAGGTCCTAAAGAACTCGTCAAAGCTAAGGTAAGAACATCTCAGTATCTATGAACGGTGGCCTATTCCTTTAAGTTACTGTAGTGATAAGGCTCAAGTACTGTAGTTATAATTGAAGTCTTGTTTTAGCACAATATCTGAAAATGAAACTACAATTTGGTACACAAAATGGTTTAGTGAAATACTGCAAAATACTGTTATCAGGAAAACTAAGTCCAGTTATGTTGTTTTAAACGTACAAGACAGAACAACAACAATAAATGGAGTGAATATTTATTGACTAGGTTCGGGAGCAGGACCACGCCTCGACCTATCACACTTTGCACACCAACCACTCTTGCTTTCACCTAACCACGCCTCTAATTACTCACGAGCCTTTACATACCAAGCCAAGCCTCGTCATCTCAGTTTGTTTGAAACTGTCGACCCCACCCTCCCTCCCTTCATGTCTGTTCCATTTCAGCAATGATTCTCCTGCTTAGAAGGGGAGGTCCCGAATAGCTGGGTTCATCCGAGACGGAGCCCCCACCCACAGTCTCGCCCAGTTTCACTCCACACTATAACCTTGTGAATAAAATCTTGATTGCTCTTTGTTGTGGCGTGGTCCATGCTAGTGAAAAGACTTCAGAAATACACTGGGAAAATGACCACCATACATGGGATGAATGCGGAAATAAAGGTTCTTTACGTTGAATTTTAGTGCGTTTGAACTAATTGCCTTTTACTGTGAATAGCCCCCCACACCTGCAGCACAGTGGAGGCGTCACAAGAGGCGCTACAGGAAACGAAAAAGGGTGAAAGACTGTTGTGGAACGGAGGGAGCTGTGCAGGGGGAAGAGGAAGGAGGAGGAGCCTGACCAGTGCAGGACACCACGCTCTGAAACAGGGACAAACCCAAATGAGCGCCGAAGGCAGTACTCTGGTTTCCCCGTCCTCCCTCCAGGACTAACCCCTGAACACAATTTCAACATGACAAATATAGCACTTACTCACTTACAAGCAGAAAGTCCAATTATAATCAAAAAAACTTGAAATGATACAAAATCATCTGAATTAAGAAGAAGAAGAAAGAAAAAAAACATCCTCCTTTGGCGATAAGTGGTTTTATCTTTTCTAAGACCAGACCAAGTCTACTCAAACTAAAGCAGCAATATGGAGACATTTCTTAAATGTCAGATTAGAACGATGGAGGAGTTCCCAGAAATCTTCAGACATCTCATTCTTTCTGGTAAAGTGTTTCCAAAAGTGAAACTGTTAGTCCTGTTCCAGTAAAGCCCTTTGGACATCACACTCTCATTGAGTATTCATCTCACGAGGCTCACTGTGAGTCTTTCTCCCTGTTTTCTGCCACTGTACCAAATTTAATGGAAGATAATTCTGTGTTCGTGTAAAAAACAAATAAAAATAAATCCAACCTTGCTGAGTTTGAGGGATAAAAAGGCAACTAATACAAATAAATGAATGACTCTTGTTACCCTAAGGTTCAATGAAAAACAGCGACTTCTTCTGAAACCCAATCTTGAATCTGGTTTCTCTTTGAAGTGTTCTAGTTTCCAGCGTCATGTGAAGCACACATATGCTGCTTCCATCTGTCGACATGGAAAGTGCATTTGTGTCAGAGGAACATGTCGAGCTAAGATGTCGCTAAAGGAGACCGAACGTGACGGAAATAGAGTTTGTCAAATACCGAGGGATTTTTACGGTTAACTGGATTGTGGTGTGGGTCGTCACATGAACACACCAAACCTGGCTCTCGTAGGTGCAGTTACCTGAGCTTAGACGAGTTGATACCTGTCTATAGTATATAGCTATAGGAATATACTGGGAGAGGCCGAATGTTAACAACATCTTTGGTCTTTGTGCGTGACTGAGCGTACGCACAAAGACCAGACAGGTACGCATCAACTCGTCTAAGCTCAGGTAAGAACATATCTCAGTATGGATGAACGGTGGCCTGTTCCTTTAAATGTTGAATACACAGTAAGTACCAGCGACACCTTATGAGTCACAGGAGATCCCGCACACCCATCACAGTCAGGGTTGGACCTAGAGGCGCAAGATTTTTTCATGCAGGACGGCAGCGGAAAAGCCACATCCGACAGCCGTCTCTGATTGGCTCAGTTCAATTAATCCCAATAAGACGCCTTTAGTAGACATCACTATCCTTAAGGTAAGGGTTAAGTGAAGGGAGTTTTATATTAGTTTAGCTTGACTAGCTTGCCAATCATCCCTTTGTCGAAGTTGAAAAATCCAAACCAGAGGCAACAGTAATCGGTCCAGAGACAGATTTATTGATGACAGTAACCAGAAGGTTTTTCTGGTTTCTGTCAAACAGGCAATTCAGAAACAGTCAGTAGAGGCATTGTAACGTTCATTCATCAACTCCCATGTCCTCTTCTTTGATAAAGTCCACAAATCGTTCTTATATACGAGATGACGTGTACACTGAACATGCAATACGTGCTGTCTTGGAGTTTGGTGCCACCACAGTAATGAGTCTGCCCTGGGCACATAATCTTATCTGAAAGGTACAAAGCGCTTTTGCATCTACATCATCTTACCCCAGTATCAGTTCATGACGTATGGCCTAATTCTCTTTGGCTTACAAGAAAACATATAGTTACAATAAAACAAGAGTACATTTTCCATCCATTCTACATAAAAAATTATCAGGGCATAGGTTTTGATTTTTTACATTTATTTCTTAGCTCTATGAGGTCCATGCTCTGGTCATCCACAGCATCGCTGACTTTTGGACATAGCTTTGAAACAAAGTCATGGAGACTTTCTTTTGTGTTGGAAACCAGAGATTTCAAGCTTTCTAACAAGCCCCGGTCCTTCTAGTTCTCCGGGGAGCTGTGTAACATTGCAGTACAAAATGTATGAATTTACATCAGAAGTGGAGGCTCACTGTAGTGCACTCGATTCATGTTTGCAAATATTCCTACTGAGAAAAAAAATAGAGACAATTATGGTCATAATCATAATTAAATAAATCCTCCAGGCTGTCAGGAAACTGAACTTTCTCCTTTTAATGCCCTCCCTCTGCTTCCACCACAAACAGAGGACCACTCCAGCCCCATCAAAGACTCTGAACTTTGGGTTCAGAACCTCAAGGTTAGTCTTTACCTTCTGTTTTCGTTTGTTCTTCCATTGCCAAGAAGAGGGCGTATAAAGGACATCAGGGGGCAATCCTCCTCCAGCTTCCCTGTTGACAGTTGAACCATGAAATTGTGTCTGTTGAAATTGTTTGAGCCATCAGCTGTTGTGATAATGGGCTTGACAAAATAAATGTATTGATGTATTAGTCATGTGATTTGCCTGGCAGTTGTGGGGGCGATCAAAGTGCCCTGGAAAAAAGCTACGGTACAACTTCGCCACTTGGGGCAACCCGTCAGAAGCAGTATTTTGAGCCTTTTGTGCCAGTTAATAACCACCTGAGTAGGACAAAATTTAAAAATTCTTAAAAAACGACACCACACATCCAATCTTTGTAATGGCTATTATTTATTCAATATCTTATTCAACAGGACAAAAGGATGTCGAACACTCGCACTCAAGTTTCTCCCACATGTAAATACTTTATGCAGCAAAAAACATCGTTCCCCCCAAACTTTCAATCAGGAAGCAACTGTCAGTCCAATCACTGCGTCAACAAACCTCATCAGATTCAGCTCGTCCCCCCGCGGAGCACCAAATAACACGGAAACCCATCAAGGGCTATTAATTAAAGCCTATACTCGAAGTCAAATGGGTCACGCCGCGGGAGGCTGACGTTCTCTCTCATTTTGTATTTAGGGAATGGAAATAGACAGTTATTGTAAGTACACTTATAATTATTTTCAAACTATGCTTCTACTTAGCTGATCTCCAGGGACGGCAGGTACAGCAACAGTTTCTTAATGTTTGTGAGTTAAGTGTATGAGCAGTTTTAGAGTGTCCTACAATGCTTCGACAGGGTTTCTACAGGCAGCAGCAAGTAATGCTTATAAATACTATATGTTTAATGCCACAAACGCAAAAGATCTGGACATATTTCATTTCATATCATTTGTAAACATTCAATCAAAAAAAAAATCAAAAAAAAATGTTGATCCTAAACAAAAAAATTATCAATCATAGTTTCTGTCCCAGCTTTGATTAGCTGCCGTTAGCATTAGCATACCGTTGCTAGCTGCAGCATTTTGCGCCACGATCAACACTACAATTGCGGAGGATAAAACTGAGCGATTGAACCCTCCAGGTGCTTCAGAATGACATGCAGCGTGTCCATATTCACTGAGGTTTAGTGAAACTAGCTCAATGGGCGAGGAACAAGCTTCTCTATGGTCTTCACGGCGGGGACCTGACATCGCTGTAATACCACCCCCTTGTGGCCAGGGGAGAGACACTTGGAAGCATTGATTCAAATGAGAATTCCGACCTCCCAAGAACAGCTTAAAAGCCTGGCTCCGAAGAGTTTTTCTTTTTCTAAAAATGCTATGACCCCATGTGACCGCGCTGGGGTAGGTAAAATATTTTTAACCACACTGTTTTTTTGTTTATCAGCCAGAAAATTTGAAGCATTTTTCAGTGCAGTGGCTGGCTCCAGAACCTGTCAATCAAGCTCTGGTGCTCTGTGGAGGCTCCGCCCACCCCACGAGCAGAGGGCTTTCCACCTTTTTTGCCCTTTTAAGAAACAGGCTGCGTAGGAGGAGTCTGAGCAGCCATTATGGTTCACACAGGACTCGGAACCTTTTCTATGAACGGGGCTGAATAGGTATTATTAATCTATCTCAAATTATTATGTCCATGAACTAGCTTTAGTGAAACTTGTAGAGGGAGGACTTGTTTTAAAGCCCTGACTTCGCTGGAGATATCGGCCCTTATCGGTGCTTGATCGTCCGATAATCGATATTGTAAAATCCCCAAATATCTCAAACTCTCCAAAAAAATCCTTGTAATATGAATAATTTACTCTTTTTAAAGGAATTGGTCATTATTTCACAACCAAAAGTATGTAACATGTTGGGTGACTATACGCGGAGTCAAATATCTTTGTTTTGGTCGAAACTTTGCAGCCTCAACCTTGAAGACCGCCTGTCATGTTTCGTTCATGTTCTGGCTCATCATTCCATCTGTAGAAATGTGAGCGCACTTTCCTGGAGAAGTCTGGGCCGGCCGCTGCGGCGTCTGCGGAGCTTTGCCAAGGCCGTCCGTCCGTCCGTCCGCACATCAGCATTTCACTAGGGCAGCGCTTTCGTCTTTATAGCTAAATTTCATTACAAGGACTCCAGCCGCCTCTCAAGCGCAAATGAACAGAACTAATAGAGTTTGACCTTAAGCGGCGCCAATCGATGTCAAAGATGTTCACACTGCGAGCCCGACGCGGGGCGCAGGGAGAAAATTAGGTTTGCGTGTGTTCGTGGCTGTTCAACATTGGGGATTTTGCTTAAGCCACAGCCAATTACCCCGAAGTTACTTTATGAGAGGCTAATACATTCAGCGTGCATATACTTTAACATTTATCTTCAGGCATTTCACTACACCTTGGTGCCCGATATAGAGTGACTCATTTCAATGATTTTTCCTCAAATCTTGAGTATTTGCTGACATTTTCCACACGTTTTCTTACTTTTTTAGGCTCCTAACAAAGTCCCTGCACTAAATCAAATCAAATCAAATCAAATCAAATTTATTTATATAGCACATTTAAAACAACTGCTGTTGACCAAAGTGCTTCACAAAAGGTCTACAGTACAGAGAGAAAAACAACAACATATAAATATAATAATAAAAAACAAAACACAATATACAAAACAGCAAAGCACTAACAGCTTAGATTTGGCCAGATATGTGCTAGACAGTGTTAAAAGCTTTTGCATAAAAGTGTGTCTTAAGCAAAGATTTAAACTGGTCCAGTGTCTGAGCAGCTCTGATGTGGAGAGGAAGGTCATTCCACAGTTTTGGAGCTGCAACAGAGAAAGCCCTGTCCCCTTTAGTCACATATTTGGAGCGAGGGACCTCTAAAAGCAGCTGATCAGCAGATCTCAGAGCCCGAGCAGGGGCGTGACGTACCAGAAGCTCAGACAAATACAGAGGAGCAGCACCATGGAGACATTTAAAGACAACAAGTAAAAGCTTAAACCTTATCCTATAATACACAGGGAGCCAGTGTAGAGCAGCTAACACAGGGGTGATGTGCTGTCTCTTTCTGGTCCCTGTAAGGAGACGAGCGGCTGCATTTTGTACCCCCTGAAGGCGACGAATTGAACGCTGACCAAGACCAGTGTACACAGAATTACAATAATCAAGTCGCGACGTTATAAAAGCATGAATGGCTTTCTCAAAGTCACAGGCAGGTAGATAGTTTTTTACCTTGCTTAGAGTTTTAAGATGGAAAAAGCTTGATTTGACAACATGATTTATATGTTTCTCAAATTTAAATTCATTGTCTACAAACACACCAAGATTCCTTGCAAAAGGGTGACAGAAGGAAGCTAGAGGGCCAATGGCGCTGTCACAAGTGTCGAGAACATTAGAAGAATTTCCAAATATTACAATTTCTGTCTTATCTTTGTTTAGACTAAAAAGTTGGCCTCCATCCATGTCTTAACTTCTTGAATGCAATCCAACAAAGGATTCAATGATCCCTCAGAACTAGACTTTAGTGGCATATATATCTGCAAATCATCAGCATAAAAATGATAACTAACTTTGTGTTTCTCTAAAATCAGACCAAGGGGTAGAAGATACAGAGAAAATAACAAAGGGCCTAAAATGGACCCTTGAGGCACTCCACAATGAATAGGTGACACAGAAGAGAAGCATGAGCCAACATTAACTGAAAAACTTCTATCTTTTAAATATGAATCAAACCATTTCAGAACAGTGCCTTTGAGTCCCACAGACAGCTCAAGGCGTGATAAAAGAATGCCATGATCCACTGTATCAAATGCAGCAGTTAAGTCCAAGAGCACAAGGACAGAGTGGACTCCACTGTCAGCAGTTAAAAACAAATCATTAAAAACTCTTAAAAGGGCAGTCTCTGTGCTATGACAGGGTTTAAAACCAGATTGGAACTTTTCTGCAATGGTGTTTTGATCAATGTAAGATTGTAGCTGCTCATAAACAGCCTTCTCAAGAACTTTGGATAGGAAGGGCAGCTTAGATATAGGCCTGAAGTTAGCCAAAGTAGTGGGGTCCAGATTAGGCTTTTTTAAAAGAGGCTGCACCACAGCATGCTTAAAATCAACTGGGACACAACCAGATTTTAAGGAAGAATTGATCATATCAACTATGCACGGACCAATGGATTCAAAAACCTCCTTGAGGAGACCTGGAGGAATTTTATCCATGGGACAAAATGATGAGCGCACTTTGTGAACAATCTTTGTTAAAATGGATAAAGACACAGGCTCAAAGGTGTCAAAAGTATGACATGTTTGTGGGACATGATTGTTTAGGCCAGATGAAGCAAGACCGGCCCTAATGGAATTAATTTTTTCATTGAAAAACTCCATAAAATCCTCACAAAGTTGAGGTGAAGGCACAAGACCAGAGGAGTCACATGGGTTGATAAGCCTGTTTAGTGTCTTAAAAAGAAACTGGGGATTTTTAGCATTACAGGACACAAGATTAGAAAGAAAATTAGCTTAAATATCCAAGTATTGATCGTTGCAGATTTCACACCTGGCATTTGTCCATATTATTTTGGTAATATTTGGGGGAAAGAATTAAGAGACGGTTTTCAACCAATTTGGTCTCTTAAAGGAATAGGCCACCGTTTTATAAGCAAATAAAAAGGGTGGACTATATTGTGAGGCGTAATGATACGAGGAGCAAAACGTCCGCGCAGTAACTCCTAAAGACTTCCCCCGCTCACTTCCGTCAATAACCTTTAGGAGTTACTGCGCGGACGTTTTGCTCCTCGTATCATTACGCCTCACAATATAGTCCACCCTTTTTATTTGCTTATAAAATCGATATGTTACATTTCTGTGTAAATATACTTCGCATGAAAACACTTCACGTAACTTTATTTAAATAGGGAACACGTGGAAGAGCTTGGTAGCTTCTATCGTGAGCATTTTTGGAGCTATGTGACATGTGGGAGAGGCTGCGTATGTGCTCCGTTTGCGTGACAGAGCGCACGGACAAAGACCAGACGGGGATATATTAACTCGGCTAAAGTGAGGTAAGAGCATATCTCAGTATGTTAAAACGGTGGCCTATTCCTTTAACATGTAAACCTTCACCTGGAAACAAAAAGAGCTTAATCTTCACAATAACATGTTCAATTATTGCACTGATTAAATGTTTCTCCATAGATTTATATAGAATATTGTAATTTAAAGGGACACTTTCACTAAAGTTATTTTTCTCACATTGTCTTTGTTGTGCAAGATGCTTTAAAATTGTAATGTATATTCGTAGTAACAGCTTTTAATTAAATATGTTTGCATTACATATTACTGTTTAGCTGAGTTACATTACTTTAAGTTACTTTTGAGTTACTTTTGGCAAAATATGACTTGAAAATAGTAATAATGCCACCGAGCAAAAGGGCAGTCAAAGATTTCCTTTTCTTTTGCTTTCCCGATTCTCTGGTGTTTTGTTCTGACGACGTTAGCCACATGCTGCTGCAGATACACCAGTGTCCAACTTGATTTGGTGCTGCATTTTATTTGGGGAGAGTTTGAGATTTTTTTCTTAGTGTATCAATCCAAATCATTTCAATGCACTTGTAACTAGAGTTGCTTAAATTGTAATGACTAATATATTATCATATTTTGTTTACTGAAAAAAAAAAAAAAAAAGCAATATATTTTTGTAATACTTTAATCCCAACTCTGCACATTGTGGTGACAATATCTCCACCCAAGCAGCACCTACAGACTTTTCCAGCTTTATAAATCCGTATAGAGATTAGATATTACCAACATTCCTTTGAAAGTCAAAAAACTATAAGGCAAAATAAAAAAAAATGTACAGATTTTTTTCCACTAAAATAACTAAAAACTAAACACGATCCAAAAATCCTTTCCGAAATAATCTTTGTAACTCATATGTCAACAGCACAAAACCATACATTTAAACCTGGCTTGATTCAGATTTGGGCATTTTTAGGTAAAAAAAGACCATATTTTTATATGAAAACATAAAATGTCAGAAAACCTGTAATACATTTTACTCTCATATTTATGCCAGTAATCTACAGCACAAGTTTCAAATTGATATCTCCAAATTTAAAAAAGTTTCTCTATTTACCTGCAGCGTCCAGGTCCATTGGTACATGTCCTTAAGGCGACTTAAGGACATGTACCAATGGACCTGGACATTTTAATTGGGAAAATCTTTCTACTAGATCTTGTTCGTTTGTGACTTGATACACCTACACGGCCTCTCATGTTTTTCCCTGTATCCGAAGTGTCCAATCGCGTCACGGCTGGAGTCTTGTCGCAGTTAATAAACCCCCAGGTATCAAGAGGGCAGCCTTTGTTGTCCTTGTTATGAGAAAGCCCATTACAGACCCCTCAGCCTTACGGCCCATTCTTGTTGAAACCTTAGTTCTAATTGAAGGGGGGGGATTAGCCGAACCCGAGCTGAGGTCTGAGCGAGTGAGCAGGGATGTAATTACAGCGACATGGAAACTGGACGCCGGGCGGGGGGTCTTAAATGTGCAGGATTAGCCATGGGTTACTGGCCAGGACAAGGTCTACCGTAGTACGCACCGATCACTATGAGGATTTACTACAATATAAACCAAAGTCTAGATACTTTCTGAAACAGTGACCCACATTTCAGAACCAATACCAGAGTGACAATAGAGATTCCTGGTAGTAACAGCAACAAAAAACAAGTGGTAAACACAGATCTACAATAAAACTCTAGATAGGAAATGACACTACAAAAAGTAAATAACAAGCATGGGTTTAAATGACTGAGAATATGAATCTTGCTTGGAGTGGTTCTCTCCCAATTAAAGTTTTTCCCGATCTGACCACTAGGTTCTAAAGTATTCTCGCTTGAAATAAGTAAAGCTGCCAATGGGACAAGAGTGATTTTCTTAAAGCCACACCGCGTAGAATTTTACCCTATAAATAAAATTGAAATACAAGCATTTATTTTATGACAGATATTTTCATCATTGAAAAATACCTCATAAATGTACAAATAAACATTTATGAGGCTCATCCCTGCTAAAGATATGACTGTAAACTTTACTGGGAGTGGGTACGTCTCCAGCTCGTTTCCATGGAGATGTGACAAAAGGCAGTAGAATTTGAGATTTAAGCAGGTTAGTTTCTCATCCAAGTCCATTGTTTTATTACACACTGCAGTAACAGCATTTTCTGTGTCATTAGGAGCATGTTTTGTTTTGCCTCAACAGTACAGTTCAAAATGTTACGCAGTGTACCTTTAACCTCATTGACAGATAAATCAACCTGAAATATAGTGTACGAGTGAGAAACATCTCAGAATGAGTGAAAATAATCTTGGTCAAATGCCCAACTACATCTTAACAAGTCAAGACGACTAAAATTTTAAATATAATGCTCAGTTTGAGATATTTCAACTAATCTAGTTAATTATTTTTTGCAGTGTATACAAGCAAGAATGATGTCAGGGTTTATACAGGCCAAAGCAAGTCAAATGTGATGCTTTTAAATGCAATTTTAATGCCCGAATACTATATTGTAGTGCCACAAATCCAGAAAAAGAAAACCAGAAGAAAACAAAAAAAAAAAGTGTTTTTTTTTAGAATACACAACTGAATATGTCTTAGACCAGTGGCTCCCAAAGTAGAGGTTGCAAGATGATTTTGAGATGATGCTTTTAACATTTCTAAACATTTTTAAGTATTATAGATTGAAAACAGCGTATTTTCGTGAAATTAAGCCACATATCAAAACAGTGTCCAAACTAACATCATTAAACCAGCTTTTTAAATGATTTGCACCTGAAATAGATTTTGGCAGAATCCATTTAAAGACTGCTTTTTAATGTCCTGTATATACCCTGGATGTAAAACAAATCATCAGCAACAATGTTTATGTAAAGACATAAAAAACAAAACGATAATAAACATCCCAAAGGCAATCCTCAGGACAGGCTGAGGAGTCTCACTCCGATCACCACAAAAGCTTTGAACAATTATTGCCTTCTGTCAAAGTTATTACGCAAAACATTTGAGCACATTTTTATGTTACAATGCAGTAAATGTCCCGCGTTCGAATAGAGCCGAGTCTTTCTGAGAGTCCTCTCTTCCCCGGTCAGTGAATGCATCGGGGCGCACAAGAACACGCTGAGGTACAAAAGATGGGCTCAGTCAGACGTGAGCGGGGACACACAATAAGCTCTATATAAAGTCTATTCTCACATCATCCCACTATAGTATTCAAAAGCTACAACCAGGCTGAGTGAGCTATACACCGGCGACATCAGAGGCGGGCAGCAGTCACTTCCATTTGAGTTACTTTTGGAAGATATTCCTTTACTTTTGTTTGCAATATTAAAACATACATACATATACATCAAGAATTACATGTTTTTGTCCAAATGGTTACACTGGAAAAAAATGCAACTTAACCGTGGATAAATAGCTTAAAAGGTTCTTGAATTTATCCTGATTTTGAGTAGTTTTGGACTGTCTTGAAAAGAGATTGCCAATGCAAGAAATCATTAATTTGCTTAAAAGCACATGAAATGAGACTGAAAAGTATAACTATATAAGTATAACCTTTTTTGCTCCATTGGCAAAAAGTTAGTTCAAAGCTACTCAAAATCAGCAAAAATTCTGCTCTATTAAGTCATTTTCTTCACAAAGCTGCTGATTTTTTCTAGAGATACACCGATCTAATACTGGCATCGGATATCGGAGCTGATACTGGAAAAAAATACTATATTTGGTATCGGCAACCAATTTTCGATACTGAACCGATGCCAGTTTTGGCTTTCACTGCTTTAAAAACACAACTTTCACCGACTAAATCCAAGTACATATGGACATGCTGTACCTCAGAACCTGGAGAATCTCTGAGTTGCTTTTAAGCTCCGCAAATAACTCAGCATAATGTTTAATCGCTGCGTAAAATGCCATGGCTAGCAACAGTATGTAATCGCTAGCAGCAGCATGCTAATGCTAACGCCAACTAATCAAAGCTGGGACAGAAATTACAATTGGATCACGTAAATCAACTTATTTAATAAAATAGACAGCTGCATGAGTGTTCAAGTTTGTATTTCTGTAAATGAAATGCTTGCTGTTAAAGAATAACTTCTCTAATTTACAGTATTATGCACAAGTTGTAAATGATCATTTTATGGGAGTTGTTATTAATGCAACCTAAAGCCTACGCAAGGATTTAGTGAAAAGTTCAGTGAACCTTGTGTGATGTTTTTCCACTAGTTTATTGATTGATATAATTGATATCTATATTGATCTCACACTGGAGAAAAGAGGGACATTCACTTTTACACAGACCACTTAAAAAAAAAAAAAAAAGCCTCTCGGTATCGGTTAATACCGGATATAGGCAGCCCCAGCTGATCGGTGCATCTCTCATTTGTTTCCAGTGTACTCAGTAGCACTTAGTTAACCTTACTTTATTGTCTTTATGTCACTCGATTAGGCCTGATCGTGTGGGTCAATCCTGCCTTCCCACTTGAGTTGTTGGCTTATACCATTTTAAAGTAACTCTCCGATTGTTTGGCCTTTCTACCCACCTCTGCCGCTATATTATACTAAATATCAAAAAATGGACGACATCATTATGTTGAAAAGTGTAAACCACTACACTGTATACAACGCTACACTTATTCAAGAGTGCAAGCTTAAATGCTGCACAGAAATGGCTTCGATTATGAAAAACTGACTATATTTCTGAGTGTTAGTGGTTAAGTGAAAAGACGATACATTTAAACGCTCAAAATGAGTTAAAACATCACTAGACGATTTGAGTGTAAATGTACATGTATTGTGCAAGGTATTGCAAAAAAAGGCTAAAGTTATAAAGCCAGGTAGCTCATCTTTATACCACCCTTTAACTAAACCTATAGCCTAAAGCTCAAGACATTTGTTTCCTAAATTCACAAAACACCACCAAAGTTCACAACAATACTATGCAGTTTTTTTTCCCTTTTCCAATAAAAAAATCAACAGAAACATTTGTATGAAAAGCCTCCAAAATCGAGTATGTGTCAGGACCAACTCGAGCCCTGTTGTTTGCTATGCGCTTACATTAATAGACTTACTAAATTGTATAATTTATTATATAAATGTCTGTAATAAGCTCACAGCAATCTGGGACTAATATTTATTTTTTATAATCACCCAGAACATTTTCCTTTACTTTGAATAAAAGAAGAGCCACAGCATTTGTCAAAAAAGGAAGCCTCTACAAATAGACTTGTATAAACATGAGAATAAACAGAATTATTAACAGAAACCGTAGAAAGGCTTTCCTCCATATATGGCTGCAAGAATAGTGTTCCTACCATGATAGCTTGTATAATCTAAGAACATTATGGTATTTAGGCTACCATTTAATTGTATTTATTTATTAAATAATCAACACTCCATGTTGCCATTTTGGACAGTTAGCTCACAGTAACTATTTCAAGGCCTTGATTGGCATAAATATAACGTTGTTTAACCTTTCTATGATTCTGTAAGTTGAAATTTAAAAACGGGAACCTGAATAGGATATTTTGTCAAATCACTATTCATAGAAGTAGAGTGTGTGAAAGCACTGCACGGTCTTTCCAAAACTACATGAAATACGTAGGTTTTTATATGGCTACTGACACTGACCCTATTAGTTTTGTTACTTCTATAAAATTATTACTCTTTTCATGAAAATACATACAATAAGTGTGATTAGCACAAATATGCTAAAGGTAAATTAGACTAAAATCCTAAATCGATAAGACGGATACCACCAAATTGCTACTTCAGAACAACATCTCCCCAACGATGAAAAATAAATATCAAGTTATTGAATCTTGAAGCCATTTCGTCTGCTCCATAGAGGACATATGAACCGGCTTCTGCATGCAAACACACAGCTATAAAAAGGTGTGACCCGCTGTCGCCGACAATTCAAGAAAGAAACACTAGCGCTGTGGCGTGTTAGCGGTCGGAATGGCGCTAATGCTAATGCTAATGCACTAACGCGAACGTTTTGATTTCCATGCATGAGAAAGGCTACAGTTTATTGAAAGGCTAAACACCATCCCTGACCGTGAACGTCTATGAAGGCCCTGGAGTGGGATCTACAGTTACGCCGCCTTAAGTACCGCGAGTAATTTCTTATCAAACGAGAAAATTTCACCTGAGTTATTACGAGGAAAAAAGTCTGTACGAAATACTATTACACCGATTTGAATGTTTCCAAAAAGCTGTGTTCAATACAGCATCACGCCTAAGTAAAATTACACGAGGAAAATACAGAAAGAGATGCTGGATTTGTAATCGCTAATGCTCTAGAAAGCACTTGTTAATGTACATACAAGTCGATAATAACTAACCCTTTTGCACTGAGCCCAAATCGTCACAGCTCAAAAAAACGCAAAATTCCTCCTGAAACAAAGAAGAATAGTCTTTCAACTCATTCCACTCGCCGCTAAACTTCTACTACGCTAAAACAAGGTAGAGAGTGTCAAGCTAACTGGTCCGCTAACTCCTTCCGCCATCTTGGGTAGGTAATGGAGAGTAACCGCACGCTCGATCAGTCCCGTCGGAACGCCGTGGCTCTACTGCTCGAAGCCAGCTAAAGTGGGACGTCCGACACAGGGAGGGGGCGCTCCGACCAAAGTCCCCTCTGTCTATCAGAGCAGGGGGGTGTGGGGGGGGTCGCAGGATCACTCCAGAGGAAAACCGGGCGACGCGAGGCCCATCGTGAGGTCAGCGCGGTCACAAGAGGTCGTCGTAGTCCAGCAGTTTGGAGTGTTGGCGGCTCTTCCACAGACGGAACAGGCGGAAGTCGAAGTATGTCTCGATCATCTCTTTGCCTGAGCAGAAACAGAAGAAAACAGCACAACCGTATGTGAATGCAAGTCGTGTTAATGGACTTGTTTACATTGGTCATAATCCAGTTACTTTTAGGGTTATTTTGGTCCTGATACTGCGGATTTTGCCGCTAAATTACAAATCTCCGAACATACATTTTGCTGAATAGGAACCCATCGCTGCTTGAACTGTGTAGTGTTGGCAAAGTCTAAAGGAAAACAAAACTCTTCGAAATGCCTTGTGTATGAATCGTGCTCTACAAATAAACGTGCCTTGCCACTAGAGAGCTGTATCTTTTGACTATGGAAATGGTGTCAAGCAGAAAGCAAACGTTATCCTCAGGGGATCCAATGGTTTATGGACATTTGAAAAGGCAACATTTCAATTTCCCAAGCGAACAAATCTCTCTGTTTGCCCTGTCCACGCCTCGTCTCCTCCTTCTCTTTGGATAATAGACTTTCTGCTGATGGCGCGTTGCTCCGTCGGTCGTGGCAGAGTATATCGACAGGAGGTATTGACTTTGACTTCGATTGCTGAGCGCGTATTGTCGGGAGCGAGAGGGACTGTTTTCTGACACTACACAGAGTTCAATAGCTCACGGGTCACTGTGCCATCACTCACTCTCCGCCGCTGTCGATAAGAAGAATGGCCCTGTCAGTACCACCTTCGCTTTGGAGTGCTTGGCGTTTGCAAACACACATGGAAATCTGGAATTAGGAGCTGCTAATGTGCGGGGTATTTTGTGAATCTGGAAGATCGCGCATTTGGATGGAGAAAATAAAACACATCCCACACGTTTGCAATCACAGAGGCAACAAAGAATAACCTCTTCAACATTTGGCAGTAGCATGCGTGTTAATCACATTAAAGGTATTGTTTGTTGGGTGTGAAGTGGTTTAACAAAAGGCATTACAACTGCAACTGGACTTGGATTTTGGCAGGATTTGAGCACACAAGTATGAGTTTGTGGAAAAAAATGGATGGATGGATAACGGCTGGTTCTTGTGGAAGTATAGAAGAGAATCCCTTTATTATTCTTTTCTCATGAGTGGCCAACTATGTGCTCAGTTTACATAGTCTCAAGAGACCTTTACTGATAAGAGGTTAGTAATGTTAAAGGAGCTACACCTGAATTTTTTTTTGTACGGTAAAATCATTTTTGCCCCATAAAACTATGTTGTAAAAGTACTCATTTGTGAAAAAATCTGCCATATTATGATCCGTTGATGTTGTGTATGGTCAACCCATGTAGTCGATTGACGAACGTAAAAATACACATTTCGACACATTTTGACTAAAAAGGTTCAAAATTCCCTTAAAGTCCCTTTAAAGCAGTACTAAGTAACTCATGCCCCTAGAGGCCATAAGCGCCACTGCAGGTGTCATTGCATGTTGTGTTTTTTTACTCATTAATTGTTCATGAGAGTAAACACTACACTGACAGAAAAGACACAGGGACAGAGGGATATTGTACATCCAATTACACAATGGATATAATTTTTTTCACTCAAACTTGGCTGTAAATACTGTGGCGCTAGCCCGCAGTTAGCTTTGCCGGTTAGCCGGTTAACTTCTTCTTCGCGATTCCATTAGTGTGTATTGGTGACTCCGACCCTGTGCAGGGAAAGTTGCCATTGTGGTTTTTTGGCCAGAGACACCGGGGGAGATGAAAGACCCTCCAATCTTCCCATTAACACTTGTATTAAGCCCAGAGGGGCTACGAAAGGGATTCATTAAGGTAAAAAAGCTTAGCACTTCTTTAACAAAAATAAGTAAATAGGTGCACTGCGTAACAGAAAATGCTATTTTTGCAGTGCGTAATCAAAGAATGGATTTGGATGAGGAACCTAACCTACTTAAGTCAATTTAGAACCTCTTGGAAGTCCTGGACTGGCCAAGACCATCGGATCTAACAGCCCTAAGCGTGGGGCTCAGTCTGCTTTATTATTGATAATCTTGAGAACCAAAACAAACAACCTTTATATGACGTAAAATGTTTTAAGACTGTGTAATAAATCAACATTGAGATTATCAGTAAAGCCAGTATTTGAACATGTTTACCTCATATCTGTGGACATTATTTGGTACCAATCTGTGCTTGCAGCCCCTTGTGTGAATGGGGGGGCAGTTCCATGATGTAAAAAGCGCTTCGAATGCCCAGCGGTTGTAGCATTTATCCGATAACATCAGATTTCGAGATGTTGTGACGATACTACAATCCCTTGATACCACGCACACGTCAAGTATCATCACTAATTGGACTCTAAAAGGGTTGCCAGGTTATCTGTGCCCGGCTGCTGTTAGCACGTTGTATTTAAAACAGTGCCTGAGGATGCAAATTCAATAGCACTTTGTTATGAATCCAGGACAAACCACGTCGATAATGGTCCTGCTGAGCTCCTCTTGTGAAACCTGTGGGATGTTTTACTATTAACGTCGCTGGGATGTTGATTTCTCCACAGGGATTCTGTGAAAAAGGCCGAACATGTGCTTGACCTATTTTCTTAACCAAATATTTGACATTCAAACCTCCTTACAAGGATCATTAATGGGTTTAAAGATCTGGGTAGCTGAAGTGTGGAAGTACGAGTGCACTCCGCCGCCGTATGGGGCAAAAAGTGTGAGAGCGTGACCATGAGGGCTACTGAAGTAGTCTGGACAAGCTTTAAGTAGGGGTAAGAGTTGGTTCATTCATAATTCATATCTGGCAGCTAAGACAGGATTAATGTTTCCACCCTATATCTCAAAAAGTGTCATATTCAATTTGGCACAGAAGGCTTCAATTAAAATATAAAGTAGATATATTAGTGGAACTTATACAAGGGAAGGCACTGAAAATCCGAGCGAGATGTGGCCTAACCCATAGGTTAGGATATAAATTAGGAACGGTTCCAAGCAGTCAGCAATTTATTAACCGAGTAAAAGTTGGACATTTACAAAAGTTCATAGCAATTCCTCAGCCTGACATGTATTTCATTTCCGAAATACATGTCAGGCTGAAACCAGTGTGAACGGACGAAAATTGGGACATGTTTGGGACAAATGTAAATGATCCAGACCTGTAGAAATGTTTGCGTGACAGGAGAATCACAGTCTAAAAGAATCTCCATTTATCACACTGGGTCATGCGGTGAGACCATAGCATAGAAACAGACGGTAACGCGTCAAACAAGGGGGCGTGGCCTGGCCAAAACCTCTCCTCATTCACCATTTTTTACAATTTTTAGCCATTTTCTGGCACCAATAAGGTCAAGCCAAAATGCCATGGATGTTTTTTCACAGCAACTTGATCAGTAGATGCGAAATATGTCACTCATTAGCAAACGTAGTATGAAGCTAACGTTAGCTTCACTAGCTTCCTGGTTAGCATTGTCTGTTTTTTAAGTATTTATGGGCTGTTGAACCACTTTGCTCCTCTCCATGTCTCCATGTCTGTCTTTTTGATTAGTAAACATTTTTTTTTATAATTCAGAAAGTTCAGACTAATTCCCTTCCTTGTTTTCCCCCTCTGACTACATCATACATGACCATTTACTGTAAATGGGCGATTCCAAACATGCCGTCTGTATCTAGCTCTGTAGTAGGGTCAAGACTCCATAAATAGGCTAATCTAATTTGCAACACATTCACTCATGTAAAAACTCCTAAACTTTGTGTATTTAAATTCAAATTATCACGAACAAATTCTTTTAAAAATGTTAAAATTAAGTATGTTCCTTCCCCTACATGTCCCAGCAATGTTCCAAGGTGTAGAATGAGCTCAGACTTGTTCATCACAACTGCCTCTAAAATCCTGCACTGTCACTCAAAAAGTTGCTACTTCTGGTCCGAACTGCCGTCATGCACGATCTTAATGTAGAAGGTGCAGGTGCACGTATGACCTGAGGTGGCAGTAGTGAGTATAAAATGGTCAACTTGCATCTAGCCACTGACAGCCTTTCTATGGTAAGACAATGTAGTTTCTCAGTCATCCAGGTAGTTAATCAACTCAAACAAAAGGGGTGAATCAACACAACTGGACTTACTTTAAAAAAGAGCTGACAGTCCATGGTAAGGTATTGCTGACATGACGTTTTCCTGCCACATCAAATCTTCATCTAACCATATGATAGATTTTGATTTCAGATGAAGCTGACCTGTTCCACATAAAAGCGCTCACAAATCCTCAAAGAAACCCACCGTAAACGAAACAGATCGTACCACCGATCCAAAGCTCCACGTCTGGGTTTGTCGACCCCGGTTAGAAGAACAATTTTCAGCCAGCTTCGTAGTATAAAGCCCTCAGCGTGACCCTTTAATGTTTATACTATAAGCGTCCACTGGGCTGATTGTTTTCAAGCATCAGAGTAACTTTGGATTTACAACTCGCTAATAATATGCAGCACAGGAGAAAAAGTGCCTCAATTTCCCTCTAAAAAAGACATAGTCGCAGTAGTTTTATTTTCTGGAGACAAATGATTTGGCCCGCACCGACTGATTTGTTCTCGTGCAGTGCCATTTGCCGAGCCTGTTCTAATGCGGTAAACGCTCTACAAGTTTATTTACCTTGCTTAAATCTATGTACTTTCAAACCAAATGACTTCTATTTTACGGGATGTTTTGTCATTGTCTCATTACAACTTCTCTGACAATGACACATCCATGGCTTTAACCTAAACCGTGTTATCTTTCGCCTTGAAATCTGCTGTATCTGCTGGGTCAGGGCAGAGCAGGTAAACTCGGAGACATAATGACATTTTGATTGTACAATTATGATCCTGACTCCGATGTGGTTGGAGAGATGAGCGATGCACCACACCCGCACGCTTCTTTAGTCAGTGAAATAGGCCTCTTCACTGCAGCCGCTCCTGGCATTGACTAATGTGGGCTATTAGCATTCAGTTAGTGGCGCAGAGAGAGAGAGAGAGAGGGGGGGGGGGGAATAAATCAATGCTAGAATGTACTCGAGTTTACACAGTGCATGGGTGCTGATTCTGAGGTGTGTTTGTCAGTGATTAGCTCGCTTTGGCGACAGCTCGACATGAGGAGATATAAGTTAAGAATATTTGCTAGCACTAAAGTTGGTTAGGAGCGTGTGTGATGAGGCTTTATGGACTTTGGAGCAGGAGAAGGAGGGCATTAGCGCTTGACGAGTTGACTTTTGGGACCATATGAGAGCTTCAAAGCCACAGAGAGGAACGTAAACAGGCTAGGGGCCCGAGCTTGTGTTTCTAAACGCAGATTATAGCGTAACATTTTGCGAGTAGAAGAAGGAGCGCCTTGTGAGATTTTGCAGCCAACCGACTTTGGTGCATTTAAGTCGGGAGGACGTGGGCTGGAGAAACACTCATGGCCAAGGGCGATGTTATGTGGAACAGCCTTTTTCCTCCAACCAGAATCCGCGACCGGGAAGGGGCAAGGGCTAGGGAGAGCGGTTGTGGAGGAGTGGGGGGGAACATGTGTTTTTGGTTTGGCAGCCTTTAGCTACCAAGCTCCGGTTTTATGGAATAAACTCCCAGCCCACGTTAAAGAAGCAGACACAGTCCCTATATTTAAGACTAGGCTCAAAACGTACCTCTTCGAATTAGCTTATAATCAGGTCAGTTAGGTAAAGCTCTAACCCACAGCCTGAAGTAAAGCTGCCTTAGGAGGAACACTGCTGTGGGAAGTACGGTCCACTGAGCGCTATCCTCTTCTTCTTACTGCAGACTTTGTCTTATCATGATACGATATTTAATTTATCTGTAGTCTGTTCATCACTATTCACATGGTGTCTCCTGTCCCACTCCCTCTCGGGAGTCCCTGTCTAGATCGAACGGAGTAACCTGGGTGAACGGAGGAACCCTGCATTCTGGAATCTGAGGACTGGACGGTCTGTGATCTTGGCCCGTCTGCTGAGGGATCCTTCGGCCCTGGGTCTCTATAGCCTGTCCGTCCATGGGAGTGGATCTCTCCTTCTGTGGTTCTCCCCAAAGTTTCTCTTTTCTCCTGCCGGGTTTTTGAGTTTTTCCTTGCCGTGCTGGAGAGTGTAAGGACGGTGGACACCCACGCCACTCGTCGCTGCCTCCTATTGGACATTATATTTGCCTGGATTCACCTGAACTTTTAATTGTCATATTTATTGCTCTGTTTTATTGCCTTAATGTTCGGTGCAGCTGTGAGGCGACTTCTGTTGTGATATTGGGCTATACAAAACCATTAAACTTGAAACTTGAAACTTGGTTGGATCGTGTTACGCAATTACCTAGGGCTGCTCGATTATTGAAAAAATAATAATCATAATTGAAATCACGATTATTTGTTGCCTTTTTAAAATAGAAGCTTTATTTCAATTATTTATTAATCAAAAAAACTATGCTGAAAATGTTCTGTTTTCTGAACACATAAAAGTACAAATGATTTCAAGCATGCCTTGATTGAGGAGAGGTCTCTGTTTCACACCTGCCCCCTGGTGGCCAGCCCTCACACCTGCGCAAGTAAACTGAGCAGTGCGGCCTGATGACATCATCACACAGCGCTGTTTGTTTTTATGTCAAAAAGCAAAAGCATGAGCCCTGGCACGTGAAATGCGAAGGGAAAATAATCCCTGTGGCCTGAAATAATGCAAGTTTGCTTTGCTTCGTGAGATCGCTTTGGATGGACAGGCGGGAGTGCATCCTAGTAATAGTTTTTTCTATAACAAGTTAAAAAGATGAACATCCTCATCATCATTTACTAAAGCTAATACTATTTTTTTTTTTTTGAGCTGAAGTGCTGTTTTGTCTGTCTAGTCAAGCCTGTACTTTATTTTGTGCTGCTTTGTAATCCTGTCTTGGTGTTAGTTTGTCAAATGTATTGTAACTGTTGAAATTGTTGCGCATTGTTTGTTTGTCGTTGTGTTTTTTGAATAATAAAATAAAAACGTTTTTTTTAATTGTGCTAATTTTGTAAATGTTTAGTGTAATAATCGAATAATCGAATTTCGATTAATTGCACAGCCCTACAACTACCGCCGAGTGAGTGCCGTCCGGCTGTTGGCTACATCTCTTTCTCTCGGGACACAGACATGGTTTAGCTCACAATGAGGTAAATAAAGTTAAATAAACACAAGGCAGCAGGATATAAACGAGGAAATTAATGTGAGCCTGCCATGGGAGAGCGGCCCTTTCAGTCTCAAATAAACAGCTAAACAAAATTGCTTAAAAAGATCAAGTTGACAGAAGATGTCCTTGTTTGCAGGTCTATTAAACCTTTAGCTATCTGTGTCAAAGCAAAGCAGCGGTCGGTGATGTCCTGCTACTGTAATTAATGCTTGTATTTTCTCCTTTTTAATGAGCTGAAAAGCTACGCAGAATGGCTCCAAGAAAAAATCCCGGCACATTCCTTTGCATTGTCATCTTAGAATGTTTGTTCCATCAGGGAAGAATGATGGAATAACACGGTCGTTCTTGCTGAACTCCGACCTGCCCGAAGTGGCAACTTTCTTTTTGCTTCTGGCCAAGCAGTGCATTTTATCGTGCATTTTTGACTTCCAAACAGCTGCTCGACTGCGAATCAATTAATCCCCCTCATTTCCACCGAGAATCTCCATGTTATTTCCCTCATGACAGATGTGCTTGTTCGGCCGTGATGAGAAAAAGCCTGTCCTGCTGTGTTGCGTTGGCTCACCCTGCGCCGACAGCTCGAGCGGAGACTTGAATTCCACCGCGGAGGGTCTCATCAGCCTCTTCAGCGTCTGGATCAGCTGCGGACCACAAAAACCAACCGCTTTAGAGATAGCAATATTTACAGAACATTCAAACGCTATCAGGCCCCGGAGGAAAACAAGCAGATGGCGGCACTCGGAGGATTGCAAAAGCGGATTCTTGAGAGAAAGAGCATCTCGAGGGAGCGGTGCACGCAACACTGCGGATACTGAAAGGTCACGGTGTGTGAGAGAGATGGTTCAATGCTAATGGCATGTACGGAAGGCCTTTGAGGAGGACGCAAAGGGAAGCTAATTTATGGATATATGGCGGCCTTTAGATTGTGTCCTGGCTGGCAATGTCACGTTACAGCAGCACAATTAATTGCAGTTAAATTTATACAGTTACCGCATCGCAGTAGTTAATATACTGTTCTCCGTTGGAATTGATCATGTATAAAAACAAACATGTTCTGAAATGTAATTATTGTATTAGTTTAGCAATATCAGTCCTCTCTTCGCTATTCCTGGACATGTTCATAATTGGTGTGTGAACTGAATCTTGGTCTTGAAACATTCATTGCAAATCTTATTGTCAATAAACATCCTCCCCAAAAAAAGCCTTATTATGTTTACAGGATCTGTTACGCTAATCTGGGTCATTATTATATTAGAAATGCACAATTAAAAAACAGTATATCATGAAGAAACGATTTCCTTTCTCAATAATGTGCTTTACAGGTGCGTTAAATCAACGGATGGAGGGCAGAAGCGAGCAGAGCTGCTCCGCTTGAATAGAAACGAGGTTGGGGGAAAAAAAAGAAAGTGGTCCGTATCGATGTCAATTTAGATATAGGTACTGTACATAAGTAGAGTTTTAGACGATCAGTCCTTTACTTCAGCTGTTGAGAACATTTCCTACACTAGATTTGAAAATGTATATATAATAAAACATATATATTACTTTAAAGTGCATGTGAGAGGTTTTGATGCTTTTGAAAATATAACTTGTTAAATGGACAAAATCAGTTTTTTTTTCTGTGAAGCTGCAATTTAATGAATGTTGGGTAGAAAAGTTATTTTTATTTGAATTTTTAAGGTGCTGACAGGAAGTGACACTAACTAGAGGTAAAGTTCCATAGCAATTCGACTCACTCATTTCCCATTGACGTAACATGGTCGGCACGGCAACAGTTTAAAATTGTTTGCCTCTAGCTATGTCACTTCCTGTCAGTGTCCAATAAGAAAGTGAAACTACAAACGTCCCAAAATTGTAAAACTAAAGAAAACTGGGATTTTTTTTCCCCCCAGCAAAATCTTAAACATAATTGTGTAAACTATGTTTCAGCAAAAATGTGTCTAATGTGTCATATGCACTTTAAAGCAGTAAGTAACTGCAAGTAACTCATGCCTCTAGAGGCCATAAGCGTCACTGCTGGTGTCGTAGCATGGTACGTTTTTTTTTACTCCTTAATTGTCCGTGAGAGTAAATACTACGCTGACAGAAAAAACAAAGGGAGAGAGGGATATTGTACATCCAATTACACAATGGAGATATTTTATTTCACTTGAACTTGGCTGTATATACTGTGTGGCGCTAGCCCGCAGCTAGCTTTGCCCGTTAGCCTGTTAGCTTCTTGTTCGTGATTCCAATAGTGTGTATTGCGCCTCCGGGTCGAAGCAGGAAAAGCTGCAAGCGTGGTTTTCTGGCCTGAGACACCGGGGGAGATAAAAGACCACCCGATCATCCCATTAACACTTGTATTACCCCCAGAGGGACTACGAAAAGGATTTATTAAGGTAAACAAGTTACTTAGTACTGCTTTAAGTAAAGTTGTCTGCATGTTTTATCCCATTTAAAAGCCGCAATGCACACTCCAGGACTGAAGGGGGCAGTGTGCAGGTGTATGTTAGCTGTCAACTACTCGCGACAAAGAGGAAGGTTTGTCCCCATCGTGTTTCTATGCAGGTGGTGAGTTCGGGCGCATTATTCGTATTTGAAGCAGCTTGTACTTGCTTCCCCCGAACACTTGAGTAATAATATGGCGGAACAACTTTCATTTGAATTGGAGTATTATTTGGCCTTGCGTGTTTGTACAAAGCCACTTCTCAAATGCTGCATGGTTCCCGATAAAACAACTCTTACCCTTAAAATCGAAAGTTTATTTATTCATAGATTTGAAATTACACCCCATTTAAAAGACATTTCCTCACTACTGCAACTCAGCATCGAGCTCTATAGTGAACACTGAACGTTCATTGCCCCCCACATCCCCCACAACGTTGGCTGTAATGTGTCGTCTATAGCGTGAGCGGCAGTCGAAGTCATCTGCCGCACTGTTGGACACCCCATATGCTCCTGTGTTAACATATGGTGAGGGATAATTATGTCCATAGAGTACATGTTCTATATGCAGGGGAACTTATTTAGACGCTGTTGATGGAGGGCGACTGAAGGAAGATGTAGCTCGGGAGAAAATTAGCGATTATAATTATGAACCCAAATGTGTTTAACAGCTCAGAAAGCAGAGAATGGTGGGTAAATGCAGGTTTATATGAGAAAGAAATAAGACTTCAATGATCACACAAAGGAGAAGTTCAAGAGGGTGAAGACATTGTCGCAACATGGTGCAATAGGTTTGACTGGGCACGATATAGTATCTTAATAGTAATTAGAATGAGACAAGGTATTTACTAAAAGATCTAAAATGGGCTAAATGCATTCCGTAATTAATAGGTGAGACACATGAGGCTAAGTTCTCCTGGCTTATTCCATTTTGGGAAGTTAATGCCAACAAAGAGCTCCAGCAACGCAAAACTACACAAGTAAAGATAAAGTAAGCTTTCGTCCAGCCATTTCCAAAGTCCGGAGAATCTTCCCCATATCGGCTCGAACTCCACATAGAGGAAGAAGATTTAATGTTTTAGAGCTTAACCCCCACCTACATCGAGCACACTTTCTCCAGCTTGGCATAAACAAACCTAAAAGCTTATTGAAAAACAGCATCAAAACGGTGACCAAAACGAGGACGAAAATGCGACAAAAAATATGGCAATTAAATAGCTGCTGCCCAAAACGAAGACCTTTAGTGCAACAGACGACGCTTCTGGAGATGATGAAGTTTCTTGTTTGCATCTGCACCAACATTTTTAGAAGTTCAGTACCATGTGATTTGGCAATGTGCAGCTTAGGGGGTGTGAAGCCTCTGAGTCCACACAACTGATAAAATACAGAACTAAACGAGGCTCAGAGGGAAATGACAAATGACGCTTGGATTATTTAATTTATTAAGTTTCTGCCCCCATGCTCCTCGAAGTTTGCGCTGAAACAAAAGCGCTTCACACTAACGCCACCTGTCAGGTTAAAGCATATCATCGCCAAATAAAGATCCAGTAGCGGAAGAATGAGACTCACAAAGGAGCGACTTCATCAATCGGTTACATTCCACCGGCTTTCTCTTTACGCTTTTGGATCATTCCTTCAACCTGTGATGTGAACATTGCCCGTAAAAGGAGCGACATTGCACAGGTAAGACTTCATGGCTCATTCACTGATCTCTTTACATGTTTCGAGGGTCGGATTGTACAATTTATAAAATATTCGACATTCCAAGTTTGCATATCGTCCAAACAACAATTTGGATAATATCAAACGATAAACGATATATCGCCCAAGCCTAGTACAGCCAGAACTTTTGTAAACCTTTGTAAGTCTTGAGGAAAATATCATTGTCTCCTTCGATGCTTTTAAGGTCAAACGGTCAGAATTCAAATAGTGCACACTCCTGTAACAAGTACTAAATCAACTTTATTTTGGCATTTGACGAGAACTGGGTGATTCTCCAAACCCTGAGTACAGAAATGTGGAGTTAATTGACCTGGATGAATGCAATGATTATTTTAAACCTTTTAATTCCATTAATAAACGTTGATAGTAAAAAGATAAATCATAGCTTGCTTAATGGAAGAAGTGAGCATGTTTGATGAAACCCTGAGGTCTATTTAGACAGAATAAATAATTGTCTGTTATAGATTTGTTCTCAGACCCAATCGCTTAGGGCGTGTTGTGGTTGTGACAAAAAGTCAAGTTAAAAGGTTAGGGCCGTTAATCAATGGCAGAGAATCAGAGATGAGGAGTTCCAGACCAGAAGTATTTATAACATGAACAGCACCACGGAGAACTGCTGACATTTACCGACGAGTTGATTCACTGTGCAGTTTATAGTCACTCGTTTCACCCGAGAATCAGACAAGCAAGGCCATTTGTAGAGAGATACAGTTTATAAATAGAGGTTTCCTTTGCTATTCTCACAGTTGTATTTGTGGACGTGAGCAGATATATTAGCAGGAGCAGCACGTATCTTGTCGTAAGTGGTGTAAGGTTGAGTGGATTTTTTTTACTGCAGAGAGTTCTTAATGGCCCTGAAGGAAACAGCAGCTAGCTGTTGAGCTAAAGACATTTGAGACCTACACATTTCTTCTTCTGAAACACAGAAGAGTCACAAATAGCCCCCCACACCTGCAGCACAGTGGAGCCATAACAAGAGACGCAACAGGAAATAAAAAAAAAGGGCAAACAAGGAGGTATCTAGGCAAGACTCACAGCGAAGCCCAACTATTGTTCTGGAGAATAAGATGGATTATATTCGTCTGCTACACTCCTCCCAGAAGATGGTGAAAGACTGTTGTGTTTTTCTAATTCCTGGCTCAACTTTAAGGTGGAGTTTCACAGGTGACCCTCAGGTGAAGAATGGCGTCAGAGCCAGGGGAGAAGGAGGAGCACGGAGATGAAGATGAGAAGGAGCAGGAGGAGCGGAGGGAGCTGCGCAGGAGGAAGGAGGAAGTGGAGGAGCTGACCAGTGCGGGACATCACGCTCTGAAACAGGGACAAACCCAGGAGGCGGAGTACCGTTTCAGAGGATCACTGAAGGCAAAACTCAACACTTGAACACAATCTCTTTGTGCTATTTAGAAAGTGTAAAAAGTTTATGAAGTAAGTAATTGCTTTATTTGTCATTGGACAAATGTACAAAGTTGAGCTCAAGATAACAAGAACTGGGTTTATATTATGTTTGAAAGGGTGTAAACAAAACAAAAAATGTAATTGCATTGAGTGGCCTAGAGCATCAGAGTGAAGGCAATTTGAGACTTGAAATGATTGGCACAAGTCTGATGATGGTGTATGGACCACCGGGGGAAACAGGGCACCACGGTCAGTTGGCTGATGAGTTTTTTGTTCCTAAATGTCACATTGTCAAAGTCTGCATTACCAATTTTATATTAACTCATTGACTGCCAGCCATTTTCAAATCAGAGAGCAGAGACTGCCAGAAGTTTTTCAGGATATTGACTGTTTTTTCCAAGACCCACAGAAAATGTAGGTCTAGGTCTATGTCAACACGAAACCCACCAAAAGAAAGATTAGACTCTCTTCTTTCATCTAAAAAAAGGTTTGTTTGTACCTCTTTCCATTCTTTAGTAATTGTCCGTAGAAAACAGGTGAAATCACCCAAAATACTGTTGTCTGGCCAAAAAACTGAGAAAACGAAAGAGCAATGCTGCCACCTAGTGACTCAATGAAATAACTTGTAGTTCTTTTATTGAGTCACTAGGTGGCAGCATTAGGCAGCACAACAAAGATTTTAACACCAGACATGCTCAAGGCTTTGCTGCAGCCGTTCCCATTGAAAAACCTAATTGACGTCTGTAGATGTTATTGGCAGTCAACGCTCGGATTTTAATTGACGCCTATAGACGTCATTGGCAGTCAAGGATTTCATTTGCACTGGCTTGTGTCCGTTTTTGTATCATATGTTGCCAGCTGCACCTGCACTATGTGCCCAGAAGAAATTTCTCCATGAGGGACAATAAGGTTTATTCAATTCAATGTTGCTGAATGCTGGAACATAACGTGAAGTTGGATTTTTCATCAGTGGAAGCACGAAACCCCCTCCCTACAACATCCGTGTTAGTCTAAAATCTGCTGCCAAAGTTTGTTTATTGCTAACGAAGCTTCTTGAGCTGAGAGGCAAAACATTCCTGACACTAAATCAGCCCACAACATATGACGGCTGGAGCACTTTTGTCGACGATGGAAACCTCCTGTACGACCGAGCGCTTCCACAAAATGAACAAACAAGACATCAACGAGGAGAAATCGACTGTGTATTTGAAAGCCATGATTCTTTCTTAGGAACAGTACCATATTGGCCTGGATATATGAGGTGCGTATGAGTCACCATATAAAACCATTATATTTAATAAACTGGTATGAGTAACGTCGTCTTATAAAACCTCCTTGGCTTCGTTCCTGAAGTCCGGAGTGAAGCATTTACTGGTGGAACTTTTCAAAGCGGTGACCCATAAACGTAGGAGCTGCTGTATCTGTCTGATGACTCATGTCTTCACAGCATCAAAGACAGAACACGATACAGAGAGACGCAGAGATGCCCCTCTCCTGGGTCTCTCACTCTGGAGCTGTCCGTTTAACAAAACCCAGCTCCTGACATCAGTCCTGGCGTCTGCTTTAGTGACAAAAACACCTGCAAATGCGGTTTTCACACCTGCTAAGGATGTTACCACCTGGCCGGTCGACTAAAGTGGTTTTCCTATTCTATACAAAGCACTTAGTGTGAGTCTGTGCCTAAGATAATGTGTTTCGATGGGTGCAAGATTGACAGAAGAGAAGACAGAGAAGGAAGAATTAACTACAGCAATGCTTTGCTTTGATTCAGTGCATCCAAACAGGTATTGGAATTTTAACTTAGCTAAAGAACATCAGGGTAATTACTGGGAAGGACGAATCATATTTACGATACACAGTCTCTCCCAGAAGTTGATAGACAGATACTTGTGATGACGCAGTACCAACAGACCAGCAGTTCAAATCCAGTTCCAACACATTGATATTGTCATCGTGACACTTCACCCACCCTTTGGCCGGCCAGCCAGAATATACGTTTTTCCTATATCTTTACAAAGATGAATTGAATTCCTGATGTCCATGATTGACAAACGTATTAACCAATCAGTGAAAAGCCAAAAATGAAGCAAGCAGCTTATTTTGAGAAGGAGATTAACATGGTTTTACGAAGCATCATCCAGAAAAACGTGAACGATGTGTTGTTTTTGCCTGAAGAATTTTTATGTGAAAAACAAAACTTTTTGTTTGTGTATATTTGAGCTTTTAGTGATCCAGTGGTATCTTTAATTCCCATCACAGTGGCCTCTATGATGCTCCACGCAAAATTGTCTTTCCAAAAGGGGGGTTTCCAAAAGGACCGTTTTACCAGAAAACCTAAAAAACAAATGATCCTGGAGCAGTAAACCGTGATGGAAAGTAAAGGCACCATGCTCATTCATTGGGTCACAAACAGGTCAATTACGCACAAAAATCAAGTGTGCGTTTTGTTTTCCCATAATGCACCTTTAAGCATACAAGGAGTCATTAGCAACTCTGTTCAGATTTAAAACGTAGGAGAATTCAGTGCGTAACGGCTGTTTCAATCGATGTACGTTTGGAAAGGGAAGCATCGACATCTACACAGGAAAATTCTGGTTAAGTTCATGTCGCGACAGCGTGGTCCGCGATTGGATCGATACAAAACTCTTCCAGATGTGATTGGCTGTTAGCAAAGTTCCAGACGGCCCTGCTTCTAAAAGCAGGAGTGGACGACTGGCCGAGCAACGATTTGCCTGAGTATGAATATGGGGTGTGAGTGACTGGGTGGTGGTGGTCGTCGAAGGAGCTCATGGCACGGATTGGCACCAGTACAGTTGTGTCTGAATAGAATAGAATATAATGCTTTATTTGTCATTATACACAAGGGTATAATAAAACTTGTATGGCTCTCAAAGTCTCAGTAATAAATAATAATGAAACCACTCACAGACAAAAACAGAAGTAGCAGCTACAATGTGGCGCTATTAAGGCATGACGCAGGTAACAGTTGGGTGGTAGAAACTGTTCCTCAATCTGCTGGTGTGAGTCTTTGACACTCTAAAGCATTTGCCTGAGAGAAGACGCTCAAACAGTGGGGTGTGTTCCGTCCTTGTAAATGTTTGTTGCCCTCCTCCTTTTTGGGGCAACAAAGATCAATCTAAAAAAGTCTCTCAATGTCACTCAGATTTACAATGTGGCGTGCCACCAAGATTTTGCAAAAGTGGAAAAAAAAAAATGTTTGCGCCAGAACCTCTCCGACCTACTTAAGTTATTATTGGGAAGATGCAAATGCCATGAGCCAGTATGGGGCTGTGTGATGGCACTCCATCTGGCAACATTACTTACCACTACAGAGTGTGGAGAGTGATATGGATGTTACACCACATGGCAAAAGAACATAGATGGATGCCAAGGGTAAGTTTATATTTGCTGTAGGGACTTTGGGATCACGTTGGATTTTTAACTTGGTAAGTCATTTTAGAAGAGAAATGCATTATTATTATTATGAGGCAACTGTTTACCCAAAGAGAGAACATGAAGTGCACCGACAGTTTATATTTAGGGCCATATATTTAGTTTCGCGCACTTCTGGATATCATTACTTCTGTACCTCCATCTGGTATTTTTTGCATCTGGAGCGTGTCTTTACGCCTGATGTCGCTCACACCCGGTCCTCGTCCTCTCAGGCGTGTTTAGACTAACCTCCTGCCTCAGCGCCGCCCCCTGGGGTGTGGTGGGTCTGCCAGCTGGTGTGCCATCACACAGCTCCATACTGGCTCATGGCATTTGCATCTTGCCAGAAATAACTTCAGTCGGACGGAGAGGTTTCAGCGCAAACCCTTTTCTGCTCTGTGCAGTTTTTCCGCGAGAATGGTTGAAAAATTTGAGTGGCACCGAGAGACACAATCATTTGTTTTAGATTGATTTCCGTGCAATATCTCCCCCGGGATTGAAAAGTGGCGGTATGTTTGAAGATGGCTACCGTTTCATTCATACAGCTCACACACTTTCACACATTTTTTTTTTTTAACCTTGATTTTGAATAAGCTCTTTGGGGCCTTGTCTACGACTTTTTCAATATCTTACTTTATCCGGGAGGTTTTGTCTAGACATATACTATTATCAAGTGTTACTATGCATCAATAACAAAGCACAACATTCCTTTAAAACAGTGGTTCTCAACCTTTTGGAGCCACGACCCCCATTATAACAGTTAACTGGGCTCGTGACCCCTGTCCGGGTCACATCATGGGAGACGGGGACAAAATCCTGTATTTATTTATTAAAAAACAAAGGGGAAAAAAACTATGGCTAAATAAATGATCAAATTAAGAACAAATGATGGCACTTTGAAAAAAATAACACACACATGCCCCAATAAAATTATAAAATATATAGGTCAAGGTCAAGGTCAAATTTATTTAAAGAGCACATTTACAAACAGCAGCCACTGTCAACATTTAATACAAATAGAAAATAAAATCAACACGAGAAAATGCTCAGCTCAGCTCGTGCCGAAGGCCAGTGCAAAAAAGTGAGTCTTCAGCGAGCGCTTGAAACTCTCCAAAGATGTGGCAGTTCTAATGTGTAAAGGGAGAGAATTCCACAATTTAGGGCCGGCTACAGCGAAGGCTCTGTCCCCTCTGCTCTTCCGCTTCGACCTGGGATGGTCAAGAAGATATTGTTCAGCGGACCTCAGAGCTCTGACAGGACTGTGCAAAGATATCAACTCTGACAAATAAGGTGGAGCTAATCCATTTAGACATTTAAAAACAAACAAGAGGATTTTAAAATGTATTCTAAATCCAACAGGGAGCCAATGAAGAGATGCAAGCTCAGGAGTGATGTGGTCATATTTTTTATCTACATGATCTGGCGACCCCCTTGGGGGTCCCGACCCCCAGGTTGAGAACCACTGCTTTAAAACAATGCAAACCACTAGAGAGTATACATTTGACAAAAAGGTTTTAATCAAAGCCTTCAGGTACAGTCAAAAGTATAAGCCTGGGTACCATAATTTTTTTTTTCTTTCGATACCCGTACTTTAACGATACTTGGTTTACGAACCATAAAACAGAACAATAATGTTTACATTTGTATCATTTGTTTGAGCTGAAACAACCAAGTAACTTCCTTTAATGCTGTCCCTGAACCCAACAGGGATAAAAAATTGTTCCCTTTCGATACTTTTATTTTTCCATATCAGTAAGGACCTAAACTTTTGTTCAATACCATACCGGTCGTTTCACGGTACCCAGCCCTTGTCAAAAGAAGCTGTACTTATGTCCAATAGCCATTAAACACTCATTAACCCTGGAATCAGCATAAACATAATAAAATGCAAGGAAGCAACCAGCGGTGAAGGTCACCCTATCCACATAATACGGTTCTTAACCTCAACATCCCCCTTTGAGACTCCCGGAGCAGGAGAGGGCAGATAATACAGGCTGGTTTTAGTAAGTAGGCCACTAAACCCGACCTAATTAACACTTGTGGTCTGGTTGGAAGTCTTAGCGGGTTGTTATCCCTCCAGGACTAAATTTAATACCACAGAGCGCAGCATGTGTTGACGACTAGTTCCTGGAAAGGATATGGTCTTCTGAGGCAAATGAGGTCAGTGAAGGTCCCCCGAGCTGCTGCGAGACCAATATGTCTGGTCGATGCAATGTAAAGTTTGTAGATAAAGTTTGGAGCTTAGACGATGAAGTGGTTGTAAACATCTCTTTGGGGATTTGACATTGGAAGGGTAGATGAGCAGAAGATGGAAACGGCTGATGGGCTTGGAAGACTACATTTTTTAGGTGCACAAGGACTTAGTTTCAAAAGCATCCTAAAAACTGTGTTCACGACCATTACTTCAGCAATACATTCACCATCCGCTGATTTGCAATTTCAAATACTTAGGGCTCTATTTAGACCAAACTCTGACGTTCAAAAAGCATATTAAAAAACTAACCAACACAATTAAATATAATATTTCCTCTCTAAAACATATGAGGAACAGCCTGACAGTCGCGGCGGCTTTCACTTATTTCAACGCCATGATAATCCCTCACTTTACTTACTGTTTATCCAGCTGGTCACAGGCAAAGGAGACCACACTCAAACCATTAAGATCCGTGTATAATCAGGCTTTAAAAGCACTCGATAAAAAACCACTTCATCATCATCATTGCAATATCCTGAGTAAGTACAAACTGCTCAGTTTTGACAATCTCATTTTATACAATAATCTAAGAACTATATTCAAAATCACCAATAACGCAGCACCACCACCACTGAAGAACTTTGTCAGACTTTGTTCTGAGCAAAATACAAGAACTACTCGATCCACTGCAAACAAAAACTGTGTCATACCAAAAAGATCGTCGGCCTTTGCACAATGTGCCTTCTCGTTTCACTCCATTAAACAGTGGAACGAACTTCCAGACAGTTTGAAACTGTCTGTGGATTTTAATAGTTTTACTAGAAATTTGAAAATTTACATTTTAGATCATCAGTCATGTCAGCATTAATGAATGTATTGTAAACTATAGAGATTGTTTAGTTTTGTTGTTGTTGTGTGTACACTTTTAGGAAAAGCATAGAATGTATTTTATACAGTGATCTTATTATAGATTGGATTTATAGATTGTAATTGTAATGCTTTATGTTCACACCTGTCCAGGGACTGCGGATGGAAAATAGCTGCTGAGCTAAATCTGGTACAAACCATCTCCTCTTGTAAAGACTAATGGTTCTGTACATTGTCCCTGTTTCAATAAATAAATAATGAATAATGAATGAATAAATAATCTTTAAATTAAAAGATTTGACAGTGAACTTAAAGACAGAGTATTCAGCTTATGGCAGATATTTGAGAGTAACACCTCTTTCTCACGGTCTCGCACTTCGTTGGTTAGAAAATACAATATTGATCTAAAACAGGTGAAAACATCCGGTAGTCTCACTTCCTGAATTTCACGCAATCTTGCCCGTGTGGCTGTGGTGAAACTATGGTGAGTGTTTTTACTTTGTGATGAAAGGATTAAGCTTAGCAAGAGATCGAGAGGTGAGGAAAGCTTTTCCTGGATATGGGAATATCTTTTTGCTGTAATTTTTCATGGGCTCAAAGACGTAGCACTTTTTCTATAAACACAATTGACCCATTTCTCCTAAATAACTTTCACAAATCTGTCTAAATCTGTGTTAGTGAGCACTACTCTGTCAAGAGGCGAGAGCGAAGCAAGCCAACGCTGGCTGGTGACCGGAAAGCGGCCACCGGAAATACACAGGAGAGTGGCGCGATGTGGGTGACCAGAGCACTGACGGCATTTTGTATTGTGTTGAAATCCAACTCTATGCAAATACAGAGCGATTCTCAGTTGGGATCACCAACCACAGAACAAGATCTGACAGACACCTGTGCGTAATTGGCTCATGCACTTCAGCTGCATCTCAAACCCCACCTACATGTGCTCCTGCACATGGAGGGCTCAAGAAAGGAAGCAGAACAAGCCGAGCGATGGAAAGTGAAATATTTTCGCTTGGTGTGAATGCAGAGTCACACAGTGTTTCACATTGATTAGATTAAACTTTATTGTCCCTTATTGGAAATTTGTCTTGGGCTCACAGCTGCTTGCTGAATTAGACAACATTACATACGATACAACATGGATGCATACAGTATACAGACAGTTCTATGCATCTAACAGACCTCAAAGGGTGACATTACACTGAAGAAAGTACAGTACATTGTTGTGCTGCATACGCCAATCCAGAGCATCCCAAACAGGCTCAACGGGTAACATGTCATGGAAAATTCCACCTGATACTGACTGTCTTTCTGACCTCCTCCGACCCACCCCCCCTCAATAAAGCAAAACTTTACATTTCAGAGTGTCCTTTCATTGTAGACAGCCTAAGGCATCTGTGCAATATTTGATATGCCACAGCTGTGAGGGGGATGGATTCTCTTGACAAAGGAGAAGTGCTCACTACACTTGCTGCTTTGTGAACCATATTTGACATAAATTGGTGTATAATTTGCGCATGCAAAAAAGTCCTCAGGATGAGCTTTTTGGGAGCTGGTGCAGCAGTGCTAAGAATAGCCACTAGAGAAGATCCAAAGACACTCAAAGATGTGCTCGCTGCTCGAAACGCGACTCCAGGTATGTTTTTGATGGTGAGAAACTCTAAAAAGTCGATTTTGCTTAACCTCTTAACCCCCCGCCTTAGCCGAGCACATTTTCTCCAGTTCACTTTTACCCAAATCCAAAAAGTTCTGGACTGGAGAGTTCCCAGCCTATCGGCCAGTAAAAACCTCATTTTGTGGCTTTATTGTTGATTTTTTTGTTGCTTTTTCATCACTCTTGACAATCATGTTTTTGTCACTTTTTTGTTGTGTTATTGTTTCTTTTCCAGCATGTTTTTGTCGCCTTTCCAAGTGTTTTTGCTGTGTTGTCATCTTTTTTAATTGCTTTTCTGTCACTTTTTCATCACATGCTTTTGTTCCTTTTTTAATTGTGTTAATGTTGCTTTTCCGGCGCGTTTTTGTTGCTCTTTTGCCACTTTTTTGCTCTTACATTTGGGTAATGTCAAACTGGAGAGACTGCGCTCAGTGAAGGCGAGGGTTAAGGGTTAATACCCCAACAGCATCAAATGAACATGTAGGCCCACATTATTAATTTAGGCCACTTCTCTCACAACAACTGCACTTAATGGTACTCAATGTATTTTTAGGTTATTTTGTGCCCAAATTGTTCTGTTTCTGAAGCCCAAGGAAGACTGATTGGAGTGATTGGTTGAGAGGCGCACGTAACGGATTAGGACACAATTGGGCTGAAAGATTATTTATTTTTATCTATATAGTCAAGGCAGTGGTGGGAGGAGTGCTCCTAAATGCACATAAATAGAAAAATCAAATTGAGTGGGACAGATTTAAATAACAATATGGGGGAAAACAACATTTTCTGGTGGTAAGTGGCACCAGTAACCACGTTTTCTAATCCCGCACAGCTGCATATTTCCCCTGTAGCCTGGTTAAGTGTGAGTTTAACGCTGAGTGACAGTTTTGCTGGTGGATACTGACTGCAGGTGAAGTCAGCTCTAAGAATAACCACGTCCCGCTGAGTGAGCAGGAGGGGCCCAGGTGACAGCGGGAGGGGGGAAATGCACTTTAATACTGGATGCATGTGCCATCGGGGCCATAGAGGTTTGGACGTCAGTGTTTTCTTTTATGGTTTATTTCTTAAATTTGAGGAATGTGCACCGTTGATCAAATCAGAAATGTTTATGGAACTGAACCAGCACTAAACCGTGAGTACAGTCAGAACAGCATTTAAATCAGGGACTAAATAAGGACTAAACGCAGTCTGAAACGAGGCTGAACCAGCAATTGTGAAGAACTAGACCAAACATGCAACCCATCCACCAAGTCATGTAACGTTTGCAATCAATTCGAAAGACAATGCAAAAGATCGAACACAATCTTCCTCTCTCAATCATTCATGACTGTGCCGAGATCAGAATGAGGCGTATTTATTCATGTTTGGAAAACACCTGCACATACAAGTAACCTAATGGAAATGTATGTTTGTTCTTCCTCTAGTTTGCATTAAATCAATCTGAGAGAAAAAGAACAAAATAACAAAAGGAGAGTAAAGAAATGTGCGCCAACGTGGCCAGAGATCCACACATCTCCTCGTTCATTCAACAGACAAAATGTAAAACAATCATCAGCAAACATAAGTTCAGACCGGCAAATATATCTGCTCAGGGCACTAAAATGGCGAGCAGCCCTGTTCTACCATTTTCAAAACAAAAACAAAACAGCACAAAGCATTGTATACCCTGGACAGTTAGTGGCCAAGATGATATTTCCATAAGAAAGAAAGGCATGAATGTAGTTTCCTCTTAACCCTCAAAAATGTGTTATCTTTAAAACAGTATTTCCATACCATTTGGGGAACAAACAAAAATAATAATAAAAATGTTTTGCTAAACCTCTTAGTTTTAAAATTACAGACCTCTAGCAAACGGTTGAGCAAGGTGTTTATGGTAAAAGTACCAACCTGTACTAATCAGTCAAAACACACTCAACCAATCAAAACCTGATCAAAATCAGTCCACACCTGATCTAAACCAGTCCACACTGGATTTAAACCAGTACAAACCTGATCTAAACCAGTCTAAACATGATCTAAACCAGTTCAAACCTGATCTAAACCAGTCCACACCAGACATAACCCGGTACAAAACTGATCTAAACCAGTCCACACCGGATCTAAACCAGTCCACACCTGATCTAAACCAGTCCACACCTGATCTAAACCAGTGCACACCAGATCTAAACCAGTCCAAACCGGATCTAAACCAGTACAAACCTGATTTTAACCAGTCCACACCTGATCTAAACCAGTGCACACCAGATCTAAACCAGTCCAAACCGGATCTAAACCAGTCCACACCTGATCTAAACCAGTGCACACCAGATATAAACCAGTCCAAACCGGATCTAAACCAGTCCACACCTGATCTAAACCAGTGCACACCAGATCTAAACCAGTCCAAACCGGATCTAAACCAGTCCACACCTGATCTAAACCAGTCCAAACCGGATCTAAAACAGTCCACACCTGATCTAAACCAGTGCACACCAGATCTAAACCAGTCCAAACCGGATCTAAACCAGTCCACACCTGATTTTAACCAGTGCACACCTGATCTAAACCAGTACAAACCTGATCTAAAACAGTCCAAACCGGATCTAAACCAGTCCACACCGGATCTAAACCAGTCCACACCTGATTTTAACCAGTGCACACCTGATCTAAAGCAGTGCACACCAGATCTAAACCAGTCCAAACCGGATCTAAACCAGTCCACACCTGATCTAAACCAGTGCACACCTGATTTTAACCAGTGCACACCTGATCTAAACCAGTCCACACTGGATTTAAACCAGTACAAACCTGATCTAAACCAGTCTAAACATGATCTAAACCAGTCCACACCAGATCTAAACCAGTCCACACCAGATCTAAACCAGTGCACACCAGATCTAAACCAGTCCAAACCGGATCTAAACCAGTCCACACCAGATCTAAACCAGTCCACACCAGATCTAAACCAGTGCACACCAGATCTAAACCAGTGCACACCAGATCTAAACCAGTACAAACCTGATTTTAACCAGTCCACACCTGATCTAAACCAGTGCACACCAGATCTAAACCAGTCCAAACCGGATCTAAACCAGTCCACACCTGATCTAAACCAGTGCACACCAGATCTAAACCAGTCCAAACCGGATCTAAACCAGTCCACACCAGATCTAAACCAGTCCAAACCGGATCTAAACCAGTCCACACCTGATTTTAACCAGTGCACACCTGATCTAAACCAGTACAAACCTGATCTAAAACAGTCCAAACCGGATCTAAACCAGTCCACACCGGATCTAAACCAGTCCACACCTGATTTTAACCAGTGCACACCTAATCTAAACCAGTCCACACTGGATTTAAACCAGTACAAACCTGATCTAAACCAGTCTAAACATGATCTAAACCAGTCCACACCAGATCTAAACCAGTGCACACCAGATCTAAACCAGTCCAAACCGGATCTAAACCAGTCCACACCTGATTTTAACCAGTGCACACCTGATCTAAACCAGTACAAACCTGATCTAAAACAGTCCAAACCGGATCTAAACCAGTCCACACCGGATCTAAACCAGTCCACACCTGATTTTAACCAGTGCACACCTAATCTAAACCAGTCCACACTGGATTTAAACCAGTACAAACCTGATCTAAACCAGTCTAAACATGATCTAAACCAGTCCACACCAGATCTAAACCAGTGCACACCAGATCTAAACCAGTCCAAACCGGATCTAAACCAGTCCACACCAGATCTAAACCAGTCCACACCAGATCTAAACCAGTGCACACCAGATCTAAACCAGTCCAAACCGGATCTAAACCAGTCCAAACCTGATCTAAACCATTCCACACCTGATTTTAACCAGTCCAAACCGGATCTAAACCAGTCCACACCTGATCTAAACCAGTGCACACCTGATTTTAACCAGTCCACATCAGATCTAAACCAGTCAAACTGAATGGTAGAGATGGCAATTCAACACAATTAGAATTCATGATTCAATGAACAGCAGGGACGCAAAGTGTGCTCTAAACGGTTGAGGAAACTATTAAAGTGTTTTAACACTTTGCAAAACAAGCAATTTAGCAGACATAGCAAAGAGCAAGATTAGTGTCAACAAGCTTCTATCTGAAAAGCGAGCCACTGGTTGGAGGCGCCTCTTTAGAGACATTGATTGGCCCCAGTCTGGTCACAAACAGAACCATAAATATGTGAATAGATTTAATTGTATACTTGTTGGATAAGGCACTGGTGGAAACTAAATAGCCAATGCAGCATTGATCTAAAAAACAATGAACTCTCGTAGACAGAGCTAGAAGATAATTGGCATTTTTAAAGATTGTTCTTCTTTCCAATACCACTGGTAGCTTACAGTTCAGAGCAATTGATTAAAACCTGCATTTGATAAAAACAAATAACATTTTCAAGCCACAATTGTGCGTGACATGTCACATTTAGCATCATTTAGTCCAATTTTACTATCATTCTTCCTACAGTTTTCCATTTGCATCTTCACTGAGAGACGTGCACCCTCTAACATCCCCTCACATTCCTGTACAACATTGATTTTGTGGTTGCTTGTGAGGACAGGGTTAGTCCAGCATCACACGGAGGGCTGAGGCTGTGTCGGCGTAATGGAGCGTGAGCCGCGGAGGTCGCGTGAGACATGAATATTTCAGTGTGTGGGCATGTGCCGGTGAACCTCACACGAGAGAATCAGCACAGAGCGTGTGTGGAGGAGGGATGGCCACGGTGCACTACACGAAAGATTATCCCAACATTATCTGGAACTCAGCACTTTTCACCAAGTGCCTGACGCCTAAACCCAAACCCACGCTGCATGTTATGGCATTCAACTTGTTGCCGTCTAATGCGCTGCAGATTGGCCAAGGGGGTCTGGTCCCAGCATAGATACAGACGGCATCTTCGGGAACGCCCACATTCGGGGGAAAAACAAAGAGGAAAAAGAACAAATCTTTATTCTATTACTCCACCTCTACTTCAACAAATACTGAATTGTGGATGTATTTTCTATCAGATAAAGATACAGAGACGTGGAGAGGACCAACGTGGTTCAACACTCTATAAACACATAAATAATTGAGAATGCTAACCATAATGCTAATGTTAGCTTTCTGCTATAAACTAACATCTAACTTCAAGTTACTTTTTCTGTTTTTTTTTTACATCGAGTTGACAATTTTCTCATAGGAATCCCAGAAATGCTTTTAGCTCTCAGAGTCTATTCCTCCCAATGCACACATTTTGTTAGCTGTCGAATCCTGAACCTTATTTAAATTCAATGTTCCATCCCCCATACAAATGACAAAGGAAGACGGGCACAATACTAACGTATGGGGATGTATGTTTTGTCCATTTCTTGTTTTTTTTATCATCAACGTATAATAAGATTTTTAGTCGCCATTGGATGTGAATCCAACCCCCAAAAAAAGCAGAAATTTAACTGAATTTGAGTTCGCATTTAGCTCAGGACACTTTTAGACACTAACTTCTATCTGAAGTAAAATCTCAAAATGTCTGTAAATTCATTAATGATTTTTAACTAGGCTTTGACCTCACCTAAATATGATCGATGTATTGACAAGCTAACGGACTCTAACGTTAGGATCGAACACCGATTCTCCTTTTAATTCTATTACTCCACCTCCTACTTTAACACATGTTGAATTATGGATGCATTATCTACCAAAAAAAGATACAGAGATGTGGAGAGGAGCAAAGAGGTTCAACAGCCCATAAATACATACGCAACGAAGAATCCCAACCGTAATCCTGTTGTTAGCTTCATGCTATAAGATAACGGCTAACTTAGAGTGCCGTTTCTTAACGTCTAGTTGACGAACTGCTGTGTTCACCATTGATAAAGACCTGATTTTGACTTGACATTATTTGTGTGTGCTAAATGTACTTATATTCCATAAGAAAATGTCCAAAAAGGGACTTCCTTCCTCCTCCTTTGGCAACGTCCCCTAACATGATCGTAACTGTCTGTATTCAAGTTTTCTAGTTCCAGGAACTACTTATTCTACTTATCACTCCACTTCTACTTTAACAAATACTGAATTATGGATGTATTTTCTACCAGATAAAGATACAGAGATGTGGAGAGGAGCAATGTGGCTAAACATCGCATAAATGTCTAAGAGTACAAAAATAATGATTTCCACAACTGACTTCCTTCCCCCTCCCTTGGCCACGCTCTCTAGTATGATGTGCTATGTGGTCCAAGATTTTAGCAGAAAACGTTTGAGCTTTTGACCATTGACCAAAATTCTGTCATCTAAAACCTTAGTAATGTTTTACTTCAACCACACATTTCTGAGTAACCCTGCTTTTAAATGTGAACAAAGATTGAAGTGCAAAGATGCAGCTTGTCCAATGTTATGAAATGCATGGTTCGTTGGTTAACTTCTTATTTTGAGAGCTTAGAGGTGGTTCAGGTGCGAGGAGGGGAAAGTGCTGAGTATTGGAAACGCTCCATTGGCGCCTTTTGTTGTGTCAAAGTCAGCAGCTGAATGTATCAATATGTCATGCCCGAAAGTCATCTGTGAAACTTGGCCTAAAGGAAGGGTTTTTGAACTCACGCAGCGGCCTTCACTTTTGGAGGGGTGTAGAGAGAGATGTCGAGGAGAAAGATGTATAATTGAATGCCTTTAATAGTGAACAGAACATTTTCTAGTAAAAGAGAAACTTGTAAATCCTGTTGGTTTGTATCTGTTTTAACATAAAGCCAACAACACAAGTTTGATGTTTTCCTCAGATGCAAAAGGAGACAATGTGCTGCAAAGAAGTTTGTTTTGAGGAAGGTTGTGGGCACAATGGCCCCGTTTCCTCTGAAAGAACATGGATCAGGTCAGGACACGTCCGTTTTTATCCATTCTGAACTACATTTTGGCTTCTTTCTCATTCACAGCTCACGCAAGAGACATCCTTTAAGCCCTCTCTAGGACTGGTCGAACAAGATTGGGTCAGCTCGACCTGGACCTCAGAATGATACTGAATAAGGACAAGACTGACTCTTTCCCTTCAGTCTAACAGCCCATAATATCAGAGAATATAAAGTGATCGCAGTGGTCAGATGATGAATGGGGAAAATAATATGAGGTTGTACTAATATGTCAATTCAACCAGGATCCTAGCAATGTCAAAAGCAAATGTAAGTCACACAATGTTGTAGAATGTCAAAACGTCTATACGATTTACACAATGAAACTAGTATTTATATAGAATAAGCTGGTACCCTGTAGCTCACTAAAATCCAGTGTAAATCCAACCGGGTAAGCAGTATTTCATCATTCCCATCTCCTAAGACATTTATGATTGCACCATCGCTCCGCTCTATCATCCAGCTGTGCCACATTCACTCTTCCTCACCATCAGCAGTGTTGGTCTGGGCCTTAGAGTGAAATATTTTCTGCAAACATTTTTTTCCAATGTGTTAACTGTCACAATGTGTCATTTGTGTCAGTAAAATAAGATGGAATGTCATGTTGTGCGACAAATCACAGAATAATAATGCTATAATAATGTATAATGTTCTGTTGCTATGTTGCTGGCTGAAGTATCTTGCAATATTGTATATTCTCTAACAGCATTTCATGAACTAAATTACAAATACTTGGCCACTCCAGCGATGGATAATATTTTTCATTACTTTAGATCAGTGTTTTCCCAACCCGGGGTACAGGGCCCTTCAAAAGTGCATTTGCAGAAGTTAAAACTAACTTTTCAAAATGAGAGCATAAAAAGACAGTTCAATACTGGACATTTGGAATACACACCCAATACTGTATTTTTTCCCAACAGATGGGTCCATCTCTAGTAATAAATTGGAAACATTGCAAAATGTGTTATCCCCCTTTTCCTTAAAATGACCATGCTATTTTTTTCCTTATATGTTTATATCCTTTGTAAATGTATCGAAGAAAAAAAAGAAGAAAAAAAAAGAAAAAAAACATGCAATTTCCATTTTATTACATGCCATAAAGTTTAATGGTTTTGTATAAAGTGCAGTGCAAATCGAGCAATTCTTCATGTATTAAACCTAAGACCCAACAAAAATGATTATCTTACATCCAACTGTTGCCAAATTTACATATAAAGAAAACAACATAAACATTACACACACGTTAACACATCCATGTAGATAGATAGATAGATAGATAGATAGATAGATAGATAGATAGATAGATAGATAGATAGATAGATAGATAGATAGATAGATAGATAGAAGAATATGAAAAAGATTTTATAAAACAGAGCATGTAAAAAGGTTCAGTGCCATAAGAGGTCACCGGACGGATTAGGTAACGGCAAAAATGGGGCAGAGTGATCTTCCTTGCTCTACTTGTCAAGCTGTTCGATTTGTCTATTCTCTGAAGTGTCAGAGCCCGCCCTGCTCCGCCTGCCCCCCGCCTACGCCAGAGCGGCGCTGACAGGATCATCCCTCCTCCTGTGAGCCGCTCTACAGGAGGAGGTCAAACTCCAACAAAGTGGTTCATTTTACAAAATTGTTTCATTATTGTCCCCCCTTCATCCTTGCTTCTTTTCTCTTTTTTTTAAGTTCACAGTTATTAGAGCGTGGTGTGTGTCAAGAGAAAAAGGAAAATTAGGAGGATTTATTTAGTGTCTCTTTAAAACATCTCTGGATACTGATCTGTCACTCTGTCAAAAATGGCAATCACTTCCCTTTTTAACATTGAAAGAAATGATAGTGGTTCAACCGGGTCGGAAAAATATGTGTTTTCAGTCTTGTTTTAGTAAGATGAGATGACAAATGGCATCTTAAATTATGTAATTTCTCTAACTTTTAAGAGCTGTTTCCATGTTACAATGCATCTCATCAAAAGTAGAACTGGAGTTGTGTTTCAAGCTCATCACAATGTAAAATCACTTGCCACGGCTTCACTACAGCCCCTTGTTATTGAAACAGCTGAGCAGCAAAGGGGAGCAAGAAGAGGGGGTGGGTGGGATGGGTTTATGGGGAGATTGTGTGGAAAATCAGGAAGTGAAACTACTCTGTTTCAGGTTTTTTATAGGTCAGGTCTGATATTTTGGAACTCTAGTCGTAGAGTGAGCCATCCTCTCGCCGCAGAGAGGATCGACAACATATCAGCACACACCGCACTCCGCCAGAGTCACAGGCAACAGAGGCCAGGCATGAACGGGTCTGACTCTGCAGTTTACAGGACTTTCTTCTCAGGACTTTTCTGCGGAAATAAACCCCGCTAGCATGTTGCGCTCAGCTAAAGACACGCCTTCTGAAGCCTTAAAACTGCTACGACAAAACTTTGATTACAGCTACGATTGTCTCTTTGAACACTCGCACAGTGGAGAAGAGTGCAGCTCACGATTTCACAATCCCCACGTCGGGCAATGTGACATCTAAAAATCTTATAAGACAAAAAAAAACTCATACAGTGTACACACCAGCCATAAGAGAGTGATAAAGAAAATATTGTAGCATGTGGGTGACCTATTGCCCTCTTCACCGTGGTTACCGCATTCCAGAGATAACCAAAACCCCCACTTCAAGACGCGTCTTCACTCTTGTGAATGGCCTACCAGATTGAACACAGTTCGGGACAAGAAAAAGACTGTGACGATCTATCCTAACCCTCACAACCAGAAATGAGAACTCTGTATTGACCTTCGAATTGGACTAAAGACTGAATCTCAAACATCCGATTTGAGTAATAAGCCAATTCTTCAATTCATGGACAGTGAGAATGAACTCAACCAATCTGTTCTAATGATGAATTCTTCCCCAGGTCAACAAAGACGCAATGTACAAACATACTGTCGAAATGTTGTTTGGAAAGTTGTGAAGTTGTTAATGTGTTTATCGCAATAGAAATGTATTTCTTGAATTCTCTCCCAAAGACATTCCCACTTGGGATCGTCATATCGAGTTACGGACTGAATTCGACCGATTGGTCGAATCCACGGAGAAAAAGGGGCCGCCCCCTTTGGTATAAAGGAAGGAGAAATAGCCAGAAACTTCCCTTACCCTTGCTCTTCTTTTTAAAACGCGCTTCTGAGTTGAGTTGGAAGGAGGAGGAGAAAGAGACGGCAGGATGAGCACATGGCTAACATCCCCCGCTGAACTCTGACCTCTCCTTTGTCTCAGATGGACCACAAGAACTTTAAGTTTGAGCCCGTCAGTTGACGTGATTTTGTAACTACCAGTTACTTCTTTTGAAGAACATTTGCATTTTTCCTACAAGACAACAACATTTTTGATCGCTGAGCTTTCAGCGAAACCAATTTGAGTCTAGCTGGTCAATCCAAACCCCAAGGCCCCGAGGAGCTGGAGAGAGACCCCCTCGCCTGCATCAACTTGAGAATTGCCACCCGAGAGACCACGACCAAACAGGCCGTCGGACACCAGAACTTTGGATCGCCGGACCACAGTTGGCGTGAAAAACCTTTCTCACGGTCGTAAGCGTATCTCACAGACCTAGCTCAATAAGACTCACATAACCACCTTACTGACTTTCAGATACAATTTTAGAACATTTTATCTGATTATTCATCCTGTTAGCCTTCTAGGTTACTCTGTTAATTCATTAATCTGATGCCGCCCGTGCGAGCATTATATCTATTTGGCGCCCCCGTGTGAGCCGTCATAAACTCTATCTGTTATTAATGATCACTGATCATTCCAAAGCAAACTTTGAGGTTCAATCTTATAAAAAAGTTGTTGAAAAAGAAAGAAAAATGCATTTTTAAAGGTGTTGAAAACAAAACTCTCTGCGCAACTCTTTCTCAATGCTACCGTTTACAGGTCGCAGCACATTACTTTAAATGTGATTTTTAAAACATGCATGTTCTCTTTGTGCTATCAAAAGCACAATTCTCAAAGGCCTTAAGGTAACCAAATTTTAATAGCTGCGAATTTTCCAGTATTAAAAATTACCTGTATTTTGCAGTAAGTAATATAATTTGTCTGCGAGTTTTCCAGAAATTGTAACTTTAAACTGCATTGGTGTTAAACTGTTCTCCCCTCATCAGGAGCGGAAACAGATAAGACCCCCCTCCCTACAGCTCTGGTCAAGGAGATGTTTCACCCCTGGCCCTTGGCGCCAGAATGAGTCAATCATCCCCCAGAGTGGGCCGGTCTTAATGACATCACTTCCTTAGAGCCCGCCTACCGAAGGCTGTGCCACTATCTCTGCCCCCTACCGTGAAGGAGGAGACAGAGGCAGAAGTGATTTTAAGTGAGCTTTGATCACAACGCTCTCTTCCAAGTAAGTAAGCTTTACTTGAGTAACTTAGACAATAAAACTTAAACTATAAAAACATTCAGTTGTACCTTAGTTTACTGTTGTTTTATTGAAAATAAAGCCAAAACATTGTCCTTTTCCATCTTTAACAGTTACTGTACTGTTCTTCCTTCTCAAGACTAACACTTGTCTTCGGCTTTAACTGGTCTTTTCTGATTGAGTCTAACTTAATGACTTGTTTTGTGGCCACACTACAAGCTCTTATTTGCCTTTATCTAGACCAATGCTCAGCCTTGCAATTTAAATTGCAATCTCAAATTGTAACGCATAAAATTTTACAATTTTTAAGCTAAAGGGCTCAATTCAAATTTACCCTCTCTAAGTAAAACTTAGTGAATTTTCATCCACCTCTTGAAATCAATTTTAACTGACTGACTGCTGGACAGTCATCAATCAGTTAAGTCAAATTTTGATATTGAATTTAATTAATTAATTTGATTTTAATTCAATAATCACTCTCCAAAATGTCCATGTCCTTTCTTCTCATTCATTTTGTCCCATTCTCCTTTCATGTCTTGCTTCATTCCATCTATCAACCCTGGTTTTAGTTAAGCACAATTAAAACTGGTTTGTTTCATTGAGACCCACAGAAGGTCAAGTCAGACTTTAAAGTTGTCTGAGTTTTTGATAAAGCAACATGCCTCCGAGAGAACTAGAGAACCTCGCCGCTGTCTGCAGACCAGGCCAGGGAGACGTCCTTGACTGTGTAGACAAAATGCAGGGAACAGATCCCTCTGAACTTGAATCCATAATTACATCTTTGGTAAGTATAACATCACTTACAGGAAAACAAGAGGAGAATCTGACATTGTTAGCTAAAATGGCAGTTGCAATGCATTTACAACTTAAACAAACACAAGAAGTACTGACAGACACAAGGAGACAAAATGATGAACTTGCATCACAAAATGCCTCTCTCCAAGAAGAGAATGCAAAGCTTATGAATGACAAAGAAACTAAACATCTAGAAAACCAACATCAAGAGGTAGGACAAAAACTCTTCGAGCAAGAGCAAGAACTGAAATTTGCAGATTCAGAACTTGACAAAACTAGCAGAACCCTCTCGGAACGAGAAGAGGAGCTAGTGACAGCCCATGCTGAGCTAGACAGGACGACTCAGAACCTTAACAGGTCTGAGTGCCTTCTCAATAAAGCCACCCTAGAGGTAAGAGATTTAAAATCGGAAATTTTGATTCTCCAAGAAAACCAAGAAAAGGACAAAACAAAACTAACTCACATTCAGAGCCAGCTTACAGCAGCTCAGATTAAAATAGATCACACGACGCTACGGCGCACGATCAGTGAGGAAGAAAAGAGCTTTAAAAGAGAGCAAGAAGATCCTCCTGAACAAGGAGTGAGATCTCAAGTGTATCCCCTGGGAACACTTCAGGAGAAAACAAATAAGTTCTTAAGGGACTTTTCTCCCCCACCTGCTTTAACATTGAACCCCAAGCCACCGCACCTGCAGCGGTTGGACAGGCTCATCTCTGAGCCACCTGATCAATGTTATGCTTCACAGGAAACAAACGATCCCGTCGAGATCTCCACTGGTGAGTTTGAGCGTGGATATCGTGTTCCAATCAAAGATCTTGACAGAATTGCACAACATGTCATTCGCTTTGATCCCAAGTCTGATGGTGCTAACGACACAAGCACCTACTTAAATGACATTGACTTTTACCTGCGTAGATTTCCAGACTCTACGGCAGAAGATAGAATTTACCTAATCAGGTTTACTTCAAGTAGAAATGTGGGAAGTTTCATTGATAGACAGGCGTGTCACACAAAGGCAGACTATGGTCGCCTTTGCCAAGCTCTCACAAAAGAGTTCTCAAACTGCCTGACTAGTGGCCTAACTGCAGCCTTAAATGTGAAGCAGACTCGACAAGAGTCTCCACAGGCTTATTACTGCAGACTGCGTGATGCTTACTTCAGTTCGAATGAACTTGAGATGGAGGAAAATCTCCACTTTAAAACACTTTTTGTTCTAAATCTTCATCCCACAACAAAGTACCACCTTGGCATCACCGCAGATCCCGCTACTCAAACGAGCTACCAGCTTCGTGAACTAGCGATGCGTGCTTTCATGAAACACAAACAATCGATGATAAAACATCCAGAACTTTCCCTAGTTCTTAATCTCGAGTTAAAGAACTCACAACAGATAAGAACACAAAACTGCAAGTCAAGCAGTTCAAACATGCGTTCTTCTCCAGAAAAGAAACGCAGAAATGAAGTAAAACCGGCTCAATGTCAACAGACAAATGAGAAGCATAAGCAAACGCTGCTCTCCAGCCCTGAACTTGAGTGTAGGCAAAACCCCACCTATGGCAAACAGTGCCAAACAAAGCAGCATCTCCAAAAGGGGGGTCACTACACTCATCACAGTAAGAACAGAGAAAATCGGGATAGCACAAAGCATCTCCGAATACACAAAAATTCTCAATTCTTCTCGTCAGGAGAACCTGAAAGAAATCAGAATCATGGCTTTCAAAACCAAGTCAGTGAACTTGACAGCTCAGCTGATCTGACTCACTTCAGTGATGAAAATGACACTTTTATTGAACAGACTCCAGACAATGATGGTAAAGCTGAGCTATCCTCATTAGCCTCTTTAATCCATCAGAGCTGTGATAAAATGTCAATTAAACAACCTTTCAAACGTTTTCTGTGTAATCTCACTGAAAAAGGTTTGGCTGGAAAATTTTACATGCCAACCACTATTGAGAATGCTCTCCAAGAGGAAGCAATGCTTGACACAGGTGCTGACGTCAGCATAATGTCAACCTCTCTTTTTAGTGAAATTCAGGAAGCACTACAACATAAAAGAAGAAAAATAAATCTTCACTCTTGCTTCCTTGAAATCCAGCCATATGCAGACATTCAAACTGCATTCACAGAAATGGCGTACATTCGCTTGACAATTGGACCGATGACAGTGGTCCATCCATTCTTTGTGTCTCCACTTGATATGATGCCTCTCCTTATCGGAAAGGATCTCCTCAATCGATTTGAGCCTCTTATTGATTTCAAAGAATCAATACTCTATGCACAGGTGCTGAAACCTTGGCCTTTCTCACATCCAGGAAACTATGGTGAGATCTTTCAGTGTGCCACTCTAACACATACACCTGTCCCAAAACATAAGGACTACAAACACAAGAAGTCAGGTTCTGACCCAACTCAGTCTCAGAATAACGTCTGGAGACCCCAAACCAACTTCTTGTACAAGGACACAGTTCTACCTGAGCTGAACTGTCCACAAATGCACCCAGAGAAGACTCAAGGTCACCCTTGTGACCCCAGACAAAACAATGAACTTCAAAGTTCATTGAAGATCTTATCCAAGCAGGCAGTCGTTGATGACAACGCGTTAAAGGCTAGCCTAGAACCCCAACTCACCCAGCCAGGTTCTGTTCAGCCTTTTCCCACCCTTCCCACCCTATCTTCTATTGTGGCCCCTCACGCTGCCTCATTGGCCACCTCAACCCCCTCCTCCACCCTTTCTGAGCTTCCCTGCTCACACTTATCAGACCTTGCCTCACCTCGGTCTGATGCCTTCTCCAATGTCGTCCCTAACACAGACACTGCTTGTGAACGATCCTTACCTCATGTTTTCGGCCTTTGGTCCCGCCAACGGATCCAGCCTGGCCCGGACACACTCACTTCTCTTATGCTCATGGTGCACCCGAACCACAGGGGGGTAGCGCTGGCTCAAGCACATAAATCCTCTCTGTCGGCCCACAAAGGCACTCAGACAATGCGAGAAATAAGGCAAAAGGAATCCTGCTGCCCACATGCATATACAAATGCATATGATAAAGGCACGATTAACAGGTCAACCTGCAGCCAATGTCAGACATCAGGTCTGAAGAAATGGGTAAAGCCCACAAACCAAATGTTTGGAGACAAACAGAACGATCTCCAAAAGCAGAGACACTTAACACCTGCCATTACCAAACCAGTATGGCATGGTAAGTTATCAGGGAACAAGGTAAGTTATCGCAACTGCCTCCAAGCTCTGAAACAAAACATCTAGTCCACTGGACAGATGAACTTGGTGCTCCAGATGCACACTTGTAAATAAACAGGAAACACAGCTCCTGTTTGTAAATAGACACTAGCCAGTCTATTCAGTGTCAATAGCAATCACTAAAGTTTTTCAATAGCAATTCCTTCTCTAACCAAAGGGGGGAGCTACTTTAAACTTTTCACTAACCTCTGCTATCCTCTATGCATGCTGTCATAACCATTGAGGCTTTGTTTTCAGTTTGACTGCAGTTAAACTCTGAACAACAGAGTACAATTCAATCAGTAGTCAGTTGTCAATGCTCAAGTATTGCTTAAGACTCTTCAATCCATTTTGCAAAATCTTTTGTTGTAAAGGAAATCTTGGTGAACTCGCAGCCTTAGATATCAGCAACTCTAGAGACCTTGTTTTTCAATGGACCGCCTCAGTAAATTTAGCGCTTCTACCGCTTTTCCAAATTTAGGTGTCAAACCTGAACCCTTAGGACTTAAGTCGTGCATAGTTGCACACAATGCAACACAAATAGCTTCTAGCTAACATTGTAGCCACAGCAACAAACACGTAAGACTAAACCTAGTCTGTAAACACACTTGCCTATTGCTACACACATTTAGCCTAATATTGCCACACGGTTAGCAAACTCCTGAGCCAACTCTGTGTCAATGGACATCGGGCATCGTCTTCAGTCAACGGCCATCCCATCACATCACGGCAATGGCGTGCCAACCTCCGCCGTAGGGTGGAGCCTGCCACGAAGGGGGGACTGTAGCATGTGGGTGACCTATTGCCCTCTTCACCGTGGTTACCGCATTCCAGAGATAACCAAAACCCCCACTTCAAGACGCGTCTTCACTCTTGTGAATGGCCTACCAGATTGAACACAGTTCGGGACAAGAAAAAGACTGTGACGATCTATCCTAACCCTCACAACCAGAAATGAGAACTCTGTATTGACCTTCGAATTGGACTAAAGACTGAATCTCAAACATCCGATTTGAGTAATAAGCCAATTCTTCAATTCATGGACAGTGAGAATGAACTCAACCAATCTGTTCTAATGATGAATTCTTCCCCAGGTCAACAAAGACGCAATGTACAAACATACTGTCGAAATGTTGTTTGGAAAGTTGTGAAGTTGTTAATGTGTTTATCGCAATAGAAATGTATTTCTTGAATTCTCTCCCAAAGACATTCCCACTTGGGATCGTCATATCGAGTTACGGACTGAATTCGACCGATTGGTCGAATCCACGGAGAAAAAGGGGCCGCCCCCTTTGGTATAAAGGAAGGAGAAATAGCCAGAAACTTCCCTTACCCTTGCTCTTCTTTTTAAAACGCGCTTCTGAGTTGAGTTGGAAGGAGGAGGAGAAAGAGACGGCAGGATGAGCACATGGCTAACATCCCCCGCTGAACTCTGACCTCTCCTTTGTCTCAGATGGACCACAAGAACTTTAAGTTTGAGCCCGTCAGTTGACGTGATTTTGTAACTACCAGTTACTTCTTTTGAAGAACATTTGCATTTTTCCTACAAGACAACAACATTTTTGATCGCTGAGCTTTCAGCGAAACCAATTTGAGTCTAGCTGGTCAATCCAAACCCCAAGGCCCCGAGGAGCTGGAGAGAGACCCCCTCGCCTGCATCAACTTGAGAATTGCCACCCGAGAGACCACGACCAAACAGGCCGTCGGACACCAGAACTTTGGATCGCCGGACCACAGTTGGCGTGGAAAACCTTTCTCACGGTCGTAAGCGTATCTCACAGACCTAGCTCAATAAGACTCACATAACCACCTTACTGACTTTCAGATACAATTTTAGAACATTTTATCTGATTATTCATCCTGTTAGCCTTCTAGGTTATTCTGTTTGCACTTTAATATTTAATGCCGTCTGTTAATTGATTTTGATCATTAAACCTCCATAAACCACAGTTTGCTTTGGTAATGTCTGTGTTTATTATTCAGACTAAGGGTCCATGTGTACGTCCAAGACCTCACTTCCTTCAGATAAATCTGTAGTTTAGCCTCCTATTCTTTACTTTTATTTTGTTCGCTCTCCGAACTGGTGCCCCGTTAAATTTTAAGGCTAATCTACAACTTATTAATTAATTAATAAACAAATTAATTGATTAATAAACCCTCATACCCTACAATATGTTGTAACTCACAGTAGAAATAGCTTATATCATCAATGGTTTTGTATAGCCCACAACAGGAGTTTCCTCACAAGGGCTGCACCATACATTAAGGCAATAAAACAGAACAGTATGCTTAAGTACCTTCCTTACAGCAAACACATGAAGACACAACAACAGTATGCTATAATCATGAGGAAAGCGATTCCAGCACTTTTTATGCCAATTATTAAGACTTTTTAACTTTGCAATAATCTGTGCAATGTTCCAAACAAATTCTGTAGTATCCATTTTACGGCAAAGTGCATCACACCAAAAGTCTCCGGGAAGAGAAGACATACCTTTTCTCCGTTGGCGCTGCCCAGGACGTAACATCCCATAATATGGATCACGTTTGGCTCTGGGTTCAGTTTGCTCATCAGTCTGCTCAGCCGCCGCCAAAACCTACAAACGCAACCAAATGACAAACGTTAAAGAAATAATGTCCTGAAACTAGAAAAAAGTCAGAAAAAAATATCTATATTGGCAAGTTATAAATGGTTTAAACCAAAGACATTCAACTAGGGCTGTGCAATTAATAGAAATTCGATTACAATTTCGATTACAACGGTAAACGATTACAGAATTAGCATCGCAAAAAAAATCGATTATATATATTGTTTCTTTTTCAAATTTTATTTTATTTTTTATTTTTTTCTTTGGCCATTTTTTATTTTTTCAAAGCAGACTTGCATTATTTTAGGCCGCTGGGATTGTTTTCCCTTCGCTTTTCACCTGCCATGGCTCATGCTTTTGCCTGACATGAAAAAACAAACAGCGCTGTGTGATGATGTCATCAGGCCGCACTGCTTAGTTTACTTGCGCAGGTGTGAGGGCGGGCCAGCTGGGGGCAGGTGTGAAACAGGGACCTCTCTTTAATCAAGGTGTACTTGAAATCATTTGTACTTTTATGACTGTCCAGAAAACACAAAGTGTAGTGTAGTGTTTTGATTAATAAATAAATAAATAAAGTAAAGATACTTTTTTTTAAAGGCAACAAATAATCGTGATTTCAATTATGACAAAAATAATCGTGATTATTATTTTTTCAATAATCGAGCAGCCCTACATTCAACCCATGATTACAAAGAACACTTTATATAAGGCTTATATAGAAAAACGTGCACGTCTTACTGGATCATGTCTTCTTCCTTTTCCACTTTAGCAAATGTGGCCACTTTGTTCTTCAGCAGGTAAAGGTGTCCTGGTCCTCCCTGGAAAAACAGTCGAAAAACAGCTGATCAACAATCCTTTGGGTTCCTCAGCAGTTTTGTTTTCTAAAGGAGATCTATGGCGCCATGATGAACACACTTTGCACGCAGAACGAGTCAGAACAAGTCCAGTGATGCTTATTCACAAACTAAACAGGATCCAAAATCTTTGTTACTAATATGTCAACAATATAAAACCATAAATTGAAATTTGGGTCTATCCATATTTTTAGATTTCGTTGCTGAAAATGTCTAACCTGGCTAACACCATGCTGCTGTGTGCGCTCGAATTATTTCGAACTGCACAACAGCCTGGGGACCATGGCCGAAATTTTCCGGTGGATTTGGGAACCAATCACAGAGCGAGGAAGGGACGCAAGACGATGACGCACGGAAGCTTGTAGTTTATTTACGGATAAAAAAAAAAAAAAGTTTATTTACGGATCCAACATGACAGCAGCAGACACGGTGGTTGGTATGTTGGTATTTTTCGATCAAGCTTTAGACCTTGTTCTAAATAATTTAGCTCAAAGGTTTACAGCGGGTACGTCATACGTCATCTCATACGATGATACGATTGGCTGTGGCCTCGTGCAGACGCATGATAGACTTTTTTTTTTTTTCCGTATCGCCCAATAAACAACTATGGACGATCGTAAACCACACCTCTCCTACGAGAAAATGAATTGGTGGTCCCCAGACTAAATATCACTTGTGATTTTAGTCTGGTGTTAGCCAGGCTAGAAAATGTCGGCAATTTTGGCCATTTCTATGCACAAAATGCCTTTTTTTTTTACATGAAAACATAAAATGACAGAAAACTTGCAATACATTACACAATGGAGATCTTTTTTTTTCACTCAAACTTGGCTGTAAAACTGTTTAAGTGCGCTAGCCCGCAGTTAGCTTTCCCCTGGGTCGGAGCAGGGAATGTTGTAAGTGTGGTTTTCTGACCAAAGACACCGGGGGGAGATGAAAGACCCCACAATCATCCCATGAACACTTGTATTACCCCTAGAGGGACTACGAAAAGGATATATTAAGATAAACAAGTTACTTAGTACTGCTTTAAATGTCAATTTGTTTTTGTAGACCGACTCCTTTTTCCATCTTTGCCAATTGTGTCAATTCATTACAGCACTTTTCATCATTAGGGAAAGATTAAAGTCACGTAATCTAATAATAATAGTAACTTTGCCTTTCCAAAATGCTCCACCAATAGTCATATATCAACAAGGCAATACAGTAGTCACTCATTAAGGACAGTAGACACGTTCTGGAAAGCTTCCACTTGGCTGATCTGCACCTACTACACTCAGAGTGCCCTTCAAATAGCCCTACACTGGGAGATTAATAACTGTTTTGCAACTTTATGGTCATGTCTGCGCCCATGTTTGCTGCAGTGGCCGGCTTCCACTGCTCTTTCCCTTTCGGTTCAGACTCTCGCTCATTATGTTGAAATGGCATTAAGTGAGAAGAGAGACGCTCAGGTGGGCAGGCGGATCGCGTCAGTTTGACATTCTCCTGATAATGAGGCGCATGGATGGAACTACTACGCTCTGTCTGCTCCCTTCTCTGCGTGTGTCCTCCCACTCATTTAAAAAGTTTGTTTTGTGCCCACACTTGATCTGCATAGCCAGGGTTTGGAAAGAACAACATCTGCCAAATAATGTTGTATCCAATCAGCGCGAAAGGTCCTGGACACATTTTTTTCCTCAAAAGCCCCTTTAATTTCTACTATGGTTTAAACATATAGTCGCGTCAATGGCAGTCTCTTAACTTTGCTGCTCACTCAATCATCTCTCAATCCATTAAATGTGCTCTCCCTCCCCTCCCCCACCCCATCCCGCCTCGGCAGCAGACAAAAAAGTAAAAAAAAAAATAGACTGTGCAATGGCCGGCCTGACCCAGTAACGTCTCTGTGAGAGGAGTTGATTGGCATCACTCACCTGACAAAAGATGAGCATGTTCCAGATCCGGCAGCCCTTCCTGTAGGCTGTGAGCTTCTTCTCGACCTCCTCTGCAAAAAGGGGTGTATTTTTAACCCATGCAGAAACAGACCATTCTCCAAATTCTCCAAACTCAAGACATTACAAAGAAAATATGATCTGAATGTTTATTAGGTCAATGACTGTACAGATTTCTGAACTGTTTCAATATGTTGCTTCACATCTAAGTTAAATAATTTACCAATGGGATGCCCTCACGCTTCTCCATCCACACTTGTTTGGGTATTGATCAGTGTTGGGCAAGTTACTTCAAAATTGTAATATATTCTATATTAGTAGTTAGAGCTTTAAAAATGTGATATGTTTGTATTACATATTACTGTTTCAAAAATGTAGCTGAGTTACACTACTTTGAGTTACTTTTGGCAAAATATAAACTGAAAAAAGTAATAATGCCACCGAGCAAAAGTGCAGTCAACGTTAACTTCACACAACTGAAGATCTTATACACCAGTGTCCAACTTCATTTGTTGCATTTTATTTGGGGGCATTTTTTTGTTCATACATTTAAATACACTTGTAACTCGAGTTACTTGAATTGTAATGACTAATATATTCCCATATTTTGTTTCAGTAATATGTTATATTCCTTGATAAAATATATATATTTTTTAACTTGTTACTTTTGTAATAGACTGACTGACCTATCTATGTAGATATCTATATGGCCAATACAAAGTAGGGCTTTGGGAAATGGAATAGATTCACTCCATGCTTGTATCAATCTTGCATACCGTATTTTCCCGACTATAAGTCACACTTTTTTTCATAGTTTGTCAGGGGGTGTGTCTTATACTCCGGAGCGATTAATATGTAATTTTTTACCTCTTTTTTTTAGACTCAAGTATATAATTTCACTTGCCACTAGAGGGCACTGCAGGCTAATCGAGCAGCAGAAAGAAAGCGAGAAGAAAACAAAACAAAGCCAATCACGGGCTAAAAGCTTAATAGCCACAATAAGAGGAATGTGTTCACAAATGAGAGCCTGAAAAACGTGCTGCCGGGAGAGGCTTGTCAACAGTGCAGTGACGCCTCCGTGCCCAGGTAGTTGCCAAGGCAATGGATTTCAATGGATTTTGTGATTTGTAGTGAGATCGAGAGTTTGGTGTGTTTTTTATGCTATAGTTATCTGAACTAGTTTGTTGTTTATGCTTCATGTAGCTAACCATCAATGTATTACGCTAGCATATCGTATGCCTATTCAGCCTGTTGTTTTTTTCTTCATTACGCATATTTTGGCTAGTGCGTCTTACTCCATAACTCCAGAGCGACTTATAGTCCAGAAAGAGTGTGCGCAATAGTAAAGTATCACATTTTTTTTAAGAGTCTAGAGATTGTTATGTTTAAGGTCTTACTCCCCCCACACTTTCTCCAGTTCGGCCTTACCCAAATAAAAAAAAAATGTCTGGAATTTACAACCTATAGGCCTCCTTTGAAAGTTAAGACCTACAGAACACATCCGAGCGTCTTCCTCGTTATGATTGTCACTAATTCGTCCTTTTTGGTTGATTATGGTTACATTACACATGGGATAAGTTTGAGTGCATCTGAAGAAAATTGTGTCTTATTTCAAAATATACAAGTTCAACAAGTTAATCAGTTAATCATGAAGATGGAAAGGATGACACAACTACTTGCAATTTGGGGTGATTCAATTAAAGCGTAAGGGCCAGCCAAAATTGTTCACAGGGTTACATTTGGTCCCATAGTTTGGGACAAATACACTTTAAATCTAGAAGTCACACCCGCTAAAGAAGCCACTCGAGATCAGAACTATGAATTCAAGTCTGTATATTGCTAGTTTGTAATGTACAGTACAGGGAAACAGTGACGCATTTCCCCCCCGGGGCAGACTGCACCTCTGCAATTCACACTCAGGTTAGAGAAACGCTGGTCGTGCCACACTCACCGAGAATGTCGTCAAAAGTGGCGTGTTCGTGGTCCTAAGAATAGAAAAGTAAGAACAGCGTGAATTCTCCATTGAGTGAATGAATAGATAGTGGAAATCCTGCTTTTTTGCTACGCAGGTGCAAAAGTCATTTCACAGATATTAATAAAAGTTGCTCATACTGCGAGAGAGTGAAGAATGAGGCCAGTTTACAGTAGTGGTGTGATATTATGCTTAGAAAATTCTTTATTTATTTTGGGCACATTTGGAGGAGAAATGACATACAAAAACGCAAAAATACATGTTCCATGAGTAGAAATAGCAGTCATGAATAGCTTGAAATAGTTAAAATAGTATTAGACATAAATAAGTGGTAAACATTTTTAACCAGAATGTTTCTGTCGGTGGCCTGCTGTGACGCCATATTGAACGGTATTGTGAGTGCAGGTGTTTTAGCGTTGCCACGGCCACTTACATAGAGTATGGGGATGATGGAGGGGTCGTCCCGGCGGATGATGTTGGGAACATACTCAGCCTTTGGGACTTTGGACGAAATGAGCTGTCAACAAATCAAAGCACAGCAGCGCTGAGGTCAGACACCGGGGCAAACGCACTTTCACAAACTCAGCAAACACACTGCCCAGAGACGTGCGGTTTACAGTTAACAAGGAAACAACGACGTTCATCTAAAAATGAATTAGACTTAGGATGACATTATTAGGATACAGAGTTGAAAGACTAGCCACATTATAATACGGCAGTCCCCTCAAATTCTTAAGGGCCTATCTCACCTGTCTGGAGACTAGTTAGAGACTAGTTGCCACTGGTCACGGAGATGTCCCCTTGTGATAAGGCGAGTCTCCAGGTAGTGTCGGTGAAAACAAGCTGGTTTGATTTCAGCAGAGACAGCATGGAGGCTTCAAGTTCCCATGTGGTCTCCACATGGTCTCTGAGTGGTCTACGGGGTCACAAGCAATCGTGTCGCGAATACTATTTGATGTCCTCAATTTGTGAGACGTTTCTGTGATGTCCCCGCAATGTCTCTGACCCGAGTCGGATACCAGGGAGATCTCAAAGAGACCCGGTCAGACATTGCAGAGATGTCACAGAAACGTCTCACAAGTTGAGGACAACAAAGAGACCACGTAGACCTCTCGGGGAACACACTGAAACTCAGCTGAAATCAAACCTGTGTGTTTTCACCAAGACTACCTGGAGACCCGCCTTATTGCCAGGGGACGTCTTTGACATCTCTGTGACCAAGTAGTCTCCAACTATTTTACTTTGCTCACTTGTAAAGTTTTATATAAAAAGACAAGAATGTTTTTCATTTGTCATCCAAAGCGTTACGCAAATGTCTCGATTCTCACCATGATTTTGGGTGGTATGAAGTCGTCTCCTTCGCAGGCCACTCTCTCCTGCTCCCTCTCCTCCTCCCAGTCCTCGTCCTGACCGAGCGCCTCGTCCAGAGTGCCCGTGGAGGTCTGCAAGTCCCCACCTGATAAAGAGATAAAAGTAATGCAGGGAAAGAAACAAAGCAACAGATGTTTATGGTCTATTTTAGTCTGTTTTTGGTGTAGGTGTGGCCTATACTGTAGTGCTTCGACCTGGTTAAACCTTGTTTAATTACACATGGAACAGGTGGTATATACTTGATTCTGTTTGCACATTTCATTCTTTCCATGAGAACGCAAACGAATCAGACAGAGACGAGACGAGACAGGCCACAGCCACAGATGTGAAGCAACAAGCAGATGGGCAGACATAAAAACACAAATGGGTTTACAATGGACAGATTGGACAAACAGGCACTCGACGGAAGACACATTACTATCATTTCACATTTTCTGCATAATTCTGGATACAATACCAATTATTTAGGTGCGAAAATGTTTTCTCAAAAGTTTATTTGCCCCTGATTTGAGTAAGTAAAACAAAAAGAAAAATACAGTTGTGCCAATAAGTTTACAAACCCTGGTGGATTTTTTTGGGGGGGCATTTCTCAAAGAATATGAATGAAAACATAAAAAACATGTTTTTTTCACTCATGGTCAGTGATGTTGTGAAGCCATTTATTGTGAAAAAAATGTGTGAACTCATTTCAAATCATCAAAACAAAATAAAAGACTAAAAGATTCAGAAAGATGTTGAAAAATGTAGACACCCCAGTTCCTCAAAGACTGTCAATGACAGCTTGGAGTCTTTTGTGGTAGTTGTGAAGCAGGTTCTGTATATAATATTCTTTGCAATAGGCCTTGTTGTCAACAAGTCTCATTCCACTCATTCCATACATAATAGATATAAATTTACTTGAAATAAGATGGAGTTTGGCAACGCTTTATATTAAGGTGTGCTCATGAAGTATTAAGATAAGATAAGATAAGATAAGATAAGATAAACCTTTATTCATCTCACAAAGGAGAAATTCACTTGTTACAGTCGGCGTTACTTCACAGTCTTATTGTAAAGGTAAGGTCTTATTGTAAATAAGTAAAGGTATTAATAAGCATTAATAATATGCTTGTAAAGTATTAACATAACATTAACACAACTGCTTAATATACTTTTATCTGTTAACATACTAATAGGTCATTAATAATACGCTTATTCATCCCTTAGCCTAACCCTGAGCTTAACCCTTACCCTTAAAACTTAATGAGCACACCTTAATCAAAAGCGATACCTCAACTTTATATAAGAAAACCAAAAACAACAAAAGCTCATTCTCACAAAATCCAATTAAATCAACCCCTAAGTGTTACCATCCCACACTGCACAAAAGTTAACGTCCTGTAGTGCTGAGATGTTGAGAACTCACTGTCTCTGGAGTCATGCAGCGATTCGGGCTTGACGGGGGTCGGGTCACTCCAGGAGCGGCTGAAGCTCTTGGCGCGGCGGTCCACGAAGGCTGACGGATGGATACATACGTGTCATGAGAATGGGGCAATACAAACGCGGCACGAGATGGACAGGCAATGGAGGGAGCAGTTGTAATAGTTGAAAGACACAATGGATTTATACATTATTCTACAAATGTTTAGGGCCATAAAAAAACAAGAGAAATGATGTGAAGAATCCTCAAACAGTGTAAAGGGAAAATAAACATAACATACTTTTTGGTTCTGAAAAATATGGAAGGGAATCTGCTTGTGTAGCGCTTTTCAACACATCCAAACACATCATAAGGGACATTTTTCATAGGCTTGAATAGCCACAGATGCCCTTGGGTAACTTTTATCATCACTTGTGCTACCGATAAGTGGTCAAAGCAGTTCAACATTCAACTGGATGCATTTAGCAGAGGCTCTAACTAAAATCTTAGTTTAATCAGGAAGAACCATTAAACTTAAGTAGTAGTAAATTAACTATCTTTGTTGATGTTAATGAGTACACACATAGACTGTAAAATAAGAACGGACTGAATACTGCCTCCTTGTTCCTGAATCTGTAAGGGGAAAAAATATAGCTTTCTCTTATTTCTCCACCATTACTTTGACAGATGCTGATTTTTTTTTTCTACTAAATACAGATACAGAGACATGGAGAGGAGCAAAGTGGTTCAACAACTCGTGAATACCTTAAAAACGGACGATGCTAACCAGGAAGCTAACGCAAGCTTTTTGCTACATATGCTAACGTTAGCGACAAGCTTTTTCGCTTCTACTGAACTATTTACTGTGAAAATACATCAACATGGACCAGAATTTGACTCAACTTTAAAAAAAAAAAAAAGTATAAATATGTTTATAGTCCAGCAATGGCAAAAAAGAGGGAACAAATTGTGATTCCCATAAGAGGTTGCTTCCTTCTCTGCCCCTTGTGTGGCGCATTGCCGTCTGTATCTATTGTTTCCCTTTCACCATTTTTTAAATTTCATTTCTATCGCCCTTTTTTAAATAATAACTGGCTCCAAAAACCTAGCCAAGTTGTTAGCATGAACGAGCTTCAGTTAGCCCGCGCGGAACACAATGGGGAAAGCCACATTCACTTTGTCCATTCTTAATTTACAGTCCACTGAACTGTGGCAAAGCTTTCACATCTCTAATTTTGGAGTTTTAAAGGTTCAATAGAAAGTATTGAAGTATTGAAGTAATGACCAATTACTCTATCACTTTGTTCAAACTGAAGAAAGGTATAAATGGAAATTGGACATACACACTGCACTGTAATTATGCCACACCAATCAATAGTCATGTGGCGGCTCATTCATATTTTCACTACCATTAAGATCTATGTCACTCATACATAAACTGAGCTAATTCCTAGAAGCCACTTATTTCAACAATTACTCAAAGATACAGTAAACAGGTCGATACAAAAGGAGGGGCTTAATAAATCAGTGTAGTCAGTCTTTCACACATAAGTAAAGCCGTGAAAACCACTGCATTCATTTATAACAAGAATGTCTTAGGAAAGAGATGGCTCCCCTTGTGACAGTCCGCAAATGCATGACTGTAAGATCTCGAAATGAATTGTGTTAAAAACTAGAGCGAATAAAAGCGATGCACAGTGTTCATCAACATGCAAAGAGCCAGTCCGAGCCTCCAGCCTTGGGTCGACTGTAATGAAAGTCTATTGAAATGCCGAGAGGGTCCCACTATAATAGCAGCATGAAAATCAAATCAATGAGCACTCACG